>NC_073631.1:22745909-23048939 GCF_029407905.1 Bubalus kerabau | reverse complement strand
CACATGATGTTGGCTTCTTCTTACACTTTGTCTGTGCTCTTTGTCATCATGAGTTTGAGTACTACTTTTATATCAATTTAGATAAAAGTTTGGAAAAACACTAAATAGAATGCAGCCCTGTGATTTCCCACTAGGTAGCTCTTCCAATCTAACACCATTTAAAAATATTATTCGAATATCTGATTCTTTAAAGCTATTCTGCTCTAATGAGATTTTAATAGTGTTTGCTTTAATTGTGTATGCTTGATAAGCTGATACAATACTGCTGAGTTTGCTGTAAAACAAACAAAAACCTATGTATATCTCAGTTACATACCTAGACCTAGAGTGCTATAGAACTCAAGGTACTTCACAGAGATGGAGTCAAGTCATCATTCAATAAGAAATAGGGAAAAGCAAGTTTAAGTATCTTGTAGTAGGAAAACGTAAAGATATCTTTAAAGCTGGGATAACAGCTACCTCTGAGCTTATGAACTGTAGGAATTTCACAAGTGTTGATTGAATGGATCAGTGTACTGAGAGTAATTATAGTCACTTATGCTGAAAGTAGTCTCATTTCAAACTATTTGATTTAGGAAAACTATAATTAAAAGAAATATTTTAAAAAGTAATGTCTTTTTGGTATGAGATCTTTTTCCTGACATTTTCAACTAAATAATAATTTTACAATAATCTTTTGGGAGAAGAAAATAAGAAATTAAAAATGAAAGACTTTGACAAAAAGTTTTGATGGTATATATTCTTAAATTGAAAAACTGTACTTCTGTGTCTATAGCATGGATGCCTGCAGTAACTACTGCAGTGCTTGGCATGTATTTGTCCATTATTTTGATGATTAGTGCTGTTCTCCAAATGTTGTTGACTCCCTGGTTTCTGGGCATTTCATAGGACTGACGTTCTCCATAAGCTGAAGCAGTCAGATGTCGTGCTGTTTGCTTTGGCCAATGGAAAGTGAGCAGAAGGAAAAACCTGAGAGTTGGCAAGTGGTACAGAATTGTCTGCTCTCCTTCTTTCTCACCTCTCTCCTTTATCTTGGCAATTGTCATAACATGGAATTGAAGCCTTGCTCAGCCTGAGTCCCTGAAACAATGGGAAATTGTTTGTAACAGCAGCATAACCTAGCCTATTGAGACTAATGTAACTATAGAAACAAATAAAGATTTTGTTTTACTTTGTATCATATTCCTGTTAGTGCACATTGTCATTGTTGTTTGATTTTAAAATGTACAGACCATTCAGGCCTTGGGGTTGAATTTGAGCAGTCTTCTCTGAATTAATAAATTATCCAATAATGTAAACCATATTACCCAGTCTATATTGTATAAATATTAGTATATAAGATAAATATTGTATGTCTGTTTTTCCCCTATTCCAAGCATGAATAGAAATATTTAAAATAATTATAAAAGTTATGCACATATGTACATACAATTTTTAATCTGTAAAGGTAGGCAGAAGTTAAATAGCATATGAGAACCTTTACAGTATTAATAATGCACTGACTACCCTGATAGCTTTATAATTGATTTAATAGAAATTTTTATCAGCTGACTGATAAATCTTAGGGTACACATGAAGATACTGTGATGTCATTTAGGATAAAATATATTTAAGCTATGAGCTTTGCAAGTGGTTCAGTGGTTAAGAATCCACCTGCAAATGCAGTAGAGCTGGGTTCCATCCCTGATTAGAAGATCCTGTGGAGAAGGAAATGGCAACCCACTCCAGTATCCTTGCTTGGGAAATCCCATGGACAGAGGACCCTGGTGGGCTGCTGGACATGACTTAGTGACTGAATAACAACAGTATTTAAGCTAATGGTTAGTACTTTTGGAGATAGAATTTTTAGATCACATATAATGACCTTTTAAAAAATTCTGTGCTTTTAATAATGCATAAGAGTAAAAAAAAACCTGCTAGTTATGAGTGGTCATTTATTGATAAATACATTTTCTTCATGTTTATACAAATCTGATTCTTTCATATGGATACTGAGTTCGGTCATATTTTTGTAAGAAAGTGAAAGTCGCTGAATCATGTCCGATTCTCCGATCCCATGGACTGACCATGGAATTCTCCAGGCTAGAATACTGGAGTGGGTAGCCTTTCCTTTCTCCAGGCAATCTTCCCAACCCAGGGATTGAACCGAGGTCTCCCACATTGCAGGCGGATTCTTTACCATCTGAGCTAACAGGGAAGCCCTTTGTAAGAAAGGTGCTATTCAAAACTTAGCTGTAATTTCAGATGATCTACAGCTGCTGCTGCTGCTAAGTCGCTTGTTGTGTCCGACTCTGTGCGACGCCATAGACGGCAGCCCACCAGGCTCCCCTGTCCCTGGGATTCTCCAGGCAAGAACACTGGAGTGGGTTGCCATTTCCTTCTCTAATGCATGAAGGTGAAAAGTGAAAGTGAAGTGGCTCAGTCGTGTCCGACTCTTTGCGACCCCATGGACTGCAGCCTACCAGGCTCCTCCATCCATGGGATTTTCCAGGCAAGAGTACTGGAGTGGGGTGCCATTGCCTTCTCTGGATCTACAGCTAATCAAGAATAATTTTCTACATTCTGATTTTCTTTATCCCAATATTTAATACTTTCAAAGAAGACAAACTTCAAAGAGCTCAATTTTATATAAAGCCTTGTAAGAGTGGGAGTGTGCTACTTATTAAATCATGTATGATTGCTCAGAATTACTCAATATTTTCTAGTAAGTTAATTGGAGAAGGATAAGAAGGTATATTTTACTAAATCCATACAGATAAGCTTATCACTTCTTTCAAAAACAATTATTTCTTTGCATTTCTCAGTGCTGAATCTTCTCCCGGTCTGTCTTTCAAATACACTGAATTGTATTGTTTTGGAACTTGGAATAATTCCGTCTCAGTTCCCCAGTGCTTCCAGATTAGTATCTGGGGCCCAGATTCTTCAAGTCATCTCTTTAGATGGATTGCAGACCTCTAGTTCAGTGAATCCTAATTTGTTTTGAAAGTAGACTCCAGTGGGAATCTGTTGAAAGCTGTGAATCTTCTCTCTCTCCCCCTTCCTCCCTAACCTCCCTTAAAGTCCCTGCTGCCACCCAGGCTCCCAGTCAGCTGTCGTACTTTGTGGTGGACTCAGGGTATAGCTTCAGTCCCACTGTTGCTAGTGAGGTTGGCCCACAGGCCAAACCCAGCTTTCATATTTGATTCCAATTCATAGGTTTCTATCCTGGTTTCAGGATTTGATTTGTGTACTTGCTTCCCTCCTGCCCCCTCTGAAGAGGTGTATTTCCCTTAATTTCTGAAAACCAAGAAAAAGCAAAGCTTCCTTTATGTCTAATTCAGTTGTTTTGTAGCAGTAAGACTTTTTATGAGCTTCCCTGGTGGCTCATAGGTAAAGAATCTGTCTGCAATGCAGGAGATGCGAGTTCAGTCCCTGGGTTGTTGATCTTCAGTTGCTTAGTCATGTCCGACTCTTTGTGACTCCATGGACTGTGTTTATGCCAGACTTCCCTGTTCTTCACTACCTTGCTGAGTTTGCTCAAACTCATGTTCATTGAGTCAATGATGCTATTCAACCATCTCATCCTCTTCTCCTGCCCACCAATCATTTCCCAGAATTGGGTCTTTGCTAGTGAGTTGGCTTTTCTCAACAGGTGGCCAAAGTATCAGAGCTTCAGCTTTGGCATCTGTCCTTCCAATGAGTATTCAGGACTGATTTCCTTTAGGATGGACTGGTTGGATCTCCTTGCAGTCCAAGGGACTCTCAAGAGTCTTCTCCTGCATCAGTTCTTCAGTGCTTAGCCTTCTTTATGGTCCAGCTCTCACATCTATACATGACTACTGGAATAACCGTAGCTTTGACTTGATGAACCTTTGTTGGCAAAGTGATATCTCTGCTTTTTAATAGGCTGTTTAGGTTTGCCATAGCTTTTCTTCTAAGGAGCAAGCATCTTTTAATTTCATGGCTGCAGTCACCATCCACAGTGACTTTGGAGCCAAGAAAATAAATCTCTCAAGCTTTCACTTTTTCCCCATCTATTGCCCTGAAGTTATGGAACTGGATTCCATAATCTTAGTTTTTTGAATGTTGAGTTTTAAGTCAACTTTTCCACTCTTCTCTTTCCCTTCATCACAGGGCTCTTTAAATTCCTCTTCGCTTTCTGCTATTAGCGTGGTGCCATCTGCACATCTGAGGTTATTGATATTTGTCCCAGCAATCTTGATTCCAGCTTGTGCTTCATCCAACTCAGCATTTCTTATGATGGACTCTGCAGTAAAGTTTAATAAGCAGGGAGACAGTATATAGCCTTGACATACTCCTTTCCCAATTTTGAACCAGTCCCTTGTTCCATGTCTGGTTCTGTTGCTTCTTGACCTGCATACAGATTTCTCAGAAGGCAGGTAAGGTGGTCTGGTATTTCCATCCCTTTAATAATTTTCCACAGTTTGTTGTGACCCACACAGTCAAAGGCTTCAGCATAGTCAATGACGCAGGAGGAGATGTTTTTCTGGAATTCTCTTGCTTTTTATATGATCCAACAGATGTTGGCAATTTGATCTCTTGTTCCTCAGCCTTTTCTAAATCCAGGTTGTACATCTGGAATTTCTTGGTTCATGTACTGTTGAAGCCTAGCTTGAAGGATATTGAGCATTACTTTGCTAGTATGTGAAATGAGTGCAATTTTTCAGTAATTTGAACATTCTTTGGCATTGCCCTTCTCTGGGATTGGAATGAAAATTGACCCTTTCTAGTCCTGTGCCCACTGCTGAGTTTCCCAAATTTGTTGGCATACTAAGTGAAGCACATTAACAGCATCATCTTTTAGGATTGAAATAGCTCAGCTGAAATTCTTTCACTTCCATTAGCTTTGATGGTACTAATGCTTCCTAAGGCCCACTTGACTTCACACTCCAGGATGTCTGGCTCTAGGTGAGTAACCACACCTTCGTGGTTATCCAGGTCATTAAGACCTTTGTTTTTGTACAGTTCTTCTGTGTATTCTTGCTACCTCTTCTTAATATCTTCTTCTTCCTTTGGGTCCATACTGTTGCTGTCCTTTATTGTGCCCATCTTTACATGAGATTATCACTGGGTGGAGAAGACTTTTCAGAATATATTAATTAACTGTCCAAAGCTGAACCACAAATGTAATTTTGGACATTGGTTGACACTTTATGAAATGTATTTTAATTGAAACAATTATTTGACTCCTAAGAATATTGAAATATTTAATTATATAAAATTGATTTTTATTACTGTCAGTATTGCTATAATTGTATGTATATATATACACTGTGTACAGCTAGTTCTAAATATTTCTTTATACAGCTGACTTTCCTACCTGATTTCATCCATTTGATACCAGTGTGTCTTGAAGACCTAGTGCAGTGCATATTGCAGTGTGTATAGAAAAATGCTTACGATGAATGTGTTCATTATTAGCTGGTATTATGGTTGCATTATAAATTATGAGATTTGACCATTTGGGTTTATTTTGCTGTTAACATTGTTTCATTGGGTAGCTTACTTCAATCCAGGTTACACAAATAATTACTGATTAAATTTTATGTGTTAGGCTCTTGGGCAGGAAAAAAAGTCCTTCTTGCAAGACTGGACCTTGACTGACATTTAGGAACTTAAAGTATAAAATAGTTCCTTATAGTGATATGAAACTTTAGCTAAATGAGAAAAGGGGCTCACTTTGCCTAGTGTGATTTATGTGGAATATCTGTTTTTCTTTTGTGAGTCTGGGATTTTGCTATTAGTTAGGCAGAGAGTACCTTATGTGATGAACCCTCTCTATAGACCATTCAGCCCTGAAGTTCTAATGAGCTGCCCTGGTAGACAGTATTTTGCACGTGTTACCACAGTTTCATGCTGGAGGGGAAAAAAAGCATGTCCTGTGTGACTCTAAAGGGAGAGTACTCTTTTTTTCCTGCCACCTGCACACTGTGTGGCATGTAGGATCTTAGTTCTCCATCCAGGGATCAAGCTCATACCCCCTGCACTGGGAGCGAGGAGTCTTGACCACTGCACTGCCAGGGCAGCCTAAGCGGACTCAACATCTTAACTTGGTTTCCTCTGGTCTTTGCCCCATACACCTTTTCCCTTTGCTATTCTGCTTTGAATGTTTTCTCTGTGATAAATCATAGCCATGACTCAACTGTATGCTGAGTCCTGTGAGCCCTCTAGTGAACTACTGACCATGGGGGTATCCTTGGGGGTCCCTGATACATAAGCTGTGCATGAGTTCTAGGGAACAAATAGAGAAGGGACACTTGTTCTTCAGGAACTTAGTGGGGAGGAAGGAGACAAGTTTGTACAGGTGTATGACATTCAGATAGATAATAACAGTATAATTTTGTTAATAAATATAGATATAAATATTGTTAGGATAGCACTAAAAAAGGACATTGTTTTAAAGGTTCAGGATAGTTTTTTTTGAGTCAGGTTTTGAAAAATGAGAAGCATTTTGCCAAGTGAAAGAAGAAAGAAAATACATCCTGAGCAGAGGGACTAGAATATGTAAATAGCAATGGTATTAATAATGGTCACAAAAATAACAGTAAACACACCGGGCTTACCAAAAACTGTTTTAAATCCTTTATATATGTTATTTAATCTTAATAGTAATCATGTGAAATAGGTGAGAACTGTTTTATAGAGGAGGAAACTTTAGCACAGAGGTATTAAGCACATTGTACAGACTCATAGCTGGTGTACAGTACCCTAGAATTTAATCTCAGACAGTCTGTTCTTACTCCATGCTATTGTTCTAAGGAAGGAAAGCAAGAGGCTATATATAATACATTTTTTTTTCAGTTCCAAGCTTTAGACATAGAAAAGGCTTTCTGAATTATAACACATCTTTGAATTGAGAGTTTCGCAGCATAAACTTCTAATTTCAATAGAGAAGTACAATTGGAATCATAAAATAATAGAAAATAATATAGAACAGCATGTTTATGTAATGCAATCTGAAAGAGGCAATGTAGATATTCAGCATTACTTCCTTTGTGCATGTGTGGCCCAGTGGTATCCTCATGTTGTCTAGATCAATGATAAAAGCCTGATAGTGTCTCTTTAATTGCTTTAGTAAATAACATCTATCCTCCCTTTGGATAATCTTTAGTACATTCTTTATTGTTATAGCTGACTTAATATTTTCAGTGGTGAATGACTTATTTTTTTTACCTTTGGTGTCTGTGTGTGCATACATATATATGCCTTCAGACTTGTTGAATAAAAAGTGGTGAATATAGCATTTTATTCAGTTTTTTTCCCCAATTGATGAATAATTTCTTGAAGTTTTAGAAAAAATGAAGAGAATTGATGTGCTACTTTTGGTGTAAGCAGTGTCTTTTTTATATTAGAAATTTGTTTATTACATTTCCTTATTAGTTTTATTTTTAATTGGAGGATAGTTTCTTTACAATGTTGTGTTGGTTTCTAGAATAAATCACATGTAGACAATATGTCTCCTAAGTAGGAGACAGCTCTCAGGAATCTCTCTGTGTAGATGAGAAATATTTTAAAGCAGTAGACAAAAATGGAGAACGAAGAATAGGGGAAAAAGCAATACGACTAACACTTAAGTTTGGGGGAAAACTGTTCTTAATTTAAAAGAATAGAAGTTTTTCATAAAATCATTCTCTGAAAGCTTTAGAAAATAAAGTGCTACCTTTTAACTTGTTCTCTTTGAAAACTATAACAAGGCTTAGAGATACATATGAAAAAGATAGGCATATTGCATACCAAAAACCTAAATATCTCTAGATACATTTCATATTTCAGCATTCTTTGCTTAATTTGACTGCAGTGTAATCCTGACTTGTTTAAAATTGCATTTCATTATTATATGTATTATATTATATATATAATAATAATATAATATAATATTATATATAATAATATATATCTATTATTGAATTATATTTAATCTACATATATTTCTTGTATACAGCATAGTTATCCAGCACTTATATGTGTTAAGATCACCATGATAAGTTGTTATACTCTGTCACTGTTTAAGCTTATTACAGTATTATTTACTGTATTTTCTATGATGCATATTGCATCTCCATGACTTATTTTATTACTGACAGTTTGTGTCTCTTAATCCTCTTCACCTCTCTGGCAACCGGCAGTTTGTTCTCTGTCTCCATGAGTCTGTTTTTCTTTATTCTCTTCTGTTTTGCTGGTTCATTGTTTTGATTTTAGATTCCAAATCTAAGTAAAATCACTGAGTAATTGCCTTGGACTTATTTCACTAAGCATAATAGCCTCTAGACCCATTTATGTTACGGCAAATGGCATATTTCACTCTTATGGCTGAGTAACATTTCAGTGTATAATATACACCACATCTTCATTCATTTATCATTGGACACTTCAGTTGCCTCCATTATCATTGGACGCTTACAGTTGCTGCTATAAATAACAGTGCAGACAAAGGAGTGCATATATATTTTTAACTTAGTGATTTCATTTCTTTGGATATATAGCCACAAGTGGAATTTCTGGATCATATTGTAGTTCTATTTTTAATTTTTTGAGGTGCTTCCATATTGTTTTCCGTAGTAACTGCACCAATTTGCACTCCCAGCAACAAGGAGTTTTTTCCTCCACATACTGACACTTGTTACTTTTGTCTTTTTAAAATGGCCTTTTTGACATCGTGCTTTAAATTTGCATTTCCTTTTTTTTCAGTGACTTTATTATTTTGACTGCGCTGGGTCTTCGTTGGTGCCCAGCTTTTCTGGAGCTGCGGCGAGTGGTGCACAGACTTCTCCCAGTGGCTTCTCTTGCTGTGGAGCAGGGGCTGTAGGCATGCGGGCTTCCATAGTTGTGGCTCCTGGGCTCTAGGGCAGAAGCTCGTGGTTGTGGCATGCAGGCCTAGTTGCTCTGCAGCATGGGGCATCTTCCCAGATCAGGGATTGAACCCATGTATCCTACCTTGGCAGGTGGATTCTTTATCACTGATCCACTGCGGAAAGCCCTGTATTTCCTTTAAACATTTTTTTAAAATTATTGTTGGCTGCATTGGGCCCTCCTTGCTGCCTTTAGGCTTTTTTCTCCAGTTGCGGCGAGCGGGGGCTGCTCTTTGTTGCAGTGCAAGGGCTTCTCATTACTTTTCTCTTGCTGCAGAGCACAGACTCTAGGTCCAGTGAGCTTCAGTAATGGCAGCACACAGGCTCAGCAGTTGCAGCACATGGGCTTAGTTGCTCCACAGCATGTGGAATCTTCCAGGACCAGGGATTGAACCCGTGTCCCCTGCATTGGCAGGCGGATTCTTATCCATGGTGCCACCAGGGAAGTCCCCTGCATTTCCCTTCTGATTAGTGATGTTGAGCATCTTTTCATGTACCTGTTGGCCATCTATATGTCTTTTTTGGAAAAATATCTGTTCAGGTTCTCTGCTTATTTTCTCAGTTGGATTGTTTGTTTGATATTAAGTTATGTTATTTAAGTGTTCTGGGTATTACCCCTTAGTGGATGTAGGATTTGCAAACATTTTCTCCCACTTTGTTTTTTGCCTTTTCAGTTCTTTGCTGGTTTTCTTTGCTGTGCAAAAGATTTTAAATGTGTAGTCTCTCTTGTTTTTGCTTTTGTTGCACTTACCTGAGGATACATATCTAAAAAAATATTGCCAACACTGGTGTCAAATAGCTGACTGCCTGTGCTTTCTTCTGCAAGTTTTATGGTTTCAGGTTTTACATTCAGGCATTAATACATTTGAATCTATTTTTGTTTATGGTATAGAAAAGTGGTCCAGACTTATTTTTGCACATGTTCAGTTCAGTTGCTCAGTCGTGTCCAACTCTTTGCGACCCCATGGACTGCTGCACGCCAGGCTTCCCTGTCCCTCACCAGCTCCCAGCGCTTGCTCAAACTCATGTCCATTGAGTCGGTGATGCTATCTAACCATCTCATTCTCTATCGTCCCCTTCTCCTCCTGCCTTCAATCTTTTCCAGAATCAGGGTCTTTCCCAAGGAGTCAGTTCTTCACATCAGGTGGCTAAAGTATTGGAGTATCAGCTTCAGCATCAGTCCTTCCAATGAATATTCTGGACTGATTCCCTGAACTGAGCACTGAGCTAGTAGGTAGAGGGATAGTTTGAAAAATGGCACCCTCTACTGCCTCAGTCCCTGGAGAAAGTTCCAACAGATCTTGACCTCTTTGGCACTTTGCCTACAGTTCATCTGTCAGTCTTTTTCTTGTGTGGCCCTAGTACTTTTTAAACCCCTGCCTTCTGTGCTAGGTCTCAGAGCAAGTGAGTGTGCACAAGCCCTTTAAGAGTGAAGTCTGTTTTTTCCCCAGCACTTAGGCTCTCCTGAAAGTAGGTCCTTTTGGCTTTCAAAGGCAAACGTTAACAGGGCTCATCTTCCTGATGCAGGTCCCCAGAGCTGGGGTGCATGATGTGGGGCTTGAACTCCTGCTCCTTCAGAGGGGACTCTGCCTTTATGATACCTCCCTTTTGCTTGT
Organism: Bubalus kerabau; assembly: GCF_029407905.1. NCBI lineage: Eukaryota > Metazoa > Chordata > Mammalia > Artiodactyla > Bovidae > Bubalus > Bubalus kerabau. Next base: position 23,038,474 of record NC_073631.1, on the reverse strand, counting down.
GGGTGGCTACACTGGGGATATGGGTCCTGACTTGACTTCATCTCTGTTCCTCCTACCCATCTTGATTATTTTCTTTTTTCATTATGTCCTTAGTTGTAGAAGAGCTTTTCTGCTAGTCTTAAGGTCATTCTCAGAGTTTTTCTAGAAGTAGTAGTAGTTTTGGTATGTGTCTGTGGGAAGAGGTGGGGTCAGAATCTTCCTACTTCACCATCTTGATCCTGCGTCAGAACTCATTTTTAATACACCTGGGAAAATGAAATTTTCAAGTGACCTGACACATATGTATAAAAAATGATACTTTCATAGATGGAGAATGAAAACTACAACCTATATTTGAGCATAAGGATGAAATTCATATACCAGTAGAGTAATTTTTTGGAAAATTTGCTTAATTTGTAGTTATTAGAAATTTATACTTATGTATAAAAAGGATGGTATTAGTTTCATTTGGTCTAATTATATTGAGTCTAATACTCAATATAATTATATGCCTGGAGTCACAGTATGTTTTTTAAATTTCAGTCACTCTTAAATTTTTATTCCTAGGATGACCATTTGGTTAATTTTTATAGTTTACACCTCTCAACTGAAGACCTCCAGCTTGTAATCACATGACAATACTCACAATATTTATTGTAATAAATAATAGTTATGTAATAAGTAATAATAGTTATGTCTGATAATTCAATGTCTTTTTCTACCATGGATTTGTTTCTGTTGCCTTTTTCCCATTTGGCCTTGAGTAATTTGTTCTTTTTTCTTGATGTGCCTGAAAAATTTCACTGAAATGTTCTCTTTCCATAATGTACGAAAAAATTTAGGGGTAATTTTAGTCTTTGAATATTTCTTTTTTTGAGTGGATTCACTTTTGCTTCAGGTAGAGAGAACGGATTAATTATATTAATTCAATTCAACACAATTGTAGAATTTCAGTTCAGTCTTAGAGCTACTCATCTGTGTCAGCTTTGAAATAAGTATGTTGCTTATGTGTGTGCATATACACACAAATATCAATGTAAGTGTTTGATATATAGTCTTGTTTGGTTGTGTAATTGATATCAACATTCATGGGTCCTACCTGGGGTGTTTATCAGGACCACTCCTCCTTGATGTCCTTCGACTCCAGTTTGTTGCCCCAGTCCCATTAGAAGCTCTGTTCAAGTTTTCAGCCCCTACCCTTTGCTTCCCAGGTGGCTCAGTGATAAAGAATCCACCTGCCAGTGTAGGAGAAATAAGAGAAATGGGTTAAATCCTGGGTCTGGATGATCCCCTTGGAGTAGGAAACAGCAACCCACTCCAATATATCATGAACAGAGGAGACTGGCAGGCTACAGTCCATGGTGTCGCAAACAATCAGAAACTACTATATACAACACCACCACCCTTTGCTTAAAAATTGGCAAATGATTTTAAAGGGAAAAGCAGTAATGAACGTTGGGCTCTGTCCTTTGTACTTCATTCTCTCTAGGACTAGGACCTCTCAAGGCCACAGCCTTGGTAATTCTTAAGTGCTTTCAAAATGATGTCATTTGGATTTTAGACAGTTCTCCCAAAATCCGTGCTCAGGAACTTTGTTCTGCAAGTTTTTCTGCAGAGAGAGCTATATGTTAGAGAAAAGGAAAAATATAAAGCATACTTAAGTGTATTATTTTTTGTAGAATTAGTGATAATTTGAGAACACTTGACTTTTAAACATACTGTGCAGTAATACCATATTAATCTGTGAGTGAATAAGCTAATGTGCTTAACAGATACTTAACATAGAATGGATAATTTCATTCAGTAATTCCTTTAATCTGGATTTCCTAGCCTAGATTATAGTTTATGTTTTAGACTACGGTATCATGCCATTCAGAGAGTTAGATGCATAACCTGTGCCTTAAGCTCCCTGCTGTAGCTAGAATCAGATGTCAACAGATTCCTATTGTGAGTCGTGTCTGAAATTAATCTTTTTCACTTTTCATTATTGCATTCAGTTTGTTTCTTTCTTGTAATGAAGTGGTAATAAGTAAAATGCTTGGGGTTGAATGATAGTGAATGTAATGATGACAAATATAAAAAAACCGAAAATATATATGTGTATTCCTTGCACCTGACTGTTAGTCTCAATGGAAGTTCACATTTTTTATGAAAATGTCATTTATTTCAGTTCCTAATGAGTCCCTTGTCCTTCAGTAAATTAGAGGAAATGCTGTTTTATTACTTCACTTAACTCAGCACTATGAATTACCATAAATGCACGTTAGTATACCGTTTCCCTGGAAGCCTATTTCACATAGCTTGGCAAACAAATGAGAAAGACACATGAAAGGAATTACATAGTATTTTAATCATTCAGCAGCATTTTTGACTTACAACTTTGACATAGCATTTTAGGGAAACAATGAGGTAATGATTGAAGAAAAATAAACTACAAATTTACTCTTTGAAATATTTGATTCCAAAATTTCAGATGTGAGTTATTTTTACCATAATCTGTAGGCCTTGATGCTTTTTATAGATGGTTTGTGTGCATCAGTTTAACAGGAAATACATTCCTCCTCATGACCACCTGCAAACCACAACCATCAGTGTTCAGGGACCATTCACAGCAGGAAGGGCTGGAAGGGCCGTTAACACCAGTAGCATGCATGCATACTAGAATATTAGAGCTTTGCTTATGCCTGAAAAGTCAGTAGTGGCCCAGCTTTCACTTGTAACATATATAATGACTAGTATCCAACATGTATAATTTGTTGAGGCTATTTGTCTTTGACAGGTAGCCCGTTTTTAATAAATGAATTAATATCACCATTCTTTATTTCCCCATAGTGATCATCGTCCCCCAGAGCTGAAGAATTAAAACATGCAGTTCTGTATAAATCTCCTTGTGTTATTATTTGCTTTTGCATTTATTCATATACTGAGTAAATTCTAAAAAATTCAGCACATTCTTATTAAAATGGATTTTTGGTTTTCATCTTTTAGTACTAAGCAGCTTTCAGTTATATAGAATTTCTTTCAGGCATGTGAACACATTTGGTGCTTTGAATGCATTGATTACTTTAACCATGCTTTGCATTCTGTTCTTTACACATGTTCGTAGTTACATACATACAATATGCATCAATTGTTGAATTAAGATTTATAGAAATAGATGCTAGCCACCAAGAAGCTCTGCATACAGAAAAGAAAGATAAACATTTTAAACAGGATAATTATGCTCATCACTATTGTAATTAAGATATATTGAATACACAGAAATATATTGAATACACTGAGCTGTATCAAATACCCTGAGATACATTGAATACACTGAGATATATTTGTATGCAATAAAGTGCTTAGAGTTCCTGCCATCTTAGCTTTACAAGATGAAGGTCATAAAGAACAGGGATGAAAAAAAATTCTTTACAGTCTTGGTCCAAGAGTATTTTATAATATGTGACTCCCAAGTCCTTACATTTAAGCAATTTATGTTCATAGTTTTTAAAAATGGTTTTATTTATAAGATTAATTACCTATTTGGATATGTACTTTGACCTTATATATGTCAAAAATATATGGCTTCCCTCATAGCTCAGTTGGTAAATAAAGAAACCGCCTGCAATGCAGGAGACCCCGGTTCAATTCCTGGGTCAGGAAGATCCCCTGGAGAAGGGATAAGCTACCCACTCCAGTATTCTTGGGCTTCCCTTGTGACTCAGCTGGTAAAGAATCCACCTGCAATGTGGGAGACCTGGGTTTGAACCCTGGGTTGGGAAAGGCTACCCACTTCAGTATTCTGGCCTGGAGAATTCCAGGGACTATACAATCCATGGGGTTGCAAAGAGTTGGACATGACTGAGCGACTTTCACTTTCACATCAAAATATATTTATTTTCCATAATATACTTGGTTCTTATTTCCACATGCCAAATACGGGAGGCGACACCTGCTGGCAAAGGAGCTTCCACTTTGAGATGCTCTGAGTAAATTTTTCAGATATCTTATTACCTACCCTGAACGAAGCAACTAATAAACAGATGGAAACATACTGAGAGTTAGGCACCATGAGGCTGCACTAATCAATAATATGTGATTTCTGTCTTCTGAAACCTTACAACATGAAACTAAATAAATTTGCTAAATTGCAGTTAGAGAGAATAGAAAGGGTAGAGGTAAAGTTTCCCTGAGAGAGCTTTTGCTCTTAGAACAGAGAAAGTACTGAATTTCAAGGACATCCAAGAATTAATCTGTCCTCAAGGAGACCCTCAAGAGAATGAACTTCTGTCTTCTTTCACATTTCAAAATCATCCAGTGATCTCTTATCTTTCACCCTAGACTGGACACACACCAGACCCAGACTTTAACATTGCTTTCTCCCTGTGTGCTCCAGTATGTTATCTGCTCCTTTTTCTTCCCCTGTTGCACAGAATTGACCTCTTCAAGTTACATATTTAAAGTAAGAAAATAGTTTATTTACCAAGTAAACCTTGTCTTTTCCAGACTTAAGTGATGTTGCAAAAATAAACCCTTCTTTGGCTTTAAGTTTTTTCAGCTTCCTCTGACAGGAAAAAAGTGGGAGCAGGTGGGGACCTGCAGCAGTGCACCTACATTTGGGGAAAGGGCTTGGTGCTTACTCTGAAGTTGATTTTTATGCTGATGTATGCCAATCAGTACAATAGAGTTCTCTAATAACAGAATTATTATGCTGACTCAGGTTAAATTGTTAGCTCATGTGGTATGTTTATCTTGCCCTCCAGCACCGGTCCTGTAGAGGGGTTAATTTCACCGTACTGCGAGTGAATACGATGAATGTTAAAAAGCAGTTTATTTTTTGGTCCAAGCCCAAATATCTTTATAAAAAAGGAAAACATTGCTAAAAGTGGGCTTGAGGTTGACTTCCCAGAGGGTTAACATAAATAACATGAGTAGAACAATAATTAAAATATGAGCAGGTAAATGCCCTCAAGCACTGTTTTAATGATGGACACATTCCAAGAGGGCTCTTACCTCCTCGGGGCAAAGACTGGAAGCCCCTTTTCTGACTCTCAGACAGAGGAGGGCATGGCATCTCATTTCAGTTGTCAAGTGCACATTTTAGGAGGAAAAACATCTAGAAATACACAGAAGCCCACTACTTTTCAGGGTGGAAAAATAGTGCAGCTATAAGGATCAGCTGCTTAGATTTTTCGGTTTTATTTTGTTTTTGCATGAAATGAACTTGTGAACATTTTGACCAGTAGCAGCTTTTAGAAATTAAATGCTTTTGATGAATTTTAGGCAGAAGGCCTATATTATGCCCTGGATTGAAGCTGTAAAGAATTTAGGGCATATCTCATTGCTTGCTTTTCATAGGCACTTACATATGCTGTTAAGTCATAACCGTTTTGTGATCATTCATTTTCGGATATACTTCATTCTAGCCATCAAGTTGTGAACAAGTTGATAAAATCTTTTTCTGCTATTCAGTGCTAAGCCTCTCCTCTGAACTGGCTTAGTGTCTAGGCAGCTCCCTCCTGACATGGCTGCTGTTGACCCTGTAAGCCCTGTGACCTTACCAGCTTTGTGCTCATGCCCCTGGGAAGGTTTGGTTGCAGGGAATTCCTTATAAGAACCTACATTTCACCATCAGCATTTCCCTGAGTTAGATAATTCTTGCTAGTAAAATTAGTAGTTCTAAATGCTTGTGTGTTTTGAACCCCTGGCGTGCATGCGTGCTCCATTGCTTAGTCATGTCCAACTCTTCGTGACCCTGTGGACTGTAGCCCACCAGGCTTCTCTGTCTATGGAATTCTCCAGGCAAGAATACTTGAGTGGGTTGCCATTTCTTCCTTCAGGGGGTCTGTCCAAGCTAGGTATCAAACCCATGTCTCCTGTTTCTCATGCATTGCAGATGGATTCTTTACTGTTTGAGCCATGGGGGAAGCCCCCTTTGAACCCCTAGAGATTCTGACTAAATTGGTATCAAGTGAACTGAATGTATTAGTATTTTTTTTTTTTCAAAGTTCCTGAGGTGGGGAACCCAGCATTAGGTGATTTAGGGAGAAACCCCAAATCAGTTCTCTCAGGGGAGGGGAGCATGGTGCCCTCTAACTTTTCCATGGACTTGGCCATTCCACTTACTGCTTTCTGTCCAGAGGTGCTTGCCAAGTCCCACCTTTTGACTAAGTCTTGCTTAATTTGGGGTACTGAATCTTGCTTTTGCGTGTTTTGTAGTTGTTCAGATTTCTTCTGGTTTCCTAGCCTGTGGCTTTGCAAGCTTTTAGACAATTCACTTGGGCTTCACATCCTGCAACTAGAGGCCAGCCTGATTTTGGGTGATGTCAGCCTGCAGCGGCTTGAAGCACAATTTCAGTTTCCCAACCAGAGACTGAAGTCAGGCCACAGCAGTGAGAGTGCTGAATCCTAGCCACAAGACCCCGAGGGCCTGTGACAACACCCTGATCCCTCGACTTTGTAGAAATGAATCTCTACAAAGAGATGGAAAGTAGTGAAATAAGTAAAGCGTTTATTATGAGGGAAGAGTATGTGTCAATAGACTCACATGGGCTGGCTCAGAGAGAGTGAGTTGCACCCTTAGGGTACTATGAATCACGTTTATGGGGCATTTTTTCCAGGTTTCTTCTGGCCAATCATCTGGCTTTGCCTGTGTGTAGATTGACATCACCTCCTATAGGTGGCGCCCCCCCCACCCCTACCTTTTTGGTCCCTGAGGAGCTTTTCTGTTCATGTGTAGTTGGTAAGGTTTCCTTGAGAAATATGTGATCTCTTTATCTTTTTATCTGGACAAGTCTTAGCTCCTCCTGGCTCCTGCTATTATCTTCATCTCGGAGTATCAGTTCACAGGGTCCAGGATCCAGCTGCTCAACCTGGGGCCCATATATCCCCTGCCTCAAGCCTACTCTCTCAGCCAAGAGACAAGGCTGGACTGTAAACCGTGCTGTTACTAGATATACAGGCTCATGAAAGCACTGTGTGCATTTTACCCCTTATAGTGTGAACCCCCCAATTCAAAGTCTTTGAATCCCCTCTGCCTACCATCCTCTTCACTAATCCATTGAATATATATTAGCCTTTTAGTGTATGTGCTCTGCTGTGCTAAGTCACTTCAGATGTGTGTGGTCATTAAAACAATAAAAATGTATATTGTGGCATTAACCTTCCCTTTGGATATTTTCAGTTATTCTCATCAAAACAAACCAACAACTAAAATATAAGGATTTTTTTTAAAACATTTATGCATTGTTTACTTGGCAAACAATGTAAAAAAATATGGGTGTGTGTATTTATAAGTTTCCAGTAATCTGGACTTTTACACTGCATGGTGTGACTCCCAGTGATACTAAGATTGCTCAGGATATTTAGTGGATTTTCAGATGGCTCAGGTTATTTGGAATCAGAGTTGTGATAGTGTTATCTCTATAAAGTAGTACTGACACACGTGTAAACCTTTAACGACTTAAGTTTATACCCTTGTAGTTATGATAATACTTTCTGCCCATTACTCACTATTCAAGAGGAAGTTTTAGTAATATTTTTTTCTTTTTTTAAAAATTATTTTATTTTGCTTTTTAACTTTACAATATTGTATTGGTTTTACCATATATCAACATGAATCTGCCACAGGTATACATGTGTTCCCTATCCTGAACCCTCCTCCCTCCCCGTATCATCCTTCTGGGTCGTCCCGGTGCACCAGCCCCAAACATCCAGTATCATGCATCAAATCGGACTGGCGATTCGTTTCATATATGATATTATACATGTTTCAATGCCATTCTCCTAAATCATCCCACCCTCTCCCTCTCCCACAGAGTCCAAAAGACTGTTCTATACATCAGTGTCTCTTTTGCTATCTCGTATACAGGGTTATTGTTACCATCTTTCTAAATTCCATATATATGCGTTAGTATAATGTATTGGTGTTTTTCTTTCTGGCTTACTTTACTCTGTATAATAGGCTCCAGTTTCATCCACCTCATAAGAACTGATTCAAATGTTTTCTTTTTAATGGCTGAGTAATATTCCATTGTGTATATGTACCACAGCTTTCTTAGCCATTCATCTGCTGATGGACATCTAGGTTGCTTCCATGTCCTGGCTATTATAAACAGTGCTGCGATGAACATTGGGGTACACGTGTCTCTTTCTCTTCTGGTTTCCTCAGTGTGTATGCCCAGCAGTGGGATTGCTGGGTCATAAGGCAGTTTCACTTCCAGTTTTTTAAGGAATCTCCACACTGTTCTCCATAGTGGCTGTACTAGTTTGCATTCCCACCAACAGTGTAAGAGGGTTCCCTTTTCTCCACACCCTCTCCAGCATTTATTGCTTGTAGACTTTTGGATCGTAGCCATGCTGCGTGAAATGGTACCTCATAGTGGTTTTGATTTGCATTTCTCTGTTAATGAGTGATGTTGAGCATCTTTTCATGTGTTTGTTAGCCATCTATATGTCTTCTTTGGAGAAAAGTCTATTTAGTTCTTTGGCCCATTTTTTGATTGGGTCATTTATTTTTCTGGAATTGAGCTGTAGGAGTTGCTTGTATATTTTGAGATTATTTGTTTGTCAGTTGCTTCATTTGCTATTATTTTCTCCCATCCTGAAGGTTGTCTTTTCACCTTGCTTATAGTTTCCTTTGTTGTGCAGAAGCTTTTAAGTTTAATTAGGTCCCATTTGTTTATTTTTGCTTTTATTTCCAATATTCTGGGAGGTGGGTCATAGAGGATCCTGCTGTGATGTATGTCGGAGAGTGTTTTGCCTATGTTCTCCTCTAGGAGTTTTATAGTTTCTGGTCTTACGTTTAGATCTTTAATCCATTTTGAGTTTTTTTGTGTGTGTATGGTGTTAGAAAGTGTTCTAGTTTCATTCTTTTACAAGTGGTTGACCAGTTTTCCCAGCACCACTTGTTATGGTAATATTTTCAAAATGAGCTAGAGTGTAATCATTGAGGCAAAAATCCATGATTCAGTAGCAGAGGTTATGTGATTAAGTTGTTTGAATTATTTGATTTGAAGTAAGGGAAACCAACTTGAGATACATCTAATAGTGAGGGCGTGGGGCCATAGTCAAAAGTCCAGGGACAGAAATTCATTCAAGACCCAGTTACTTTACATAAACAGGAAAAACCATTGTGACTTTCCATCCTTCATTTTTATTCCTCCATGGATGTCTTGTTTCAGTGTGTATCTTTGCAAACAAGGTCTCTCTTCTGCTACATCCACTTGGTGGGATATGGTTACTCCTCTTTACTTACGTCACATGTGGTAGGTTGAGCCATATTCGAAGTGTAAGTGGCTCTGGAGAAGATGATCTGTTTCAGCTTTGCTCAGGAGTCCGCTAGTCACCAGTGACGACTTGGTGTTAGTGTACTGAGCGCTGACTTCTGGGGGCTTGGACTATCACGAGAAAGGCATGTGAACTAGGACACACAACCAGCTAGTGTCAATTCTCATTTTGGGAGTGCACAAAGTGGTCAGATTTTATTTGTGTGTGAGGTTTAGCATTATTATTTGCAGCTAGATTTTCCTTGGCCTAGGGATCAAGACTCTTGTCATCCAGCTCACCAATTATACATAGGGACACCGTTCACCTTCTTTTCTTGTATTTATGTAGTTGAAAACCAGTCTGCTACTTCCTATTTTGTCCCACAAGAACATGACTTGGTATCTTCCATAACCCAGGTCTGGAGCAGCTTGTGATGTACTTTGGTTTAAAAAAAAAAAAGACAGAATAAGATAGCATAGGTTGTTCCTTTTCCCTCTGCCTTTCTCTCAGCTATGACCTATGTTACTTTAGCAGCAGGCCCAGCATAATCATCAGTCATCATCGTAATTTTGATAATATTTAACGTTACTGAATGTTCATTACATGCACAAGATTAGGCAAGTTCTTTGATTGTCCCATTTAATACTGATGAAAGCTGTATAGTGAGACGCACATCTCCATCCTACAGACTGGTAACTGGGTCTTTGAAAAATTCCAGACAAAGTATGAAGTGATCGTTCTGGATTCCAACCCTGGACAGTCTGACTTCCAGTCCAGAGTTCTTTACCTAAGGATTGTGAAATACTGCAGGTGTACAGGCCAGTATCCCTTGCAGCCACCCTCCCACTCATTCCAGTGTCAATAGCCAGATCTTCATCCCAGATACATGTCTCAAGACCCTGTTGGCCTGCATAATGTTCCTCGAGGGTAGTCCACTTGGTCCCACAGTTAAAAGATTCCTTTCATGAAACACTGACTTTGCTAGGGAGGGTATAATGATTGAATATTTATCCTCTGCTATCGGCTGATGTTTGTGTAATACCCCCATTTATATGTTGAAATCGTAAGCCCCAGTGTGATGTTACTAGGAGGTAGGGCCCTTGGGAGGTAATTAAGTCATGAAGGTGGAGCCCTCTTGAATAGAATTAGTGCCCCTGTGAAAAAGACGTGGGAGCTTGCTCTCTCTACTCTCTACCATGGGAGGATACAGTGAGATGATCACCATCTGTAAGCATCTCAGAAATACTTCTCTCTAGTTTGTAGAGAAACTGCTTAAACCTCTTTGGAATCCCATATTTCACCCAGTTCATGTTGCTGTTTGTACTTGAAATATTACCATTATACATCTTGAAAATAAAAAAGATATCCTGGTTGTTTGCAGTCCTGGCAAAACACAGTATCAATATGATATATTTCAATTTCTTTTCAAAACTATTAGAATGTACTTCCACTGGTGAAGCAATTGGGTGCATTTTTTTTTTTTTTTAATCAAGAAGCTCATGGTTCATTCCTTACATATTTTCTTACAGTGTAGGCAAACACAAATCCTTCAGGCACTTGCAAAAAACTCATTGTTCCACTATGCTAATTTCTGATTTCTCCCTGGGGGAACATAATGGTAAGTATAGCTCTATATTTTGGTGGCTAGGGCAGCTAAGACTCTGTACTCAACTTTTGCAAAAGACAGAGAAGAAACATTCTTCTCAAAAGCAAATTGAAAAGTTCAAAGGCCCAGCTTCATTCCCAAATGGTGATTTGACTGTTTTCTTAAGATGAGTTACTCTCTGATTCAGTGAAAGGAGGGTACATAATGCTTACCTCTAGTAACTACCTTGCCAATGTTTTTTAATGATGCTTCTGGGATGCACTGGAGAAGGCAATGGCACCCCACTCCAGTACTCTTGCCTGGAAAATCCCATGGATGGAGGAGCCTGGTGGGCGGCAGTCTATGGGGTCGCACAGAGTCGGACATGACTGAGCGACTTCACTTTCACTTTTCACTTTCATACATTGGAGAAGGAAATGGCAACCCACTCCAGTGTTCTTGCCTGGAGAATCCCAGGGACAGGGAAGCCTGGTGGGCTCCTGTCTATGGGGTCGCACAGAGTCGGACACGACTGAAGTGACTTAGCAGCAGCAGCTGGGATGCACTTGGATGTCAGTGGTCCTTTTATGCTTATGTGTGGGACACACCCCTGTTTTACATCTTAAAGTAGCTTAAGAGAGAATAAATATAGGAATATTAGTTTCCTACTACTGCCATAGAAAAGTAACAACTTTAGTGGCTTAAAATAACACAAATTTATTATCTTGCATTTCTGAAGGTACGAAGTACAACCTGAATGTCACTGGTCTAAAATCAAGTTGTCAATAGGGCTGTAGTCTTTTTAGGAGGCTTTAGGGAAATATTTATTTTGTTGCCTTTTCCAGCCTCTAGAGGGTGCCTGTATTCTCTGACTCATGACCCTCTTCCTTCATTTACTCTGTCCATCTCAAAGTCCTTAAGCACATCTGCTAAATCCCTTCTGCAATGTCAGGTAATGCATCACAAATCTGGGTGTTACCATGTGGATAACTTTTACAGAAGGGTGGACATTCTTTTTGCCACAGAATAGTTTAAGACAGCAGTGAAAGTGAAAGTCAGTTATGTCCAACTTTTTGCAATCCTCTGGATGATACAGTCCATGGAATTCTCCAAGCCAGAATACTGGAGTGGGTAGCCTTTCCCTTCGCCAGGGGATCTTCCCAACCCAGGGATTGAACCCAAGTCTCCCACATTGCAGGCAGATTCTTTACCAGCTGAGCCACAGGGAAGCCCAAGAATTCTGGAGTGGGTAGCCTATCCCTTCTCCAGTGGATCTTCCCAACCCAGGAATCAACCCAGGGTCTCCTGCATTGCAGGCAGATTATTTACCAACTGAGCTATCAGGGAAGCCCTAAGACAGCTGAACACAGAACTGTTAGGTAAAATGTGCAAATTAATTTTGGGTAGGATTTTTCTCCCTCACATAAATAATCTTTCAGTTATCACCATGTGAAGTATTTTTATTTTCATTTTACTTTATTATTTCTACTTTATGTGAAAATTGAGACTCATAAAATTGTCATATCTTGCTTCTAGTTATAGGAGAAGCCAAAGACTTAGTTGAGCCCTCTAATTTAAGACTTTTTCCTCTTATGGCTATTCCAGATTGTTCATAAGGTAACAGACAGAAAATGGATGTCCTGAAAAATTATAGGTTCATTTTTGGTTCAGAATACCTCTGGGAATGTGGACTATCCACACAAGTACTTCAGATTCCTTTTAATGAGACTGATAGCAAATGTTCCCTCTAACTTTTAAAACTATGAGTAAAATATGCAGTCAGGCCAGGGCAGATGTATTTGAATAAATACTTAGGACAAAGACAATTGAATCTGAAAATCTTAATGGTATATAGATCATAGGACTACCCACCAATTCAGGAAAAAATTAGTGAATAGGTCACATCATCCAGTGCTTCTCAAACTTTGAGTTATATATCAAAATCATCTGGAGGGTTTGTTACAATGATGATGGGCAAGCTCCACACTCAGACTTACTGATTCAGTAGCTCTGGAGTTAATTTGCATTTCTGAAATATTCTCAGTTGATCTTGAAGATGCTGGTCTGGGACCACACTTTCAGAACCTGCGGTGATGACTTTTAATTTAAGAGAGAAGTTTTTATTTCAAGAATGAAATCAAGATGCTTCTGAAGGGCTCCTTTGCAATCTGCTAGTCTTCTTTACTTCTTGAGTTAGGAACTCTCTTCTTTTATGCTGGATATAAGTCCGGACCTGAAGTGGGAAGGGAAAGAAACATTTGTGCCTGCCAGTTCCTGAAAGGGAAAAGGAATGGGGCTTTGATATAAACAGATATAAACTGCAAATCTTTTTGAAAAACTTTAGCTCCCTATCTTAAAGGAAACTGCTTAACATCTGTTCCTCAAATAATTTTCCCATCAGTGATTCAAGGACACAGCAATATTTGAAAACCAAGGGACTAAGGAATTCTTTTGTGGTACATGAGTTTATACCTTTATTACCATATTTATCTTCAAATCTTAGGTTTGATTCTTTACTTCTCTGGGGTTATACCATGAACTATGATCATTACCTTCATAAGTTGAGCCTCCAGACCACTCCAGCCGTATGTCTGCAGGTCTCTGGTGTTGATCTTTTGCTCCCTAAATTGACTGTGATTAGAGGGCCTTGGGCTTAGGCACCATCAGCTACTCTGGGCTAGTTCCTTCCTGGCTTTCTGGACCACAGTCTCAGGCAAGCTAAAGCGTACTCTGTTCTCTCTCCAAAATAATTTTAATTGTGCCGTTCAGAATAGCATCTGGAAAATAATGCCTGATCATCTAGGCAAGATTTACTTAAGTGATTTAGTATAAATTTTGTTATTTTAGCCAAATTGGCCAGTACTGAGAGTTGCTACTAATACTAATGTTCACAGAACTACTGATGGCATTTGCAATAGGGTGAGTTCAGATGAAATAGTAATAGTTACTGAAAAGAAATGGAATTAGTCATATAATTTGAGTGGTTCTGACTTCCACTAGAAGAAGTCATGAAACAAGGCAACCCGATGGACAGTTCACAAAGTTGCATGGATCAGACTAAACTGCATGCACAGTGCCCTTAATTTCAGAGCCATGTTTTTAGAGACCTTCTTGAATTCCTAGTGTTATCAAGAAAATAATCACATGGTTGATCCACATCTGCATTTCTGACCACCAGTCTAGCTAGTCAGTACACTTGGCACCCTGCAGCTATTTTATGAAAGTTTCAAAGCTTCTTTCTTAAAGGCATGAATGAAAACTCAAATGTCAGAAACCTGGTGGCCATTTTGGAAATTTAGCACTGACTATTTATTTTCACTACAAAAATGGGAAAAATGCAGTCCTAATGGAGAAACTTACATACATTATTAATTATTATTATAAAACTGACCTGGATATGAAATAGGATGTTGCATTTTCTGATGTGATCTTTAACAAGAACAGAGTAGCAGAAGGTCTGAGCATAATTCTAGAGCACCATATGATCCAACGAGTAAAATGTCATGAAATTTTCAGTACTGGGTAGAATTCTCACCACTCATTAAACTGAAAAATGAGAGAAGCAAGACTTCTGCTGTCACACACTTTGATAATGAGCCTAGTTTTCTTGATACAGAAATAAAATACTCATTCTATTCTCTTTTGAGCAATATCTTTGAAATATTACTAACCTCCATGGCAGAGGTTGCTTAATCTGCAAATATATCAGCTAGCAAACCATTATTATTGCTAATAACCTTTATTCACATTACTCAGAGAACTGCTACTTATACCATTCTTTAACAAATGAAGTTACAGCATAGTAGGAATACTGAAGCTTATTAAATTTTTATACATCACTAGTCCCCACCTCCCTTAAGGTTTAGCTTGTATTTTTTCTCTTGTCTTTTTATCCATGAAGGCATTTTCTTTCTACTAAGGACAAATATTAAGTGAAAATTTGAGGTTTTTTAGTGCAATTCTCATCTGTCATTTTATTTAAAAAGTCATTAAAGCATGAACTCAAAGTGGATATGTGAAAATATGGTGACTGTTAACAATATTTTAACAGTGCAGATAGTTTGTTTTGGTTGTATGAAAGTTGCCAAACTCACTATATAGTATATAACTTAAAAATAGCAACCCTCTCCCAATCCTTTAGTTTGACCTGCATGGTTCATCATGACTATATCACAACAAATTCTTTTCAACATGGTAATTTTTCAAAGTTGAGTTTAGAAACCATTGATTTTTTAATCCTCTTCAATTCATTAGTTTTCTCGCATACCATTAACTTTTGGTATGCAGTATTTTGGGCTTCCCTGAGGGCTCAGTGGTAGAGAATCTGCCTGCCAATGCAGGAGATGCAGATTCAATCCCTGGGCCGGGAAGATCCCCTGGAGAAGTAAGTGGCAACCCACTCCAGTATTCTTGCCTGGGAAATCCCATGGACAGAGGAGCCTGTTAGGCTACAGTCCCAGGGTCACAAAAAAGTTGGAAACCACTTAGTGACTAAATAACAACAACGATGCAGTGTTTTGGTATTTTCTACCAAAATTTCTGCCAAATAGTATAGAAGTACTTTCAGGGAATGGCATATAAGTAAAACAGAACTACTTTCAACTTCTAATAATTTGCCATTTCTTTCATAAATTTCCAGAGGGAAAGCAACCTTTCCGTTAACAGTAAGTATTTGGCCTTTGGCCAAATATAGTAAAAGAGACTTGCTAATCACATTCATAGTAAAATAATTTACCAATTATTCATATGCTAGTGAAGATCAAATATGTCTCAAATCACAGATAGACCTTTTAGGATCAAGGCTGGAACCAGAAGTCAGGATGTATGTTGTGAAGATCAGGAGAACCAGTTCTGTTTTCCAGCAGGTCAGGAAAATAAAGTCTACACATTTTCACAGTAGCTGAAGTAACTGGTGACTGATGGGCTTATGTCCCTGAATAGTCAGATTTTTAATGATTAAAGAATATTAAGTACTTATAAGCAAATGAGGATGAATAATTCGGTAAAGTAGCATTTATAAAGCTAGGTTCAGCATGTAAAGAGCTTTGAGGTTGTAACTCCCATCCTTTTAACAAGCAAAAAGCTGAACAAATTGAAAGTTAATAACTCTATAGATTCATCAAAGAATTGGAACCACAGGGCAAACTGCTGCCCCCAAACTGTAAACACAGGCAAACACAGAGAATCACAGTTTATGGGAAGCAGAATCTCTTGCTGTACCTGGGTAGGAACACTTAAAGTGTAATTAAGTATTGGAGACTAGCTTGACAGAGAGAATGTTTTGTGAGCTTAACCTTAGGAAAGCCTCCACACTTCTCCAAGTTTTACCACCAGGAGCCCCACTAGTTTCTCAGGTAGAAATTAAAGTAAAATTCCCTCCATGCTTTAAAAAGGGAGAAGGAGGAAATAACCATTTTGAAATAAACTGAGGCTTATACTCATTGAAAACTATTTTATCAGAGTCTAATTGACTTGAGTTTTACCAGAACCTAAGTTCCCTGGAGGAAGGGAAATATCTAAATCTGGCCCCCTCTAGCTTTCCTGTCACCTAAAGGGATAGGAAAAGATAAAAACTGACAAGCACTTGTGAAGGTCATCGACCAGGGACACAATCTCAGTAAAAATACTGAAGCTGAATCATAGGAATATAGAATGCCTATCCCTATCCACATACCTAACCACCACATCAATAGGGCTCCTGTAAAACCATGAAAGAACTGTAAGCATCAGGTTCTATTTAGAAGGAATCTCTAGGGAAACCAATAGGCAACAAGGGATATAAGAACAAGGACACCAGAGGACATTTTTGCCTCTGAAATCACATGCAGTAGAGAATAAAGATGGCGCCCCACTCCAGTACTTTTGCCTGGAAAAATCCCATGGCCGGAGGAGCCTGGTAGGCTGCAGTCCATGGGGTCGCTAGAGTCGGACACGACTGAGCGACTTCACTTTCACTTTTCACTTTCATGCATTGGAGAAGGAAATGGCAGCCCACTCCAGTGTTCTTGCCTGGAGAATCCCAGGGACGGGAAGCCTGGCGGACTGCCGTCTATGGGGTCGCACAGAGTCGGACACGACTGAAGCAACGCAGCAGCAGCAGCAGCAGAGAATAAAGAAAACTTAACTCTTAGCCACACACTAAAGAATTATTTACCCCTGGTCCTTTTACCTGATACCTCATATCTGGCTTTCAACAGAAAATTGCAAAGTATGCTAAAAAGCAAAACATAGTCTGAACAAACAAAGCAAGAGTTAGAACCAGACTGAAGGGTAACAGATTTGGAAATTATCAGACTGGGAATTTAACTTTGATTAATATGCTAAGGGCCCAAATAGAAAAAGTGGGCAGTGTACAAGAACAGCTAAAATAATCAGATTAAAACTTAGAGATTCAAAAGAAAGGGCTAGAAATCACAAACATTTAGTCAAGGAAAAAATTACATTTAGTAGGCTGATCAGCAGGCTGGAAAGAATCAGTGAACTTAAAGGCATGTCAGTAGAAAGTTGAACTAAAAGGCAAACAAAAAAAGGAACTGAGGGAGAGGAAATGTTTCTTAAGCTACAAAAATAATGTCCATCAAAATTGTGTAATTGGCAGGAGGGTGTATGTGTATACTTGTGTGAGTTAATTTTTTTAAAAAAACAATTGTGATGTCCATATAGTTTTGAAGCTTCATTTATCCAGCATGGTGTTTTGTGGGAAATTTTATATGCCACTATATAATACATTATTTTATTAAAGTCTGCCATTTCCTACCTCCAACCTTCTATGCCTTCTTAGTCTCTCAGGTGTATTTGTTTATATTTTTTTCTTTCATATAGAGCATGCATTATCATCTAGTATGGAAATATGTCTGTATGAGTTTGGTATAGGGAAATTGTGAATCTCACCAAAATATTTAATACTAATGTGCATCTCCTGAGACAATCTGCTTTCCATATGTAGCTTTTTTTTGTCTGATGATTTCCTCAAAACAACTAAAAAGGGACTTTGGAAGAAGTTTAGAGGTTACTTTTTAAGGAAAGAAGAAAAAGAAAAGAAGAAACGTGGAAAGGGATATCTTAGGGTAAAGGAAGTAAAAGAAAGTTTCCAGGATGAGTGTTTTAGGGAGAAAAGGAGAGAAAAAACAAGGAAAAAATAAGGAAAATGACACTTTCAAAGGCATAAACCCAGGTTTTCATGCCTTTTTGTCTCTTCCCTAATTGTATGGTATTGTCACTGGATTCTTAATAGGCCAGGAAAAACTTAGGAAAAAATGGAGGGAATATGTTAGGAGACTTTCTCAGTTCCTTTTTTACTTTAATTGGTATTAATTTTCCTGTCTTGTTCCACTTGACCTTTGCAAGACAGTGGGAATACAGACATAGCTCTGAAGTTAGTATGTATGACAACCCTGAAATTAATCACACTTTCTGAGGTAGTAAACATTCATTTTGAAATAGTGGACTGCGGTGTGCAGTATATCATAGGGTACTGCTTCCTTGTTTCTTACATGACCTGGGTTTTAAGATGTTCTTTTTCTCAGTTTCTGTTTGCTTTCAAATTGTGTTTCTATGACAACTTATAGATATAAAATTAAACTTGATTTTTTAAACTGGTATGCCTTAAAAATAAAACCTTTCAACTTTTCATCTTCCTCATCTCTTTTATTCAGTAGAAAGAACATTCGTATACTATCATAGCCCTAGGCATATTATTCATGAATTCCAAGTGCTTGAGCTCATGATTAACATAGAGAAAACTTAACACTGAGTTTTTGCAATGATTTTTTTTTTTTTGCTGAGATGTTAAAATATAGATCTGAATTAAATTTGATTACATACATACATGAATGTGTATTCTATGTAAATCTTTTATATATTCTACATATGACATGAAGAGTGAGTCTATAAATGGTAATTGTCAAAAATTTTAAAAATTTATATTGCTATCTTCTCCAGTATGCACTTGCATCTCTACTAACTTGAATGGAGTTTTATAAAATCGGTTGTTCAAATTTAAAAAATTTGCTAGTCTCTTTATTTCTTTCATACTCCATTCATTCTGTTTTTTTTTTTTTTTTTCAGTTCAGTTCAGTTGCTCAGTTGTGTCCAACTCTTTGTGACCCCATGGACTGCTGCACATCAGACCTCCCCGTCCATCACCAATTACTGGAGTTTACTCAAACTCATGTCCATTGAGTCGGTGATGCCATCCAATCACCTCATCCTCTGTTGTCCTCTTCTCCTCCCAACTTCAATCTTTCCCAGTCTCAGGGTCTTTTCAAATGAGTCAGTTCTTCGCATCAGGTGGCCAAAGTATTGGAGTTTCAGCTTCAACATCAGTCTTTCCAATGAATATTCAGGACTGATTTCCTATAGGATGGACTGGTTGGATCTCCTTGCAGTCCGAGGGACTCTCAAGAGTCTTCTCCAACACCACAGTTCAAAAGCATCAATTCTTTGGCCCTCAGCTTATAGTCTGACTCTTGCATCCATACATGACTACTGGAAAAACCGTAGCCTTAACTAGATGGACCTTTGTTGGTAAAGTAATGTCTCTACTTTTTAATATGCTGTCTAGGTTGGCCATAACTTTTCTTCCAAGGAGCAAGAGTCTTTTAATTTCATGGTTGCAGTCACCATCTGCAGTGATTTTGGAGCCCAGAAAAATCACTGTTTCCCCATCTATTTGCCATGAAGTGATGGGACCAGATGCCATGATCTTAGTTTTCTGAATATTGAGTTTTGAATGAGTCTGAATGTTAAGCCAACTTTTTCACTCTCCTCTTTCACTTCATCAAGAAGCTTTTTAGTTCTTCTTCGCTTTCTGCCATAAAGGTGGTGTCATCTGTGTATTTGAGGTTATTGATATTTCTCCCGGCAATCTTGATTCCAGCTTGTGCTTCACCCAGCCCAGCATTTCTCATGATGTACTCTGCATATAAGTTAAATAAACAGGGTGACAATATACAGCCTTGACGTACTCTTTTCCTGATTTGGAACCAGTCTGTTGTTCCATGTCCAGTTCTAACTCTAGCTTCTTGACCTGCATACAGATTTCTCAGGAGGCAGGAGAGGTGGTCTGGTATTCCCATCTCTTGAAGAATTTTCCAGTTTGTTGTTATCCACACAGTCAAAGTCTTTGGCATAGTCAATAAAGCAGAAATAGATGTTTTTCTGGAACTCTCTTGTATTTTTGATGATCCAGTGGATATTGACAATTTGATCTCTGGTTCCTCTGTCTTTTCTAAATACAGCTTAAACATCTGGATGTTCACAGTTCATGGCCTGGCTTGAAGAATTTTGAGCATTACTTTACTAGCATGTGAGATGAGTGCAATTGTGCGGTAGTTTGAGCATTGTTTGGCATTGCCTTTCTTTGGGATTGGAATGAAAACTGACCTTTTGCAGTCCTGTGGCCACTGCTGAGTTTTCCAAATTTGCTGGCATATTGAGTGCAGCACTTTCACAGCATCATCTTTTAGGATTTGAAATAGCTCAACTGGGATTCCATCACCTCCACTAGCTTTTTTATTATTATTATATTAAGTGGATGTAAAAAATACACACTGTGCTAAAATATGTCACCTAAAGTCTTTGCCTTGGAGCAACTGACCCTGGGCATAACCTCTCATGGAATATTAACAGCATATAAGAATACCCTGAAAAAGTGTTAAACTTCCTGAAAACCTAGAGAATGTTATAGTTTTCAGTTTTTATCTTGTATTTTTCTTATTATATACATTTATATTTCTTCTCTTTTCTCTTAAATCTGAAGAATCTTTCCTACTTAAGGTTTTATGGTAATTTTATTGATTTTAATCTCTCAATGTAGATCCCACTTGCAAAATTGTAATTGTGATATTTTGAAGGCCATAGACAGGGAAGAAATCTTTCTGGTGATTCCCATTTTACATTTTAGGAATCTGATGTTGATGACAGCCATATTTCAAGAGAAATAAAATGGTTTGTAATCCATGAGGTGCTCTGTCCTTTACTTGCCCACCTACATACCTCTGTTGCCTCAAGTCATTTTTTAGGAAGAATCCCAGGGACAGAGGAGCCTAGTGGGCTGCCGTCTATGTGGTCGCACAGAGTTGGACACGACTGAAGTACTTAGCAGCAGCAGTAGCAGCAGGGAGGCCTGACCCCTGTGACCTGGCCTTGTGGGTAGATGCCACTCATTTCTAGTACATCACATTTAGAATGCCATTGAAGTACAGTACTCTTGCCTGGAAAATCCCATGGATGGAGGAGCCTGGTGGGCTGCAGTCCATGGGGTCGCTGAGAGTCGGACACGACTGAAGCAACTTAGCAGCAGCAGCAGCAGTGGCATGGGGATGGGACTATACCCTCTCTTGGCTAGATTCTATTATAATCTTTTGTTCCCAAAGTGAGTATATAGACTATTAAGGGAAATTTAATGAATTTACTGTAGGCTTCAGGTAGTTGACCCAAAGTTCCCATTGTTTGGTTTGATAGATGGAAGATGAGGTGGCTTAGCTAGCTGACTGCTGCTTGTCACATCAGCATCGGTGACTTGAGGTAGGTCTGTGTTGTGGGGAGATGTCATAACTGAACATTTTAAACCTCAGTCTTCATTTCTGCCCCTTTCTCCAGTGCTCTCAGTCTAACCCCCTTGGGAGGCCCTCCTCCCAACCACACACATACAAAAATACACAGAATTTCCCAACCTCTCTTTCCGGTTATCCCACGTGTCTTTCAAATTTTGTAGCCTAAAGCACATACAAAAATCTTTTCTCATCTTTCTTGATGTTTTTCTGCTGGCCTTGAAGAAATGGATGCTTTGTACTAGTGTTTGTCTTCTGACTGTTAGAGGAGAATAATGAAGACTTTTGTCTCCCATTTAGAGGAAATAGATGTTGTTGTGGGTAAAGGGCTTTTATTCCAGGCTGAAGCTCATTTTCACCCAAAGTATTTGAAATCAACCTACTTCCCACTGTGACGACTCATTTATTTCTAAAGGTCCCCATCTGGTCTCTGTGAGAAATTCATATTCTTCCTATTAACATAACTTTGACCTTACTTGTAACAAACAAATAGCTAATAACTCTGGTCTTACCAGAATGCAAGAGCACCCGCTTTTCCCTGCCCTGGGCTATGTTAAAAAATTGTCTTATATTAATAGGCAGTGAAAGGTGGTATGCCTATTTGCCTGTCTTCAGTTTCTATATTTCTTCATGAATATTAGGGTTGAGAAAGAAATTCAATCCAGCAAGTCAGTTCTTAAAAAATAATTGGTCCAGTTGGGTACTAAAATTAGTAAGCTAGGAAACATAACCTCTAAGACTCATTTTCTTCAGTCCCACTATCAGTATAGATTTTATATCCTCTGTCCAATATAGGAATATTTCCAGATGGCTCTATGGAACTTTCATTTTATTTTATTCAAAATTTCATGATAAACTAGAATAAAATTATAAATGCTTTTGCTTATGCAGGGAGAATAACAGGATAATCTAAGAAATCTAACTTAAGCATCTATGCTATGTGTTTTGAGGATAATTAAGATTATCATTTCAGTTACTTAGATCTCTGTATCTTTTGGGAACTGTTTTTGGTTAATGCTGAAAAAAATACAAAAGCGTTCATGGCAGCCATCCTCAAAGAATGAATATTTTCACAACGACTCTGTTTTGTAAATAGCCACCAGATACTGAAGTTTCTTATGAAAATGAACTTCATGTAAAACTTTCAGACTTTTACATTATTTGTAATATTTTGATAAGTAACATATATGAGACCTTTAATTTTTCCAAATGCTCTCATATCTTGTCTTTCACCTGTACTGTGATATCTGCTTCTTTCTCTGTTTAGCTGAAGCTTTTTATTTTAGTCCTAATCCTTCACTAATGTGTTACTGAGAGATGTAGCAGGTAGAACCTATTCCTCACCCTGGTATCTGCAATTTGTTTCTCTCCCTTTCACTTCATCTGTGTATTTCTAGATAGCTTTTTTCTTTTCTTCTTTGCCTTTTGTCTTGACTCTGTCATTACTAAATATCTTCTTCTTTCTTTCTATTTTTCTAAAATTATCTACTCTCGCTGTATTTTCATCATTTTATTGCTGAACTTTACCTCTTTTCCAAGGGTCTTATAATAGGAAGGAGAACGATCTACTGATACTATGTAGAGTAAGAAGAATCACATCTTGTCCCTTCCCTGTTCAAATGAAATACCTATATCCATTTTATGAGTTTATTGATTACCTACAATGTCATGTGCCAGACACTGCTAGGGTCCCTAGGACATAAAGATAAGCATGCTGTTGTTCTTGAAGTCAAAAACCTTTTAAAATAAATGCCAGAGAAATGTCTGATTCAGGTATTGCTTGGTTTTTGATGACAGATAATTCAAAGCCTTCAGACGATTATGATGGCAAATTATTGTAGATCTCCATATCCAGATTTAAATCATATATACTAACCAGTTCTTTTGCATTACTGGAGTGTGAATGTAGTCTGAACTGTTTCTAAATAATTGAAAATTTTCTAGATTTTTGACCTGTCTTATTTTGGAGTAGAAAAATATCTTAAATAAATCACATTTTCTCTTCTTAGTCTTTTATGATTGATTTGATTTAGGATATCAGACACAGTGGGGAATATGATTATCATCTTACAGCAGTTGGAGGGTAACATTACAAAGTAGTGGCCAAAGTTAAAAGTCATTTTTATATGAAAAAATAGAGTGAATATTATGTTCACATTTTTTCAAATTGTGTTTATTTGGGAAATGCAATTAATGATGACTTCAGAGACACAGATTTGATCTCTGAGTCAGGAAGATCCCTTGGAGTAGGCAGTGGCAACTCACTCCAATATTCTTGCCTGGAAAATTCCATGTACAGAGGAGCCTAGCAGGCTGCCATCCATGGGGTCTCAAAGAATCGGACATGACTGAGTGACTGAGCACACAATTAATGATATTTTTATATTATCAGGGAAAAACTTAGTTGACATTAATTGCTTACTACACAACAGTTGCTTTGCCTTGCATGTGTTACCCTATTTAACATTCTAGCTGAGCTACTACTATGATATCAAATACCTCACCAATTTATTCTACTATGTTCCATATGATGTTAGTAACTTGTGTTACTTTGCCAACAAAGGTTCGTCTAGTCAAGGCTATGGTTTTTCCTGTGGTCATGTATGGATGTGAGAGTTGGACTGTGAAGAAGGCTGAGCACTGAAGAATTGATGCTTTTGAACTGTGGTGTTGGAGAAGACTCTTGAGAGTCCCTTGGACTGCAAGGAGATCCAACCAGTCCATTCTGAAGGAGATCAGCCCTGGGATTTCTTGGGAAGGAATGATGCTAAAGCTGAAACTCCAGTACTTTGGCCACCTCATGTGAAGAGTTGACTCATTGGAAAAGACTCTGATGCTGGGAGGGATTGGGGGCAGGAGGAGAAGGGGACGACAGAGGATGAGATGGCTGGATGGCATCACCGACTCGATGGACGTGAGTCTGAGTGAACTCCGGGAGTTGGTGATGGACAGGGAGGCCTGGCGTGCTGCGATTCATGGGGTCGCAAAGAGTCGGACATGACTGAGAGACTGAACTGAAGTGAACTGAACTTGTGTTTGTGAACTTGTGTTAGAAATAGATAACACCAATTAAACTTTGTATTATCTAAGTATTTTTGTGCATAGACAGTCTTTTCTTTGTGATTAATTTATGTGCACATCTTAAAATAAAATTTCTTTAGAAATAATTGATTCAGCCAAGTGTCTTCTCGAATCCTCCCCATCTTCTAGATGCTGCAATTTATAATATGTTTTCCTATTCCTTTCCTGTTATTGCAAGTCTCTGTTCAAACTTTGGTCCTCATGTTAACATTTTTTTTTTTCCCATAATATCAGTACCTGCTTAAGAAGATAATAGTAGGACTAGAAATCCTAAGGGTTCATGGAGAGTAGTAAGAGAATACTGCTGTTTCCCACTCTGCTGTTCTCTGGTATATTTTACTTGGACCTTGTCCTTCTGTCCTGTTCCTGTGATTCTCAAAGTCCTTATTTTTCTCTCAGTTTGCTTGAGAGCCTGCTGAGATGAAAAGTTCTAAAATAAGGCTTAAATTTACTTCGTCTCTTATGTTTTCAAGAAGTCTTCATTATACCCTCTATGTGTTTTCCTTGTAAGTGCAGATGAGGTGGAATGTGAAATGAGTGACATAGCTGCTGGTAGTAACCAATCTTAGAAAACACCAATAAAAGGTTTTCATTTAGGGAAAGGATTATACAGGGAAAAAATATGTAAAAATATACAGATGCAGTAGACCAAGAAGGAAATTCTAAGTAAAAAATAGTTCAGTTCCTAGGCCAAGGGGGAATAAAACTGATAACCTAATTGCTTGGATACGTAGAAGAGGGTGGTAGATAATCAGTAAATTCAGACATGTTCCACATGTCTTTATAAATTATTTTCCTCTAAACTCCCCCAAATGCATTACTTGTCCTTCACTCTGTCCACTTGTTACAGCTGCCTTGCTGGATCCCTTGCCTTAAGACTTGGAATCCATCAACATGGAATTGGCATGGTTCTCATTTCAGGAGGTTTGGGAAGGGGTCAGATTATTTCCAGCTTTAAAAGTATATCAGGAGCTAGCTGGCTTAGTTGCCCTGTTTGTTACCAGATTCTTTTTCTAAAACATAGTCTATTACGTAACAACATACCGATGTGTTCACAACTAGAAAATTATTTCTTAGAGGTTTTCTGGGTTTCTTTCACCTTTTATTAAAAGGAAAATTTCCCCAGGCTTATTAGCACACATGAGTGATTGTGACATACCTAAAAACAGATTCCCAAGCTACATTGTAAGATGTGTGACCAGAGAACTCATGTCAACTCCCAGCTCTAACAACTTTACTGATTTTAGTAAATTTATTTTTTTACATAATTTGTAATAAGTTTATTAAGTTATAAGTATAAACTATGTCCTGACTACTAATACTGATGTCTGTTTAAACATAAAAATAGAACAGTATTTAGGCATGACCTTAATTCCCTGAAAAAATTTCAAATATTACCTAATATTTTATCCAGCTCAGTTTTCCTTAATGAATTAACTGTGGTCTATTTCTAGTGTGATCTGTTATCAATTGTTTTTCTTTTATCATGAGAATTTTTAACCATTCACGCACTTACTTGATAAAAATTGAATACTTATCTTGTTGCAGGTAATCTGTTATAACATAGATTTAAACAATACATATCCAGGCTCTGCCTTCCACAAAACCAGGGAGTTAGAGATTCTTTTTTTTTTTTTTTTGACTACTTGCTAATAACTACATCCTTATCCTGATAATTTTTCTTTGTAGCTAGATAAAATTGCTGCAATAATTTCTATTAAAATGTCTCTTGTTTAGGGAATGTACCACAGTATAATTAAGGCTGTATATATGATAAGCCCATATTGAACATTGTGCTGCTGCTGATGCTAAGTCGCTTCAGTAGTGTCCGACTCTGTGCGACCCCATAGACGGCAGCCCACCAGGCTCCCCTGTCCCTGGGATTCTCCAGGCAAGAACACTGAAGTGGTTTGCCATTTCCTTCTCCAATGTATGAAAGTGGAAAGTGAAAGTGAAGTTGCTCATTCGTGTCCGACTCTTAGCGACCCCATGGACTGCAGCCTACCAGGGTCCTCCATCCATGGGATTTTCCAGGCAAGAGTACTGGAGTGGGGTGCCATTGCCTTCTCCGTTGAACATCATACTCACTGGTAAAAAGCTGAAAGTTTTTCCTCTATGATCAAAAACAAGATAAAGATGCCCACACTTGCCATTTTTATTCAACATGGCATTGCAAGTCCTAGCCAGAGCAGTTAGTCAGGAAAAATAAATTAAAGGTATCCACATTGGAAAGGAAGAACTAAAACTCACTGTTTATAGACGACATGATAGTAAACTGATAGACATGATAGACATGATAGAAAACTCAAAACTTTACCAAAAATGGAACTAAAAAAAGAACTCAGTGAAGTTGCAGGATGCAAAACAGTATATGAAATCTGTTGCATTTATATACTCCAATAATGAGCTAACAGAGAAATTAAGAAAACAGTTGTATTTACAATTGTATCAGAAAACATAAAATACTTAGGAATAAGCTTAGCAGAGGAAATGGAAGACCTGTACGCTGAAAGGTATAAGACATTGATGAAAACAATTGAAGACACAAATAGAAAGGTATTCTGTGCTCATGGATTAGAAGAATTAATATTGTTAAGTATCCATACCACTTAAGGAAATCAACAGATTCAGCGCAATTCCTATCAAAATTTCAATATCATTTCTCACAGAAACAGAACAAGCAATCCTAAAATTTTTACAGACCCACAAAAGACCCTAAATGGTCTTAAATAAATAGAAACACACATAGATCAGTGTAACAAAATAGAGAGCCCAGAAATAACTTCACACATAAATAGTCAATAATTATCAGCAAAGGAGACAAGAATATATAATGGGGAGAGGTGAATCTCTTCAAAAAGTGGTGTCGAGAGAGTGGGGCCACTCTTATGCCATATACAGAAATTAACTCATATGGATTAAAGACTTGGACCTCAGTCTGAACCCACAAGATTCCTAAAAGAAAACGTAGCTGATAAACTTCTTGACATTGTTTTTGACAATGTTTTCTTTTGATCTGACAACAAAAACAAAGGAAACAAAGAAAAAAATGTGAGAATACATCACACTAAGAATTCTGTACAGGAAAAGGCCATTATCTGAGTGGGAGAAAATGTTTGCTAATCATATTTCTAATAAGACACTGATAGCCGAAACAGGGGGCTTCCCAGGTGGTACCAGTGGTAAAGAATCCACCTGCCAATGCAGGAGATGTGAGAGTTGCAGGTTTGATCCCGGAGTTAAGAAGATCCCTTGGAGTAGGAAATGGCAATCCACTCCAGGACTCTTGCTTGGAAAACTCCATGGATAGAGGAACCTGGTGGGCTACAGTCCATGGTGCTGCAAAGATTCGGATGCAGCTGAGCACACATCCAAAATATACAGAAAGCACACATGGCTCGGTAGCTCCCACCTGCAAAAAAAAATCTAATTTAAAAAATGGAGAAGGAGGATCTGCATAGATGTTTTTCCAGAGAAGACATAGAGATGTGTCCACCAGGTACATGAAGAGATGCTCAGTGTCACTAATCGTCAGACACAAAACCTCTGTAAGATATCACCTCATACCTGTTGCTGCTGCTGCTGCTGCTGCTAAGTTGCTTCAGTCATGTCCGACTCTGTGCGACCCCATAGACAGTAGTCCACCCGGCCCCCCTGTCCCTGGGATTCTCCAGGCAAGAACACTGGAGTGGGTTGCCATTTCCTTCTCCAATGCATGAAAGTGAAAAGTGAAAGTGAAGTCGCTCAGTCACGTCCGAGTCTTTGCAACCCCATGGACTGCAGCCTACCAGGCTCCTCTGTCCATGGGATTTTCCAAGCGAGAGTACTGGAGTGGGGTGCCATTGCCTTCTCCGCCACACCTGTTAGAATGGCTCTTTTCAAAAAGAGAAGAGAGAACAAGTGTATGGAAGGATGTGGAAAAGAGAACCTTTATGTGCTGTTTTGGGGAATATAGATTGGTGCAACCACTATGGAAAATAGTATGAAAGTTCCTCAAAAAATTAAAAATATAACTACTGTATGATCCAGTGATTTTACTTATGGGTGTTTATCCAAAGAAAATTAAAATACTATCTTGAAAAGATATCTGCACCACATGTTTATTGCAGCATTATTTATAATAGCCAAGTTATGGAAACAACCTGTGTCCATCAATGGATATATGAAGACAATATGGTATGTATGTATAAAATGGAATGCTATTTGACCGTGAGAATAACGTTTTTCTGTTTAAAACATCATGGATGTACTTTGAGAGCATTGTTGTTGTATAGTTCCTAAGTTGTGTCCAACTTTTTTGCTATCTCACTGACTGTATAGCCAGCCAGGCTCCTTTGTCCATGGAATTTCCCAGGCAAGAATACTAGAGTGGCTTGCCATTTCCTACTCCAGGGGATCTTCACAACCGAGGGATCAAACCTGCATTGGCAGATGGATTCTTTACCACTGAGCTGCCAGGGAAGCTCTCTTGAGGACATTAGGCTAAGTAAGTCAGAGGAAGACAAATGTGTTATCTCACTTGTATGTGGAATGAAAAGAAAACCAAAACAACAAAAACAA
Source organism: Bubalus kerabau (assembly GCF_029407905.1). NCBI lineage: Eukaryota > Metazoa > Chordata > Mammalia > Artiodactyla > Bovidae > Bubalus > Bubalus kerabau. The sequence goes on along the minus strand of NC_073631.1, from coordinate 23,009,467 downwards.
ACCTCATGGATACAGAGAACATATCGGTGGTTGCCAGAAGCATGGGTGTGGGGCTTGGGTGAAATGGATGAAAGGAGTTAAAACGTATAAGCTTCTAATTATAAAATAAGGTATGCGGATGTGATTTTTATCATGTCAACTATAAGTTGCAACAATATATTGCATATTTGAAAGGTATTGAGAGAATATATGGAGAAGGCAATGGAACCCCACTCCAGTACTCTTGCCTGGAAAATCCCAAGGATGGAGGAGCCTGGTGGGCTGCAGTCCATGGAGTCACTAAGAGTGGGACACGACTGAGCGACTTCACTTTCACTTTTTCACTTTCATGCATTGGAGAAGGAAATGGCAACCCACTCCAGTGTTCTTGCCTGGAGAATCCCAGGGGCAGGAGAGCCTGGTGGGCTGCCCTCTATGGGGTCACACAGAGTCGGACACGACTGAAGTGACTTAGCAGCAGAGAGAATATATCTTAAAAGTTCTCACCACAAGAGAAAAAAGTCTATAAATATGTATGGTGATAGATCTTAACAGACCTTATTATGGTGGTCATTTCACAATGTATAGAAATGTTGAATTATTTTGTTGTAAACCTGAAACTTGTATGATGTATGCCAATTATACCTAAATAGAAAATGTAATAATATCCCTTTATATTATAAAAAGATATATTAATAACAAATAAGTTATACCAAGTGAATGGTGTGTGTGTGTGTATATATATATATATATATATATATGAAAGTCAGTCTCTGCCCATATATATATTTACATACATACATATATCCTTCTAGATTTTCTGTGCATTAAAGTTATATTTTACATACAAGTGATCATACTGGCTTTCCTGTTCTACAGTTTTTCTCTCAAAAGCATGTTAGATATTTTAAAAATTTTACTCTACCTCATTTCTTTCAATTGCAATATTTTTATTTTCATTGGTCAGCTAATATCCCATTGATTGGATTAATCATGCTCCAGGAGGTGAATATTTGCATTTTTAATTTTCGATGTTTTAGACAACAATGAAAAACAACACCAGATTTCATTGCTATTTTAAATCTTTGTTAACATTTGATATTCTTTGATTATGAATAAAGCAGAGCAATTTTTATCATATATCAAAAGCTTTATTTTCCCATATGTAGACTAGCACTTCATCTGATAAGTTTCTGTTATAAATTTGGAATCCTTCATACTCACTTCTACATTTTCCCTGTATTCTCCAAAAGAATTATAAAAACAAATTTCCCAGGATCCTTTTTTCCTAACTGTTCTCAATTGTATCAATGAGAGACATTGAAAAGATATTAGTTTTTAGAGAACTAAAATCAGAATTGAAAATTGGACCATTTTGGATTGACATGTGCTAAACTCCAGGAGTTGGTGATGGACAGGGAGGCCTGGTGTGCTGCAGTCTGTGGGGTCGCAAAGAGTCGGACACGACAGAGACTGAACTGAACTGAACTGAAACTAATCTGTCGTACAGATTTGGTTTCGGTGAACTAACTGACCTGATTTAAAGTTCTTATTGGTTTGGGTCAATGGATTACCACCAAACATTTGCAACTGTTGAACTCAGTCCATATGAAAGTTATGCAAATAATTTTCAAGTAGCTGCCATAAACATGAGAAGAAGTAATTCAAATGTATGAGTGATTCAGTACCATTCAGGAACAAACAGCAGTTTCTGTAGTGTCTCTTTGGTGGTCACATTTCTGCTGGTGCCTGTACAAGTTGGGCTTTATCAGTTGATAGAGTAACTGAGCATGGAACCTGGATGCATGCTGCCTTTTAATATTGATCTGTTTTGAAGTGTAGTGAACTTGATCATTCTGAACTTCAGACAGCAAAGACCAGTAACATAAGAGTTGACAGCAAAGACCAGTAACATAAGAGTTGATGGAAACCAATCCAGGTGATAATATTATCAAAAAGGCAAAGGATTTCATCAGAGATGGTAACTAGTTCTTTAAACTAGCCAAGACACAGTTTAGAAATGTGAATCCTAGGAATGTGTTGGTTTAGGATAATTAATATATAGATTTTTAGTATATTAAAGTTTTACCAAGATGACTCTTTATCTTCTTGATAAATATAACTCCTTTGCTAAGAGGACACTGTCATAATGATAGAAAAGGATTCATGTTGATGTATGGCAAAACCAATACAATATTGTAAAGTAATTAGCCTATAATTAAAATAAATAAATTTAAATTAAAAAAAATAAAAAAAAGAATTCATGCTGCATATATCAGCATATTCAGTCCTAGGTGGATATCTTGATCATTTAAACACATGGTAAAAAATGAAATGTCTATGTAAATATGACTTGAGTGATTTTCAGGATACGTATTAACTAGAAATCTCATCTGGAAAGGTATATGGGTGTGTGTGACATGGGGTTTTCAGAATTTTTGAGAAACTTCTTTGGTGAGTGTTTCTGAAGATGATGAATATATTATAGTTGGGATTTTGTATCTGACTTACATAGTCTTGACCTGCTTCTCTGTGAAGCAGAGTGAATAATCAAAGTCTGTCTTAGAAGTGTCAATCCTTTTTGCTTCAGGGATCAAAAAGTCTAGAGGTAAGCAAAATACCAGGATAGTGATTGTTTCTAAAGGTTGCTTAGCCAGTCTCAAGAGAGTCATGGGTGGAGAAACACAGAATAATGTAAATATAATTCTTTCTCCAATTTCAGATTCCATTTTTGTGCTATTTCTGTTTTATTCTGGATATTTCAGGATAGCCTGTGCAGTCAGGTACTGTATTTAAGAACTGAAGAAGCATTAGTTATCTTTAAGTGAATAGAATGGTTTTCATAAATAGAAGTATATCTTATTTATTCTTTTTTTCTTCTAATGAAAATAATTAAGATGACTCTAAATAATCAATGAAAATAATTAAGCTGACATTTTAAAAGAATCACTTCATTGAGTTTTAGAAGCAATCAAGTATAGTCTTGGTTTTGGTCAAGTCAAATGAATTATCTTTTTATCTTGGTATTCTTGGTGGTAGAATTTTAAAGTAAAATTAAAAGTGATCATTCTATGGACTCTACTGAGTCTTCATGTTTTATTAACCTTATCGTAAATAACGAGTCCTTATATTAACCCTTCAAATAAGAATTATTAGCAGTGTTCCACATGTAGGGAAATTCAAGCTTTGAAAGACACAGTTTGTATGAGCTACTAGGTATCTGAGGGTTTCAGGATTTGAACCCAGTCCTTAAATCATCCAAAGCTTATGCTCAGGAATAATAGTCATTACCAGTTGTGTAAGAGTATTCATAATTTTGGGACTCTCTTTTCTTAGCATTGTTTTTTCTTACCATTCACTTAGATATTTGTTAGAATAAAAGAAATAAATGTTAACAAATTGAGTTTTTTGTTATTTTTGATTTTAAAAATACTATTTTTGATTTTTCTTGCAGTAATGTGAAATCCAAGAGCCAGAAGTGATTGGACTGAAAAGTGTCCCCCATCCTTCCTTCCTCGTTTCAAATAACCAAAAAATGTCATTCTCTTAAAATTTACCTTAGTTCCATTGATAGCACTTGGAAGCAAAGGTGGAAATCACTAAATATGACTTTTAATTGAATAGCGCATTGACTAAAAGATGCAATCAAAATGTTAAGTAACTTATCCTTGATTAACACTAAAATTTAACATTTAAATGTTTCTTGTTAGGACAGCATTGGAGGACAGCAGAAGTTTTCATCTACTTCTGTGGTATTAAATATTACCACCATGCTTGAATCTGACCATTTATGCTCTAATACAGCCCAGACTAATGGATCCAGTTGCCTAATTGACGTTTCCACTGAGATTTATCAATATTTTAAAACTTCTTAATGTGAAGTAAATACATGTATGGAAGAGTGCCCTCCACCCCAGTAACTATTATCTTAATGTTTAACTGCTGTCCTAACACTTTATAGTAGTCATCAAGATTTTAAATATACATTTATATATTAGTGATGGATTATTAGCTTAATGCCTGTTGGCCTAAGCTCTGTGTTCCATCAGTACAACGTTTTATTCAGCATATGTATCAATCATCTAGCAGACTGCCTGATACTTAGTCTAAATAATACATTGACTAATGAAGGGACTATGTAAAATACAACCAACTTGTATTATGTACACAGACCAGTGTGCTGATACATATAGAGTTTTCTGATTAATTCAAGGGATAGGGAGAAAGGGAGAGTTAATTCTTGCTGGTTATTGCACCCACTTTTTTTTGCCATGCTATGTTGCATGTGGGACTCTTAGCCCCCCAAGCAGGGATCGAACCCATGCCCCCTGCATTGGAAGCATGTAGTCTTAACCACTGGATCTCTGGGGAAGTCCCTCTGCCCACATTTTCTAATAACAGGATTTAGTTAAATGTCTACATTTTCTTCTGGTCTTTCTGCTATTATTCAGCAAAATGAAAAATAGTATTTTCTTTATGTGTAACAGATAAAAAGTCCATGTACAAAGCCTACAGTATCTTTATTTACTTTCTCTTGAATAAAGAATGGAGAGATTTGTAGTTTTAGTTTATGTAACAGCCAGGCAGGCATGAACATTTTTATAAAAACGACATCAGGCTGGCATCGGAAAATCATTCTTTTAGCATGTGTCATTAGTTGGATCGCTCATCCTTTTCCAGTTTATTTTTCTTTCCTTCTTAACACTTTTGTACCCTCTCTCCTTTCTACCTGCCCTTCTTTCTTCCTTTTTAATGTCTACCAAGTCTTTAGGTCTTTCGGGAGTACCCTTGGGTCTTGCTCAGCACTGGTGGTCCTTGGGACTGATGAGGAATAGAGCAGCATATGGTTGATCAAAACCTTATTGAAACTACTGGCAGATAGCCTATGTGTATAATTACTGTTTAGGGCTTTTTTGGTTTTTCTGTTGAATGGTCCCTATTGTGCCTGATTTATTGGTTACTGGTTTGAACACTTACACAGTAAGCTGCAATTCTGTAATTTAGAGGAAAGAACCTCATGTGCCTATTTGCAAGTTCTTGTAGTTGAAGACTGGAGAAGGCAATGGCACCCCACTCCAGTACTCTTGCCTGGAAAATCCCATAGGTGGAGGAGCCTGGTGGGCTGCAATCCTTGGGGTTGTGAAGAGTCGGACACGACTGAGTGACTTCACTTTCACTTTTCACTTTCATGCATTGGAGAAGGAAATGGCAACCCACTCCAGCGTTCTTGTGTGGAGAATCATAGGGACAGGGGAGCCTGGTGGGCTGCCGTCTATGGGGTTGCACAGAGTCGGACACGACTGAAGTGACTTAGCAGTAGTTGAAGACTTCCCTTCAAAAAGGATACTGTAGATAAGTCTCTGAAAAAACACACAAAATACCCCATGTTACTATTACCCAGGCTAAATGTCACTAAAGCAAGTTAACAATAAAACAGCAAAAACAAGCCATACCTTCTCTTCTTTCTGCCTATAGAATCTCTTTACTGAATAGTGAAACATTATCACATACTCTATATTAACATGACTTTGTACGTTTGATTCTGTTCTGTGAATGACCCACAATTGTATGTGAAACCATAGCAAAATGATTTTTCACCTTAATGCTTGAATCTAATAATTCATCAAGAATATGTACTATAAAATGTATTTTATAAACAAATGCTTAAATTTCATCCTGCAGTTCAGTTCAGTTCAGTCGCTCAGTCATGTTGGACTCTCTGCAACCCATGAATTGCAGCATGCCAGGCCTCCCTGTCTATCACCAACCCCTGGAATTCACTCAAACTCACATCCATCGAGTTGGTGATGCCATCCAGCCATCCCATCCCCTGTCGTCCCCTTCTCCTCCTGCCCCCAGTCCCTCCCAGCATCAGAGTCTTTTCCAATGAGTCAACTCTTCGCATGAGGTGGCCAATGTACTGGAGTTTCAGCTTTAGCATCATTCCTTCCAAAGAACACCCAGGACTGATCTCCTTTAGGATGGACTGGTTGGATCTCCTTGCAATCCAAGGGATTCTCAAGAGTCTTCTCCAAAACCACAGTTCAAAAGCATCAATTCTTCGGCGCTCAGCTTTCTTCACAGTCCAACTCTCACATCCATACATGACCACTGGAAAAACTGTAGCCTTGACTAGACGGACCTTTGTTGGCAAAGTAATGTCTCTGCTTTTGAATATGCTATCTAGGTTGGCCATAACTTTCCTTCCAAGGAGTAAGCGTCTTTTAATTTCATGGCTGCAATCACCATCTGCAGTGTTTTTGCTGCTGCTGCTGCTAAGTCGCTTCAGTCGTGTCCGACTCTGTGTGACCCCATAGACAGCAGCCCACCAGGCTTCCCGTCCCTGGGATTCTCTAGGCAAGAACACTGGAGTGGGTTGCCATTTACTTCTCTGATGCATGAAAGTGAAAAGTGAAAGTCAAGTCACTCAGTCGTGGCCGACTCTTCGCGACCCCATGGACTGCAGCCTACCAGGCTCCTCCGTCCATGGGATTTTCCAGGCTAGAGTCCTGGAGTGAGGTGCAAGTGCCTTCTCCGGTGATTTTGGAGCCCCCCAAAATAAAGTCTGACACTGTGTCCACTGTTTACCCATCTATTTCCCATGAAGTGATGGCACTCATCTCACATGCTAGTAAAGTAATGCTCAAAATTCTCCAAGCCAGGCTTCAGCAATATGTGAACTGTGAACTTCCAGATGTTCAAGCTGGTTTTAGAAAAGGCAGAGGAACCAGAGATCAAATTGTCAACATCCGCTGGATCATGGAAAAAGCAAGAGAGTTCCAGAAAAACATCTATTTCTGCTTTATTGACTATGCCAAAGCCCTTGACTGTGTGGATCACAATAAACTGTGGAAAATTCCGAAAAAGATGGGAATACCAGAGCACCTGACCTGCCTCTTGAGAAACCTATTATATGCAGGTCAGGAAGCAGCAGTCGGTACTGGGCATGAAACAACAGACTGGTTCCAAATAGGAAAAGGAGTAAGTCAAGGCTGTATATTGTCACCCGTCTTATTTAACTTCTATGCAGAGTACATCAGGAGAAACGCTGGGCTGGAAGAAGCACAAGCTGGAATCGATTGCCTCGAGAAATATCAATAACCTCAGATATGCAGATGACACCACCCTATGGCAGAAAGTGAAGAGGAACTAAAACGTCTCTTGATGAAAGTGAAAGAGGAGAGTGAAAAAGTTGGCTTAAAGCTCAACATTCAGAAATTTCATCCTTAGTAATCCATTATTTTAAAAACAAATGCTAAGTGAAGGACAGTAGCTATTTTGGTGACCAATGTGTCATCTTGATGCACACATTTAATTTTTTTTAAAGAATCAATAACATTATTGAAGTACCTTCTGTAATCTTCAAGTTTAACAAAGTCAGATTGATAGTCTACTGTAAGTTAATATAACTACAAATTACTTATTTAATATTATTGCTCTAGTTTAAATGTATGCATGTGTGTAAGTGCCTGTGTATGCTTATACTATATAACCTGAAGTGCTTAGGTTTTGATTATGACTCTTCTAATTTAATTAGCAAAGATGGTAAAAGCAGAGTATCATAAATCTGTCAATGGCTTTACTTGAGATTATTTTTAACTGAAGCTTCAGCAGTGTTTTTCTAAAATGAATATTTAAAGAAGATGGCCTGCCATACACTTTGCATCTGACCTAGTGCAATTTCTGCACCTGTTGCCCAGGGATAACTTTGGTTGTGGATGCTGTGGGAGTGATGGACAGCAACATGATGAGTTCAGGCCATGCTGAATAGCTGTCTCTGTAATACAGTGTCAGTGTGAGTGAGAGAACAGTTCCCTGACTTCTATGTGACTGCTCTTTTTGAATAAGTTTGACTTTAATAAAAAAAAAAAATGAAAGTGGGAATGTAGGGAAAATGTGGTCTACTACTCAGGGGTAAAGCATTTTCTTTTTTGCATTATTTATTTTCTAAACTCTTTAATGCTATGTATTAAGTAATGTGGGAAAGTTACTAAGGTGATATCCTGAGGCTTGGCAGTACAACTCAGTTTAGAGGGAAAACATTTTAGTTCCTTAAGAATTTTTTTTGGTAAATAGTAATTGATAAGTTAATGTTTTTAAAGCACTCACAACTGCTAAACTGCCATTTTTTTTATAGTCCATCTTATGACTCCCAGGATGAGTACATGCCAAACATTTATGCAACTGATTATAGGAAGAGAACTATGTTAGCATCAGAGAAAGATTATTGGGAAAAGAATGGCTAGGTTAGTTACATAACTGATTAATGTCCTGAGGGGTGTACATGCTCATTTGTTCAGTCATGTCCAACTCTGTGCGACCCCATGGACTGTAACGGCCAGTCTCCTCTGTCCAAGGGATTTTCCAGGCAAGAATACTGAAGAGGGTTGCCATTCCCTTCTCCAGGGGATCCTCCTGACCCTGGGATTGAATGCATGTCCTGCACCAGCAGGCGGATTCTTTACTAAGCCACCTGGGCAGTGGCCCATAAACTTGGGGATTACATTTTCTACCAGACAAGTTATTTGCTTCACTATCAGATGAAAATCTACCAGTTAACTGGTAACTTTACCTCCTCTGGGCTTTTAATTAATGAATATGTCAAACACATATTCTCCTTAGGCTGTTTAAAGAATCCTGCAGTGTGATACTCAAAACCTAGACTGTTTTCCCTTTGCCTTATTTCCAAGTGTGAATATTTTTTTCTCAGCAGCAGTCATTGATGTATAAAAAGTAACCTATAAATGTTTAAAAACAAGGGAAAATGTATTATGTTTAGGGTGAAAATTAGAGAATAAAACTCCTCTGCATAAAATAGAAATTTATTTTATTCCCAAGAGTTGGGTGTGGGAAGGAGATGAAATAACAGAGAAGGGACCAGAAATAAAAAACAGAAGTTAAAGAAAAAAGGAGATTGAGCGCTGCATGAGGGAAGGCTAAGGAAAACCCACAGTTGTGGCACCACCAAAAGGGATTTTGAGAATGGAGATAGCTAGGATTTGAAGTTACTTGTACTGTTCAATGGATGATATAATTTATCTCTCTTTGTCTTCCATTCTTTAGTAAATTCTGTGCTCATGAATTTTGTGTGTATGCTTTAATTTGTAAATTGGTGAATGATTTTTTGTATTGTATTAAGTTGCTTCAGTTGTGTCTGACTCTTTAGGACCCTGTGGACTGTAGCCCACCAGGTCCATGTAATTTTCCAAGCAAGAGTACTGGAGTGGGTTGCCAGTGGGTTGCCATTTCCTACTCCTCGGGATCTTCCTGACCCAGGAATCAAACCCGCATCTCTTGCATCTCTTGCATTGGCATGATTCTTTACCACTAGTGCCACCTGGGAAGGCTGAATGCTTTTATAAATAGATTATTTATAAATAATATAATAATAAATAGATTGTTTATAAATAAACAAATTTATGAATATATTTATGTATTCAACAATGACTTTTGAACCCAACTGTGTGTTGGCCATGTACAAGTTGCTGGACATAGTGAGTGTAATTGAACAAAGAAAATAAAAATGAGCCTTTATAGAATTTATAGTTTAGTGTGAAAGTCAGACAGTAAGTAGATGAACACATCAGTATGTAATTGTAACTTTTGGTGAAGGCTATGAAAATAGGATATGGTGATAAAGACTGATAGGTTTAGAGATCTATTTTAATGATTTGGCCTAAGAAAGCTCTTCCTCTGAGGAGACCATTAGGCAGACCTAAAGTAGAGACTGTCGATGAAGAGGGAAGACATGTCCTGGGTGTTAGTTGCTTAGGGTTGCCACAACAACCATGGACTTGGTGACTTAAAATGACAGTATTTACTCTCTCCCAGTTCTGGAGGCTCCATGTCCAGAATCGAGGTGTCAGCAGGGATGCTTCCTTCCGGAGGCTCTACCAGAAATCCAGTCCCTGCCTGTCTCCTGGTTCCCCGTGGCATCTGGCCAGCCTTGATGTTGCTTTGCTGGTAATCGCAGTACTCCAGTTTCCACCTCTGCCTTCACAGTGCCTTCTTGAGAGTGGCTGTGTTACAAGTCTCCCTCAGCCTTTTTCTCAGAAAGAGACCGTCACTGCATTTAGGGATACCATAAGTTCAGGATGAACCCATTTGAGATTCTTAATTGCCTCTGTTCAACACTAGGCAGGGTCTGATTTCTCATGTGCAGAGACAAGCATGTGCTAAAGAGTTCAAGGAAAGAGGATGTTTTGGGGGAGAGGGAGAATAGGTCATTATCCAGTTGACGTGGTGGGTAATGCTGTCATGTTGCCAGCTATGAAAGTGAGTAGAGCTGGAGAATAAGCCTCATGTGAATTTTCAAAAGCATGAGGAATAATTTGGGCTTCACAGGGCCTAAACAGGGAGTGAAGTTGTCTGTGAAATCCATTTGATGTTCAGCTCATTGCTGCCTTTTCTCACAGTATTGTCAAAAGTCTTCTGACTTAATGAGCTTATTCTAAGTGGGTATGCTCTTCTGCCTTATGTATAAATTGTCTGCATAATTACGGCTTGTGATTTTCTTGTCTGTTCGAAAAGGGTCATTTTTCACGGTCCTTGCCTCTCTTGTTTTGTTACCATATTCCATTTCTGAAATCATCAATGCCTCATGATCCATTTTCCATATCACATCTATGACAGAGTGAATCAAAGCCGTAGTGCAGTGGTATTATACAGGTTGTCCAGACCGGCTGAGTCTTCTCCTATGATGTCTAAGTATACAATATGCATATAACACCACTTTGCAAAGCAGTTTCAGGTTCCTTCACTAAGATATGCCAATAGAATTCAGCTTGGAATATAAAATAACTGGTTTTGAAATATTATTGAATCTAAAGAACTCTTGTTCAAGTAGACCAGTTCCACTAGAGCCAATTTTGTCTCATGTTAAGGGAATGGTTTTAAACTCTACTCCATGAGCATCATTTTATATAATTCAAGACAACTTACGTAAAGGTTGTACTGTGAAACCTTAGATTAGAGCTGATGGCTTCCTTAGATACAAATAATAAAGAGACTTCCTTTAACCTCTCTCTCTTTTTTTTTTACTGGTCACTTTTTAAAACTTGTTTTTGGTTGCACTGGGTCTTCATTGCTGCACGTGGGCTTTCTCTAGTTGTGGTAAGTGGGGGCTCTCTTGTGCTGCAGGGGCCTCTCATTCTGCTGGCTTCTCTTGTTGTGGAGCATGGGCTTGCCCTGAGGGCTGAGGAGTCTTCCCAGACCAGGGGTTGAACTTGTGTCCCCTGCATTGGCAGGAGGATTCTTGTCCACTGCACCACCAGTAAAGTTCCTTTCTTTACCCTCTTGCATGTGGCTTTCCAACTTCCTTTCCAAATAATGTGAATGTCCCAGTAGCATACTGGCCTGTAGGTAGGGTTATAATCATTGTTAATCATTCTTCAGCATCTTAAGGTGGATACCTTTAACATTGTCAGCCAGTAACCTGAATGCTGAAATAGTAATATTAATAAGACCCCATTTAGGAAAACTTTTGATTAAATGAATTTTTTGCATTTCTGACTAGTTTCTTCTGCTTATAGTTTCCTCAAAGTAATTTAACAGCAGCATCCCTGTAAAGGAAACCAATTGATTACTGGTGTAATTGTGGAGACTGTAACATTGAGAAAATAGTTGAGAAGAAGGACAGAACAAGGTCAATTCACTCATACCTATCCTGCATACCTTCCTTCTGCAAGGCAAAAGGAAATGAACATTAGAAAGGTTAAAGTTGGTCTTGCTGTCAAGCAATTGAAGGACATACTTAAAAAAAAAAAAAAAAAAACATGTAAAATAGCAATTTGTGCTTTAAGAATGTTCCCCAAATGTATGCTTGGATCCAATGTGGAATATACACAGAAGGACTTTGGGGAGCATACAATACTTTTCAGTAGTTTAACTGGAAAACTATGTCAAATAGCAACTTAAAATTTAAAAGCAAAGCAGATGAATTAATTTATTTGTTGACTCAAGATGGGTTATAGATAAGCTTTTCATGAGGGAGCAAATGAGATGTGCCCCACTGCTAAAATGAAATGTGACCAAAAAAAGCAGTTTGGAAAATAAGATTGTTTGTTGGGACTGCATTTAAATATGCTTAAGAAAATAGCCATGCCTTGTGACAAATGTGAGGTGGTGTAGAATAATTTACTGAATACTGTTTTGTGGGAACATTTTGTAAATCATCATGTTAGATTTATTTTTCCCATTAAAATATAAAAAGCTCCTCACAATTTATATCCCTTAAGAGAATTATAAGTTATTGGTTTATTGCATTTCTTATATTTAACTTGAAGCTTGTTTGGTTGTTGTATTTGACCTTGAATAATGAGAAAATAAACCTAAGATTAGAGCAATATTTTCTTTGTTTTATTACTTTCATTTTTTTCCCCTTTTGGGTAAATTAATGTATGTTTCTGGTGTGGCAACAAAATTTAGAGCAGGGGAATAAATCAAGAGGAGGGAGACTGTCATTTTTTTTTTTTCTGTCATTAAAGGTGTTTTTAGACAAATTCTAGCATTATGAGGATTAAATGACTTATTTTTGATAAGAGAAACAAAAATCAAGACCAGAAGTCTTTATTTTTTATTAATTAATATCCTTTGTATAAAAGTTTTAAAGATGTTTATTTTTCAGGTAATTCTATATTAGAAATTCATCTAATGTTAAAATTAGGACAGTAGGTATTATTAAATTTTAAATAATAGACTATATAAAGCGTATTCGTATAGAGTTTCCTTCTAAACCCTGAGTAAAGTTATCTAGTCTACCTTTCTGGCAGAACTGGTTGATTAGCTTAGCACGTTCCTCATAGTGAAGGAGAAAACCTCAGCTCAAACTTCCATCAGTTCCACTCTCATTTTTGTAGCCTCACTTTCCTCTTGGTAAAAATGTATAAGTTTTCATACTTCTGATGACAACTATAAAATGTCCTGCTCTGTAAGGTAAGACTGTAGGATTTACCATAATTTGTGTATCTTATGGATTATGTCCCTACTTGTGTTCAGAACTGTGAAGGAAAATTGGACTGAATTATTAGACAGAGAAGACTCAGTTGAAGACCGTTGTAGTGGCCGGGGGAGGGAGATGGAACTCAACTCTGCTCAAACAAAGTCTGGAGGAAATTGTAAGCTGTGAAGTGAGCTAGTGAAAAACTAGTGAGAGATGTACGGAGTAGTGAGGAGGTTGGTCAGAGTGACTAGGCCAATTATTTGCAAATTGGTGATTATGGCTTCTGACTGGAGCACTGTCTTTCTGGCTGAAAATAGTTCAAAGGGATGGCTTCCATGTCTTCTAGAGAGACATTCTGGGTCATCATAATGGCAAGAGGCTGGGAGAAGATTTATATCTCAAAGGGGCAGAGAAAGAAGATAAAATAGCAAGTTTTCTAAAGAGAACTCATGTCACTTTTCTAAAGTGAAAAGAGAAGTCAGAGGCTTGTGAAAATGAGTGTGAGTCACTCATTCATGTCCAACTCTTTGCCACTCCATTGACTGTAGCCCTCAGGTGACTCTATCCATGGAATTCCTCAGGCAAGAATACTGGAGTAGTATTCCCTTCTCATGGGATCTTCCCGACCCAGGGATTGACCGAGTCTCCTGCATTGCCAGCAGATTCTTTACTATCTGAGGCACCTTATAGTCAGAAGGAAACCTGTCTTAAGTTGAGTCAAGCTGAGGGATGCTTAAACCAAAACTAAAGTCAAGATCAGTTCATTGGCTATGTCTCCAGAGGTCATCAAAGAAAGTATTCTTTTTATGAAGATTGTTTTACTTCCAGGTACACTTAGCCCTTGAACAACACAGGTTTGAGCTGTGCAGGGCCACTTCTATGCAGAAATTTTTTCAATAAACTAAAGTACTCCACAGTTCATGGTCGAATCTGTGGATGTGAAAGTGTGAGCACAGAAGACTGTATGCTAATCCCCTAACACTTTTAGGCCTATTAGCATCTTAAAACATGAAAATAGTTATATTGCTGCCATCTCTAGTTCCTGTGGCCCTATCTGTATATTCTAAACATATAAAATAAAAGTCCTGTGGATGGAACTGTGCACCACTCCCAACCCCAATTCATATATTGAAACTCTAACTTGCAATGTGACTAATGCTAATAACACTGTATGTGGAGAAAGGGCTTGTAGGAGGTAATTAAAGTTAAATGAGGTCATGATGGTGCAATCTTAAACCTGTAGACTTGGTGGCCTTTATAAGAGAGATTTCTCTCTCTCTGCAGTCCATGTGGGGACATAGTGGGCAGCCATTTGCAAGCCAGGAAGAGAGGGACTCAGAATCTGACCATGCTGGCACTCTGATGTTGGACTGCCAGCCTCCAGAATTGTGAGAAAATAAGTGTCTGTTGTTTAAGCCACCCAGATCCTGATACTTTGTTACAACATCCTGAATGACTAGTACAATAATGAATATAATGCAGTAGAGACAGTGACATATTCTGAAGCTTGGTCTTAGGGGAAACTTACCTAATACCTTCAGGTCCAAAATAACTTTTTCTTTGCAGGAGGATTGATAGGGATTTTCAGTGACTGAGGACTATAACCCACCTGCTAATTTTTCAGTTTTCTGCATGTATTTGTTAGATAGTGCATCCTTTTCTTGGCACCACACATCACACCTGGGAATTAATTTAAAGTAAGAATAAAGGCAGCTAAGAGTGGCTTTTGAATCAGGACCTACAAGAGAATCATTGGAATCCAGTCCTGCTTCTCGAATACCTCCATGTGGTAGAACTGGGGTATTTTATACAAGTTTCTAAATAACTTTGACTACCTTGGCTACCTTGTAAGAGCTTCTCTCCCTTCTTAAATTTACCGTGTTTAACACATGTATTAGTTAGAATCAGTTTCAGCTGCATATAGCAGAACAAAAGCATCTTCTAATTTTTTTCCACTATCAGTGTGTAGGTGGTGGGGCTAGGGGTGAGAGATGAGAGTGTAGACCATGTGTATTTAGTTTCTTCTTATAATCAGTAAGTTTCCATTAGATTGTGATCCCACTGGATGAATGGACTATGCCTCTCGTTTACCTCTATATAGATTAACTTCTAAAATGGTGCCTGGGGCATAATCTCAATCAGTAGTTTCTTAATGTGCAAATTCAGTATTCTTGCCTTGAGAACCCCATGAACAGTATGAAAAGGCAAAATGATAGGATACTGAAAGAGGAACACCCCAGGTCAGTAGGTCTCCTATAAGCTACTGGAGATCAGTGGAGAAATAACTCCAGAAAGAATGAAGGGATGGAGCCAAAGCAAAAAGAATACCCAGCTGTGGATGTGACTGGTGATAGAAGCAAGGTCCGATGCTGTAAAGAGCAATATTGCATAGGAACCTGGAATGTCAGGTCCATGAACCAAGGCAAATTGGAAGTGGTCAAACAAGAGATGGCAAGAGTGAACATCGACATTCTAGGAATCAGCGAACTAAGATGGACTGGAATGGGTGAATTTAACTCAGATGAACATTATATCTACTACTGCGGGCAGGAATCCCTCAGAAGAAATGGAGTAGCCATCATGGTCAACAAAAGAGTCCGAAATGCAGTACTTGGATACAATCTCAAAAACAACAGAATGATCTCTGTTCATTTCCAAGGCAAACCATTCAATATCACAGTAATCCAAGCCTATGTGCCAGCCAGTAATGCTGAAGAAGCTGAAGTTGAAGGGTTCTCTGAAGACCTACAAGTCTTTTTAGAACTAACACCAAAAAAAATGTCCTTTTCATTATAGGGGACTGGAATGCAAAAGTAGGAAGTCAAGAAACACCTGGAGTAACAGGTATATTTGGCCTTGGAATACAGAATGAAGCAGGGCAAAGACTAATAGAGTTTTGCCAAGAAAATGCACTGTTCATAGCAAACACCCTCTTCCAACAACACAAGAGAAGACTCTACACATGGACATCACCAGATGGTCAACACCGAAATCAGATTGATTATATTCTTTGCAGCCAAAGATGGAGAAGCTTTATATGGTCAGCAAAAACAAGACCAGGAGCTGACTGTGGCTCAGATCATGAACTCCTTATTGCCAAATTCAGACTTAAATTGAAGAAAGTAGGGAAAACCACTAGACCATTCAGATATGACCTAAATCAAATCCCTTATGATTATACAGTGGAAGTGAGAAATAGATTTAAGGGCCTAGATCGGATAGAGAGAGTGCCTGATGTACTATGGATGGAGCTTCGTGACATTGTACAGGAGACAGGGATCAAGACCATGCCCATGGAAAAGAAATGTGAAAAAGCAAAATGGCTGTCTGGGGAGGCCTTAATTATAGCTGTGAAAAGAAGAGAAGCGAAAAGCAAAGGAGAAAATGAAATATATAAGCATCTGAATGCAGAGTTCCAAAGAATAGCAAGAAGAGATAAGAAAGCCTTCTTCAGCAATCAGTGCAAAGAAATAGAGGAAAACAACAGAATTGGAAAGACTAGAGATCTCTTCAAGAAAATTAGAGATACCAAGGGAACATTTCATGCAAAGAAGGGCTCAATAAAGGACAGAAATGGTATGGACCTAACAGAAGCAGAAGATATTAAGAAGAGATGGCAAGAATACACAGAAGAATTGTACAAAACAGATCTTCATGACCCAGATAATCACGATGGTGTGATAATTGACCTAGAGCCAGACATCCTGGAATGTGAAGTCAAGTGGGCCTTAGAAAGCATCACTACGAACAAAGCTAGTGGAGGTGATGGAATTCCAGTTGAGCTATTTCAAATCCTAAAAGATGATGCTGTGAAAGTGCTTCACTCAATATGCCAGCAAATTTGGAAAACTCAGCAGTGGCCACAGGACTGGAAAAGGTCAGTTTTCATTCCAATCCCAAAGAAAGGCAATGCTAAAGAATGCTCAAACTACCACACAATTGCACTCATCTCACACGCTAGTAAAATAATGCTCAAAATTTTACAAGCCAGGCTTCAACAGTATGTGAACCGTGAACTTCCAGATGTTCAAGCTGGTTTTAGAAAAGGCAGAGGAACCAGAGATCAAATTGCCAACATCTGCTGGATCATCGAAAAAGCAAGAGAGTTCCAGAAAAACATCTATTTCTGCTTTATTGACTATGCCAAAGCCTTTGGCTGTGTGGATCACAATAAACTGTGGAAAATTCTGAAAGAGATGGGAATACCAGACCACCTGATCTACCTTTTGAGAAATCTATATGCAGGTCAAGAAGCAACAGTTAGAACTGGACATGGAACAACAGACTGGTTCCAAATAGGAAAAGGAGTATGTCAAGGCTGCATATTGTCACCCTGCTTATTTAACTTATATGCAGGGTACATCATGAGAAACGCTGGACTGGAAGGAACACAAGCTGGAATCAAGATTTGCCGGGAGAAATATCAATAACCTCAGATATGCAGATGTCACCACCCTTATGGCAGAAGGTGAAGAGGAACTCAAAAGCCTCTTGATGAAAGTGAAAGAGGAGAGTGAAAAAGTTGGCTTAAAGCTCAACATTCAGAAAACAAAGATCATGGCATCCGGTCCCACCACTGCATGGGAAATAGATGGGGAAACAGTGGAAACAGTGTCAGACTTTATTTTTCTGGGCTCCAAAATCACTACAGATGGTGACTGCAGCCATGAAATTAAAAGACACTTACTCCTTGGAAGGAAAGTTATGACCAACCTAGATAGCATATTCAAAAGCAGAGACATTACTTTGCCAACAAAGGTTCGTCTAGTCAAGCCTATGGTTTTTCCTGTGGTCATGTATGGATGTGAGAGTTGGACTGTGAAGAAGGCTGAGCGCCGAAGAATTGATGCTTTTGAACTGT
The DNA here is from genome assembly GCF_029407905.1 of Bubalus kerabau. Lineage (NCBI taxonomy): Eukaryota > Metazoa > Chordata > Mammalia > Artiodactyla > Bovidae > Bubalus > Bubalus kerabau. The sequence continues at coordinate 22,991,687 of NC_073631.1, read as the reverse complement.
GGTGTTGGAGAAGACTCTTGAGAGTCCTTTGGACTGCAAGGAGATCCAACCAGTCCATTCTGAAGGAGATCAGCCCTGGGATTTCTTTGGAGGGAATGATGCTAAAGCTGAAACTCCAGTACTTTGGCCACCTCATGCGAAGAGTTGACTCATTGGAAAAGACTCTGATGCTGGGAGGGATTGGGGGCAGGAGGAGAAGGGGATGACAGAGGATGAGATGGCTGGATGGCATCACTGACTCGATGGATGTGAGTCTGAGTGAGCTCCGGGAGTTGGTGATGGACAGGGAGGCCTGGTGTGCTGTGATTCATAGGGTCGCAAAGAGTGGGACACGAGTGAACGACTGATCTGATCTGATCTGATCTGAAAGTGACTCTGATGTTCAGCCAGGTCTGAGATTCAATGCTTTAAATTCCATCTTCAGTTAATTTTCATCCACAGCTGTAGCTTTATTTTCTTTGTATCTAATATACATCTGTATTTTAGACTTAGGGAACTTTCTGCATATAGTTATTGGAATTTTTAGGAAATCTGAAATCTTGAACTTGACCATGAAACACTTGGTATGGTTCAGTTAAAAAAAATGAGGATTATTTTAGCCATGTGGAGATGGGTCTAGCAATCTTTTTCATGGATCATGTCCCCAGAGTCCAAACTTGGGCAGTGTTTGGAGTTCTACAATATGGAATACAGCTTGAAAAAGTGTGACCTTAGAAGGAAGGTGCCTAAGAGAAAGGGAGAGCTCTAAGAAAGGAAAGAAACAAAATTTCAAGAGAGGAAATTACAGAGAGGAAAAAATTTAAAATATTTTTTCCTCTAAAAGCTTGTTGCCTTTCTTCCTCAGTCCCTTTATGTTTCTTAGGCTACCACATTATGAAAGATTGGCAACCATAGAGGTAAAAAGAGGCTGGTATAACCCTTTCTTGGAGCTTTAATCTGATTTCAGCAAGAAATCTGATGGGTTTATACAGGGGAAAATCAATTACTGTAAATGAGTGTGATACAGTGCTCAACAGAAAGTATGGGTTTGCCTTTCTTGAAGAAATATCTATGGGCAACTTCTTCTGATGCTCTGGACAGTAACTTTTAAAATTCATAAGATGTATGTCTTCTATACATATCATAGAACAATAAACTTTCCTCTTCCTTTTCCGTGTTCTTGTGAAGGATTCTTTGTCTTAAAGATTGTCACAGAATAAATAATGGAAGACAGGTAAATGATTTTCAAAAATATGTATTAGATAACTTCTTTTACTTTAATGCAGTTTAATTACTATATTATGTTTACAACATTGTTTTTCAATAGGCTGACTCCTTAGTGTCTTGAGAATGTCAGCTAATTAAATATGTTTACCCTAGTCACATGTTCTCCCTTAAACAGTACAAAACAAAGTCTTCCATGCTATCTTGTCATTATGACACAAAATAATTCTGTTTTTTTCAAAATCCAAAATCCTTTTTATTTTAAGAAGTATAGTTACTAAAAAAACAAAAATCAGAATTTTGTTTAGGTAAATGTTCTTCCACTAAAACTTTTTTTCTGCAGAAGGATTTTAGACTAAGGACAATTTTTTATTTAAACTGTAAGAAAGATTTTAACAGTTTTTATTTCTTTTTTTATGGTGTCGACTTCATTCTGTAAATGGTAATGTAACACGATGTTTACCTGTGATACAAAGTTTAATGTATAGATTATTTGACCTTAAATTCAATTGTAGTTAAAATTAATGATTATATATCTTGAAAATTGTGTTCAATTTGAACTTTTCATGTATTTATTTACATTAAAATCCACTTCAAATGTTGTTAAAGTAAATGATTTAGATTCAATCTCAATAGTCAGGAACAGTAAGTGCTCTTCCTTGAAAATATGCATGAAAAATTTCATGTCATTCTAGTGCTTAATTTTAGTTTGCTTGTCTAACCCCATCTTAACTAAACAAGGAGTCTAATTTGCTTATTTAGTTGTTTAATTATGACTTTGCTGGCAGTTTCTGTGTTGACATGTCTTACAAAATTCTGACTACCAACTGAATTGAAATACATGCCCCTATATATTTTAATGTTCTTATGTATTTCTCCGTATTAATGTTTTCCTCAGTTCTTAGCATTTAACTATAAAACATTTAATAAGATTTAGAGGAGAGACTGTGATCCTGAGAACACAGTTTTCTCTGTTATTACTCTTGAGTAGGCAGCTGCATGTCAACACTCCTGACCTCAGAAGGCCTCAGCCAGCCTCCTCCTGCTCTATTTCCCTTCTCTTGCTACCCTCCACCCCCACATTTTCTTCTAAATTAAACTGTTCATGAGTATTATTACAACTTTGAATCCTTCACGGCTTTTTCCGCAAAACTTTTAATAATATGAATTTCTCCGTGGTCAGCAAAATTTTCGCAATTAAGACACAGATACTTTGAAAGCTCTGTAAGCAATCTTCTAAAACAAAGCCTGACTTTAAAGCAGTTTATATTTGCACACACTCGATATAAATATATTTGTTGTAAGCCAGATTTGCCCAAATGCTGTTCTCATTTCTCAGTATGTAACTTTCCATTTTGCACAGAATAGACAATTTCTAGTAATTTAGGGATCATTAATATGATTTTGAATATAATATGTAGCTATGACTGTTTTTCAAATATGTTGTTTTAGTTTATGATGGTTGACTATCAACTAATTGAATAAGTGCCTGAGGGCATCCTTCTCCAACAAACAAGGGGGGAAAAAAAAAGATGAAATAAAAAAGAGGATGTTGATTTTTTTATGAACAAGTTATGAATGCATGATTTCAGTACAACTGTGTATAGTAAAACTTGAATAGATGCTAAGAATAATTTTATTGTTGTTGTTGTTTTTTATGTTACTGTGTTTTTAAAAGAAATCTGGAGGAACAAGCTATTTAAGGTTATTGTGTGTCTAGTTACAGATCTTTTCTGAAGACAAACCTCTGTAAGCTTTATCTTCATAATCTTTTTGTGACCTATGTGCACCAAACCAAATACTTTATGCTTATTTTCTAGCTCTCAAGTCTGTCTGGTTTCAATAATAAAACAAAAACTTCAAGCAGAAAACTTATTGGTAGCTTCTTACAAATCTTGGTTGAAAGTTTGACTCAGGTGGGTGTTGCCTTTATTGCTCATGATCCACAGAAAGTCTTTTAAAATGATATATAATATACTTTATTAATGTATATTTGAGTCATTCTCTTCTTTCATGCCAATAGTTTACTATTTTGTTTTATCATATGTTAATCAAAAGTATGTTAGTAATTTTAATAAAAATTAAAATGATGGAAAAATTAGATGAAAAGTCATTGATAGAGTTACATACTAAATTTCATCTTAAGTTTATTTTTTAAACTGGAAATTTACATCGAGCATTTAAAGCTTTGATTAGCTACATACATTATATTGGGAAATATTTTGTCCCAAACTAAAATGAGAGAGAATGAGAATACTTAACTTAAAAAATAAAGTGTTTTACTTCTTTTATTTCAGTATTTCTTGTATTCCACCTCAAAACATATTATTACTATTAATTTAGAAGATCAGACAAAGCATCTTAGACAAAAATTTACAAGTGTTTTGCATTTAAATTAGTAAAAATTCAATTTCATGATTTTTAAAAAGGAAATTCTAGCTATATTCATTTGGAAAAAATTGCATGAAGACTAATGATTTTAAGGTATATCTAATTATAATCTGGGCAGGGAATTAGAATTCTTTTTGTGATGTAATAAATCACTTATTTTTGTAATCTTCAACATAAAGGAGAATTTTTCTCCTGATATTTATTGTGGGCCTAAAAATACCAGTTCTTTTTTTTTTTTTTTTAAATACCAGTTCTTAGAGTGTGACATCACTTGGCTAATTAAAAATGTCAGCCATACTTAGCTGTGAGAGTACTATATTTATAATTTGTTTTAATGAAGTATAGTTGATTTATTGTATTAGTTGTGCCCAATTCCATGCAACCCCATGGACTATGGCCTGCCAGGCTCGTCTGTCTATGAACTTCTCCAGGCAAGAATACTGTAGTGGGTTGCCATTCCCTTCTCAAGGGATCTTCCCAATCCAAGGATAGAACCCAGGTCTCCTGCATTGTAGGCAGATCTTTACTGTCTGAGACACAAGTTTCAGGTATACAACATTGTGCTGCCTTATATAAACTTATGATAAACTATTGACCATATTCCCTGTGCTGGAATATATCTTTTAGCTTATTTTGTACTCCTTTGTTCAGCTTAATCCTCTACCCCTATCTTGCCCCTCCCATCCTTCCTTTCCCCACTGGTAACTACTAGCTCACCTTCTGTATCTGTGAGTCGGTTTCATTATATTCATTCATTTTATTTTTCAGATTCCACATATAAGTGTTAACATATAGTATTTATCTTTGTCTGATTTATTTCACTAAGTATAGTACCTTCTAGGTCCACTCATGCCGTCACCAATGGCAAAATGCAATTTCTTTTTTATGATCGAGTAGTATTCCATTGTGTGTGTGTATACCACATCATCTTTATCCATTCATCTGTTGATGAACACTTAGATTGCTTCCATATCTTGGCTATTGAAAATAATGTTGCTATGAACATCAGGGTGCATGTGTCTTTCCAAATTAGTGTTTTTGTTTTCTTCAGATATATGCCCAGGAGTGGAACTGCTGGATCTTATGGTAGTTCTATTTTTAGTTTTTGAGGAGCTTCCATACTGTTTTCCACAGTGGCTTCACCAATTTACATTCCCACCAACTATATTTATAAAATCATATACAAAGAAATATAACTGTATTCTTCTATTTGGATCTTCCAGAGGAAAACATCAGGCCAGAAACCATTCCACACTTGACTGTAAATGACTGGGTGTAAGACCAACTTTCCTTAATAATTGTAAGAATTCAGGTTTGCATTTGGTGGCACAGAAGAATCTCTATGTTAGAATGCACTGTACTTCTGCTACAGCATAAATTCACGCTCTGTGATAGGCAGCTGTCTTATTGCAGTGCTCCCATACGAGTTCTACTGTGTGTCATTTAGTAACAAGAAAGATAAATTAAGAGTTGTGTTGTTTTAAAATGGAATGGTGGGACATATGAGAAAGTATATGGAAACTTTGATATCATTTCCTGGAGCTTTATTCCTAAGATGTCTTGCAATTTTTTACTTGTAGCCTTGGGAGAGTCCCCTCTTTAAGCATTCATGCCTTATCACTGAGGAAGAAAAGCATATATTAAGCAACCTTGTTCCCACTCTTTAGACATTTTTGTTGATTTTCAGACATTTTATTTCACGTTAATATACGAATGCATACAGCTCTGTGGTTCACACTGTTCTCAAGAGGGACAAAGATGAAGTTAAAAAAACAAGAAAACAAAAACAAGCATGGCTTCTTCCTGAGATACTTATAGGTAAAATGTTCAGTTTTGCAGTTCCTTTCTGTCCCAAAATGCCTTTTTCTTTACTCCATAAAAATATGGACATTCTAACTGAAACACAGTGTATCAAGTGATATCATCAGTCTCAGACAGAAAACAATTAGGCTGGCATAACTTTTGAAGAAGAGAAAGCATTTAAAGTCCACAGTAGTACTTTGTACTCACAAAGCAGTATTCGAATTCTAAAAGCCTGGGGTGAGCATGGCTGCATGTTACTGATGAGCTCAGCATCACTTTTTAAAGATTCACTCTAATCAGGTAGATTTGACTGTTTTGTAACTACAGATTAAATGCTCATCTCACTCCTTCCCCATCCTCACCAATAGAGAAATCTAGAGAGTGAAATACATCAGCTCAAGTCCAGCAACCCTGCTGAGAGAAAATATCTTGCAGTTCTCACTGTGAATTAGTAGCATATTTGTACAGAGAAGACAGCAGGCTTTATCACACAAGATGGGTACTCATTCTATTTCTGATTAACTTGAGTGTTTCTGCGTTATTAGGTACAAACCATCAGTAATTTAAATTGTCCCACAAACTAACAAGGAAATGAGATCTCTGTGCCTTTAAAAACATCACAATGGCTTATAAAGTTAGATAAGTAAGATTTTAGCAGAGATTCCTGAATATTTTAAACTCTGAGTGCTACATTTGCTGTTTTTTATGTAGTGAATGCATAAGTACAAGAATGTGCATTGATGTAAACATTCAGAATTTATAGAATCTCTTACATGCTGTCAATGTTGTGTTAGGTATTAAGGATATAGCTCTTTGTCAAGATAAGATCAGTTTATTCAACAAAAAAATAAAATACAGTAAATGAAAATTGAAAACAAGTAAAAATATTTACTTTTTATTTAATGGAAAAGAAAGAACTTAGGACTGACAAAATAGCCAAGAAAAGCAGCTGCAAAAACATTGTCATCAGGGAGAAGGAAAAGTATTACTCACTCTCCCACTTCAGGAAAAAACAGCACTCGGCAGGTGTCAGAGTATTCAATCTGGCCAGACAGTGAGTGCAAAGAGAAGATAAATGGGAACTGTTTAAGTCAAGTTAAAAAAAAAACTCCAAGAGAATATTTAATTTGAGGCCAAAAGCCTACAGTTCTACAGGCTTGTAAACAGTGTGTTCAAGCAAACTCCTTCTAATTAATATATACTTTGGAGACTCACCACTTTTTTGATTTATATAGAGAGAACAGCTTAATGTACGGAGAAGGCAATGGCAACCCACTCAAGTACTCTTTCCTGGAAAATCCCATGGAAGGAGGAGCCTGGTGAGCTGCAGTCTATGGGGTCACTAAGAGTCGGGCACGACTGAGCGACTTCACTTTCACTTTTCACTTTCACGCATTGGAGAAGGAAATGGCAACCCACTACAGTGTTCTTGCCTGGAGAATCCCAGGGACAGGGGAGCCTGATGGGCTGCCGTCTATGGGGTCTCACAGAGTCAGACACGACTGAAGCGACTTAGCAGCAGCAGCAGCTTGAAGTATTTCTCTCTGATGGTTAAAATAGCTAACTTTACTGCCATGACATACTTTATTTCTGTATCTTAACTGAATACCAGAAGGTATTTATAAAGTAATCATCTAGCAATCATCAGTAATGAGGTAGCAAGTATGATTGTGTGAATGGTGTAGCTGGGAGTTCTTTGTCTTTTCCATTATGTCTGTTAACATTCATAGAGATTTTTTTTTTTTTACTGAAAAAATAATTGGTCATTTATTATTGGCAGTTTATTTCAAAATGAACATTCTGCAGCCAAGTAAGGCAGATATGGCAGTTGGAAGTTATAGTTTAAAATATTAATCCTTAATGCAGTTTTATATACTGTACATTTGTTTTATGTCTCCTGTGACTGTGAAATAAAAATCTGCACAATTGTTTAAATGTGATAAAATATGGAGACATACAAAAGTGAAATTAAAGGCCAATTTGAATTCTAGGACGTAGGGTCATTGTGAATTTTTTGGAGAGCTTCCTTGCAGATTTAACCCAACACATACAAGCACTAAAACACTTAAGAACATACTTGGCATCCATTAGCATATGTAAGATTCATCTGTGAACAGCTTATCCTGGAAGTCTTAGCTCTCTTTACTTTTCTATTTCCCCATTACACTGGCAATATTGTAATATCCCAGGCAAGCATTTTTGAAATAGTGTTTTCATATTGTTTTTGTTTTACCTTGTGTGTGTGTGTGTGTGTGTGTGTGTGTGTGTAACACACTATTGTTTGTCACTTTTTCTTTACACTTAGAAATTTTCAAGCATCTAAAAAATGGAGGAATGGAATAATCTCTTCTAATACCTTTGTGTATGTATGTGTGAATATTGTAAAGAAAACCTTAGATGTTTTTGTACCCATAAATATTGATACCTCATATAAATATCTCTACCAGAGGATTTTGAAAATATAACCCTTATATGTAACAATAAAATAGTTTCTTAATGTTAAATCCATACTTTTCCCTAGTCATCTCAGGAATGGCTCTTTACTGTTGGTTTGTTCCAATTTAGGTCCAGACCAAATAATACATTCAGTTGGTGTGACCTTCCCTTTTTTCTTGCCATTTATTTGTGCATCAACTGTGAGAGATGGTTTCAATAGTGAGTTGTCCCACCTCTGAATGGGAATCACAGCTGGAAATGTCATAAGCTTCAGTCATTCACCAAGTTCAGAACACCGTGTGACTGATTATATAGTTAAAACCCATGCACTACAACTACTTAGAGCTCTAGAGCCCAGGAGCCACAACTGCTGAGCCCACATGCTGCAGCTACTGATGCCCACTAGAGCCTGTGCTCTGCAACAAGAGAAGCCACCAGGAGAAGCCCACACACTGTAAGGAAGAGTAGCCCCCGCTCACTGCAATGAGACAAAGCCCATGCAGCAGCGAAGACTCCATGCAACTAAATAAATGAATAAAGATTTTAAAAAGATATAGAAGATTGTGACTTTGCAGTGGGGAAGGACTTCCTAATAGAACCATAGAAGCACAAAGTATAATGAGAAAAAATATTAGTACATTTGATTGCATCAAAATCATGGTTTTATTCAAGCCCCAAAAAGTTGTTTTTGGAAAAGATACCTGTAGCATCCAAGCCAATAAGAGATTGTTATGGAATGTTCTCTCCAGTTCATGTTGAAATTGAAATTCCCAGTGTGATAGCATTTGGAAGGTAATTGTGTTTAGATTAGGTCTTGAAGCGGAGAAGGCAATGGCACCCCACTCCAGTACTCTTGCCTGGAAAATCCCATGGACGGAGGAGCCTGGAAGGTTGCAGTCCATGGGGTCGCTGAGGATTGGACACGACTGAGCGACTTCACTTTCACTTTTCACTTTCATGCATTGGAGAAGGAGATGGCAACCCACTCTAGTGTTCTTGCCTGGAGAATCCCAGGGACGGGGGAGCCTGGTGGGCTGCCGTCTATGGGGTCGCACAGAGTCACACACGACTGAAATGACTTAGCATTAGCATTAGGTCTTGAAGCAGGGGGCGCTGCTGATGGGATTAGTGTTCTTAGAAGAAGAGGAAGAGAAGCCAGAGGTGTTCTCTACACCATGTAAGGACCCAGGAAGAAGGCCTTCACTAGAACTGGGTCTTACTGGCACCCTGATCTTGGACTTGAAAACCTCTAGCACTATGAGAAATGTCTGTTGCTTAAGACACCCAGTCTATGGTATATTGTTATAGTAGCCCATACTGAGTAAGACATGGATAAATCTGAAAAAGTTTTGACAGCAGTAATTTATATTAGCAAGAGAAAACAGGTAACACAGAAGAAAGCAAGGTATATAAATAGGTAGTACACAGAAAATGGCTAACAAATATGTAATGACTGGTGAATGTAAGCTAATCAGTAATGAAAAAATTACAAGTTAAAGTAACTCTGATATACTACTCTATATGGAATATATTTTTAAACAGAAAATTGAATTATTAGACTGTTTAGGAAATAGGGGATACAAGTTCTTATGTAGTTCCGATTGATATATAAACTAATAATAGTCTCTCTGGAAGGTAATTTGAAGGTTTTTGTGAAATTAAGCATGCTAAAATTCCAAAATATCGCAATTGTATTCTTAGTGCTTAGAGGGAGGAGAATTTCTCAATAGATATATAGGGGAGCTAGTATAAATACATTTAGAGCATTGTTTGTGCTCTCAGTTCAGTTTAGTTCAGTTGCTCAGTCGTGTCCGACTCGTCGTAACACCATGAACTGCAGCACACCAGGCATCCCTGTCCGTTACCTCCCAGAGACCACCCAAACCCATCTCCACTGAGTCAGTGATGCCATCGAACCATCTCATCCTCTGTCATCCCCTTCTCCTTCTGCCTTCAATCTTTGCCAGCATCAGGGTCTTTTCCAATGAGTCAGCTCTTCACATCAGGTGGCCAAAGTACTGGAGTTTCAGCTTCAACATCAGTCCTTCCAAGGAACACCCAGGACTAATCTCCATTAGGATGGACTGATTGGATCGCCTTGCAGTCCAAGGGACTCTCAACAGTCTTCTCCAACACCACAGTTCAAAAGCATCAATTCTTCGGTGCTCAGCTTTCTTAATAGTCCAACTCTCAGGTCTATACATGACCACTGGAAAAACCATACCCTTGACTAGACGAACCTTTGTTGGCAAAGTAATGTCTCTGCTTTTTAATATGCTTTCTAGGTTGGTCATAACTTTCCTTCCAAGGAGTAAGCGTCTTTTAATTTCATGGCTGCAATCACCGTCTGCAGTGATTTTGGAGCCCAGAAAAATAAAGTCAGCCATTGTTTCCACTGTTTCCCCATCTATTTGCCATGAAGTGATGGGACCAGATGCCATGATCTTTGTTTTCTGAATGTTGAGCTTTAAGCCAACTTTTTCACTCTCCTCTTTCACTTTCATCAAGAGGCTCTTTAGTTCTTCTTCACTTTCTACCAGAAGGGTGGTGTCATCTGCATATCTGAGGTTATTGATATTTCTCCTGGCAATCTTGATTCCAGCTTGTGCCTCCTCTAGCCCAGTGTTTCTCATGATGTACTCTGCATATAAGTTAAAAAAGTAGGGAGACAATATACAGCCTTGACATACTCCTTTTCCTATTTGGAACCAGTCTCTTGTTCCATATACAGTTCTAACTGCTGCTTTCTGGCCTGCATGCACATTTCTCAAGAGGCAGGTCAGGTGGTTTAGTATTCCTGTCGCTTTACGAATTTTCCACAATTTGTTGTAATCCACACAAAGGCTTTGGCATAGTCAATAAAGCAGAAATAGATGTTTTTCTGGAACTCTCTTGCTTTTTCAGTGATCCAGTGGATGTTGGCAATTTGATCTGGTTCCTCTGCCTTTTCTAAAACCAGCTTGAGCATCTGGAAGTTCACGGTTCACGTATTGCTGAAGTATGGCTTGGAGAATTTTAAGCATTACTTTACTAGAGTGTGAGATGAGTGCAATTGTGTGGTAGTTTGAGCATTCTTTGGCATTGCCTTTCTTTGGGATTGGAATGAAAACTGACCTTTTCCAGTCCTGTGGCCACTGCTGAGTTTTCCAAATTTTTGGCATATTGAGTGCAGCACTTGCAGAGGATCATCTTCCAGGATTTGAAATAGCTCAACTGGAATTCCATCACCTCCACTAGCTTTGTTCGTAGTGATGCTTTCTAAGGCCCACTTGATTTCACATTCCAGGATGTCTGGCTCTAGGTGAGTGATCACACCATCGTGATTATCTGGGTCATGAAGATCTGTTTTGTACAGTTCTTCTGTGTATTCTTGCCACCTCTTCTTGATATCTTCTGCTTCTGTTAGGTCCCTACCATTTTTGTCCTTTATTGAGCCCATCTTTGCATAAAATATTCCCTTGGTATCTCTAATTTTCTTGAAGAGATCTCTAGTCTTTCTCATTCTGTTGTTTTCCTCTATTTCTTTGCATTGATTGCTGAGGAAAGCTTTCTTATCTCTGCTTGCTATTCTTTGGAACTCTGCATTCAAATGGGTATATCTTTCCTTTTCCCCTTTGCTTTTTGCTTTCCTTCTTTTCACAGCTATTTGTAAGGCCTCCTCAGAAAGCCATTTTGCTTTTTTACATTTCTTTTTCTTGGGGATGGTCTTGATTCCTGTCTCCTGTACAATGTCACGAACCTCCGTCCATAGTTCATCAGGCACTCTATCAGATCTAGTCCCTTGAATCTATTTATCACTTCCACTGTATAGTCATAAGGGATTTAATTTAGGTCAAACCTGAATGGTCTAGTGGTTTTCTCTGCCTTCTTCAATTTAAGTCTGAATTTGACAATAAGGAGTTCATGATCTGAGCCACAATCAGCTGCCGGTCTTGTTTTTGCTGACTGCGTAGAGCTTCTCTATCTTTGGCTGCAAAGAATATAATCAGTCTGATTTCGGTGTTGACCATCTGGTGATGTCCATGTGTAGAGTCTTCTCTTGTGTTGTTGGAAGAGGGTGTTTGCTATGACCAGTGTGTTCTCTTGGCAGAACTCTATAAGCCTTTGTCCTGCTTCATTCTGTACTCTAAGGCCAAATTTGCCTGTTACTCCAGGTGTTTCTTGACTTCCTACTTTTGCATTCCAGTCCACTATAATGAAAAGGACATCTTTTTTGGGTGTTAGTTCTAGAAGATCTTGTAGGTCTTTATAGAGTCATTAAACTTCAGCTTCTTCAGCATTACCGGTTAGGGCATAGACTTGGATGACCGTGATATTGAATGGTTTGCCTTGGAAACAAAGAGAGATCATTCTGTTGTTTTTGAGATTGCATCCGTGTACTGCATTTCAGACTCTTTTGTTGACTATGATGGTGACTCCATTTCTTCTAAGGGATTCCTGCCTGCAGTAGTAGATATAATGTTCATCTGAGTTAAATTCACCCATTCCAGTCCATCTTAGTTCGCTGATTCCTAGAATGTCAATGTTCACTCTTGTCATCTCCTGTTTGACCACTTCCAATTTGCCTTGATTCATGGACCTAACATTCCAGGTTTCTATGCAATATTGTTCTTTAAGGCATCAAACCTTGCTTCTATCACCAGTCTCATCCACAACTGGGTGTTGTTTTTGCTTTAGCTCCATGCCTTCATTCTTTCTGGGGTTATTTCTCCACTGTTCTCCAGTAACATATTGGGTACCTACCACCTAGGGAGTTCATCTTTCAGTGTCCTATCTTTTTGCCTTTTCATACTGTTCATGGGGTTCTCAAGGGAAGAATACTGAAGTGGTTTGCCATTCCCTTCTCCAGTGGACCACATTTTGTCAGAACTCTCCACCATGACTCATCCATCTTGGGTGGCCCCACATGGTATGGCTTAGTTTCATTGAGTTAGACAAGGCTGTGGTCCATGTGATCAGATTGGCTAGTTATCTGTGATTGTGGTTTCAGTCTGTCTGCCCTCTCATGCTGGAGAAGGAAATGGCACCCCACTCCATTACTCTTGCCTGGAAAATCCCATGGATGGAGGAGCCTGGTGGGTTACAATCCATGGGGTTGCGAAGAGTTAGACACGACTGAGCGACTTCACTTTCTCTTTTGACTTTCATGCATTGGAGAAGGAAATGGCAACCCACTCCAGTGTTCTTGCCTGGAGAGTCCTAGGGACGGGGAGCCTGGTGGGCTGCCGTCTATGGGGTCGCACAGAGTTGGACACAACTGAAGTGACTTAGCAGCAGCAGCTCTCTGATGCCCTCTCTCAGTGCCTACTGTCTTACTTTGGTTTCTCTTACCTTGGATGTGGGGTATCTCTTCATGGCTGCTTCAGCAAACCGTAGCCGCTGCTCCTTACCTTGGCCATGGGGAAGCTCCTCTCAGCCGCGCTTGTGTGCTGTCAGGAATAGACAGAATAGGTATCATCACTATGAGAATAGATAAGAGACAAAAGTAACTGTGCAGAAGACAGGTGTAAAGAACTAGATGCGTCCTGATTTTACGAGTTGATTTTTAAACATCAGTCTTGAATGGAGCAGGGGGAAGTGTGGAACCATACCCCCCGCCTTTTTTTATGTATATAAATGCTTACATGCACCAAATAATATTTGTTTTTTAAAAGACAAATACTTCCCAAAAGACACATAATAAACATTAAAGTGACTGCTTATGGTAGATGGTGAGATAGAAAAAAGAACTAGAACTGAAATGGGAAGGACCTCATACCAACTAATGATATAACATAGCATGACACGACATAAAGAGTATGAGTCATTCAGTTATATGCTTCTGAAATTCAAAGAACAGTCACAGCATCTCAGAGGCAATAACATAGGACCCTGGAGGGGAGAAATTTGAGTGCTAATTATTTAGCCCAAAAGAGCCTATCACATTCCAATAAATTAGTGAAATCAAAGCAATAAAAAGAAATACATACCTGGATCTATCTTGTCCACTGTTTTGCCATCTATTTGTCATGAAGTGATGGGACCAGATGCCATGATCTTAGTTTTCTGAATGTTGTGTTTTAAGCCAACTTTTTCACTCTCCTCTTTCACTTTCATCAAGAGGCTTTTTTGGTCCTCTTCACTTTCTGCCACAAGGATGGTGTCATCTTCATATCTTAGGTTATTGATATTTCTTCTAGTAGTTTTGATTCCAGCTAGTCTTCATCCAGCCTGGCATATTGAATGATGTACTGTGCATATAAGGTAAATAAGCAGAGTGACAATATACAATCTTGATATACTCCTTTCCCAGTTTGGAACCAGTCTGTTGTTCCATATCCAGTTCTAACTGTTGCTTCCTGACCTGCATACAGATTTCTCAGAAGGCAGGTAAGGTGGTCTGGTATTCCCATCTCTTAACAAATTTTCTACAGTTTGTTGTGATCCACATAGTCAAAGGCTTTGGTGTAGCCAATAAACCAGAAATAGATGTTTTTATGGAACTCTCTTGCTTTGTTGATGATGCAATTTGATCTCTGATTCCTCTACCTTTTCTAAATCCAGCTTGAACATGTGGAAGTTCACAGTTCACGTACTGTTGAAGCCTGGCTTGGAGAATTTTGAGAATTATTTTGCTATCATGTGAGATGAGTGCAATTGTGCAGTAGTTTGAACATTCTTTGGGAGATTGGAATGAAAACTGACCTTTTCCAGTCTTATGGCCACTGCTGAATTTTCCAAATTTGCTGGCATATTGAGTGTAGCACTTTCACAGCATCATCTTTTAGGATTTGAAATAGCTCAACTGGAATTCCATACCTCTACTAGCTTTGTTTGTAGTGATTCTATCTAAGGCCTACTTGACTTTACATTCCAGGATGTCTGGCTCTAGGTGAGTGACCATACCATCCTGGTTATCTGGGTCATGAAGATCTTTTTTGTACAGTTCTTCTGTGTATTCCTGCCACCTCTTCTTAATACCTTCTGCTTCTGTTAGGTCCCTACCACTTTTGTCCTTTATTGTGCTTATATTTGCTTGAAAAATTCCCCTGGTATCTCTGTTTTTCTTGAAGAGATCTCTAGTCTTTCCCATTCTTTTGTTTTCCTCTATCTCTTTGCACTGATTACTGAGGAAGGCTTTCTTATATCTGCTTGCTATACTTTGGTACTCTGCATTTAAATGGGTATATCTTTCCTTCTCTCCTTTGCTTTTCACTTCCCTTCTTTTCACAGTGATTTGTAAGGCCTCCTCAGACAAGCATTTAGCCTTTTTGCATTTCTTTTTCTTGGGGATGGTCTTGATCACTGGCTTCTATACAATGTCATGAACCTCCATCCATAGTTCTTCCGGCACTTTGTCTATCAGATCTAATCCCTTGAATCTATTTGTCACTTCCACTGTATAATCATAAGGGATTTGATTTAGGTTATTACTGAATGGTCTAGTGGATTTCCATACTTTCTTCAATATATGCCTGAATTTTGCAGTAAGGAGTTCATGGTTGAGCCACAGTCATGTCCTTGTCTTGTTTTTGCTGATTGTATAGAGCTTCTCCATCTTTGGCTGCAAAGAATATAATCAGTCTGATTTCGGTGTTGACCATCTGGTGATGTTCATGTGTAGAGTCTTCTCTTGTGTTGTTGGAAGAGGGTGTTTGCTATGACCAGTGTGTTCTCTTGGCAAAACTCTATTATCCATTGCCCTGCTTATTTGATTTATTTTTATATGGATATTTTTATCTTCCAAATTTCTCACAATGTGTACATACTTCTTTTAAAACTAGAAAGTGAAAGTGAAGTCGCTCAGTCATGTCCGACTCTTTGCGACTGTGGACTGTAACCCACCAAACTCCTCTGTCCAAGGGATTCTCCAGGCAAGAATACTGGAGTGGGTTGCCATTTCCTTCTCCAGGGGATCTTCCCAACCCAGGGATCGAACCCAGGTCTCCCACATTGCAGGCAGATGCTTTAACCTCTGCGCCACCAGGGAAGCCCTTAATATTAAATACTTCATTGTTTAGTCAGTCATATCCGATTCTTGCCACCCCATGGACTGTAGACAGCCATGCTTCTCTGTCCGTACAATTTCCCGGGCAAGAATACTGGAGTGGGTTGCCATTTCCTTCTCCAATTAAATACTTAATCATAACCTAAATAACAGTTTGCGAGATTCCTTGCTCAGGTAGGTAAAGCTAGAACAGTTAGAAAAATGACAGGAGTAACATGAAAATTACCCTAAGTATGGAACTGATATTGAGAGCGAAATCTTGCTAATTATATGGCCTAAGCATATACAGATATCACCAGACCAAGTGAGAAGAACTTAGGACAGTGGTTTCTCTTGGAGATTTAGATTTATAAAGGGTTATTTTTCTTGTTGCAGCACATAGTAGTTCTGACACACAGATTATTTTTAATATACTAAAGCTTGTGTTTCAATACCATGAGTGAATGGAACATCAAATTATACATTCTTGGCACCAGATCTCTTAAGGAGTTTTCGTGAGTTCT
Source organism: Bubalus kerabau (assembly GCF_029407905.1). Lineage (NCBI taxonomy): Eukaryota > Metazoa > Chordata > Mammalia > Artiodactyla > Bovidae > Bubalus > Bubalus kerabau. The sequence goes on along the minus strand of NC_073631.1, from coordinate 22,975,364 downwards.
GCTTTCTAAAACTGCGTTTAGAAGTTTTTATCTTATTAATTGCTCTTTTGAAGATAGTATAATACCATATTAATTAATATGAAATTAATCATTTGAGCCTCAACATATGCATCACTGCCCCTGGGTTTTATATTCTCTCTACGTTAATATCCACTGTATCTTTTGTGGTTATACTCTAATTCAGTTCAGTTCAGTAGCTCAGTCGTGTCCGACTCGAACTGTAGCGACCCATGAACTGCAGCACACCAGGCCTTCCTGTCGATTACCAACTCCCGGAATTTACTCAAACTCATGTCCATTGAGTCAGTGATGCCATCCAACCATCTCATCCTATTTTGTCCCCTTCTCCTCCTGCCATCAATCTTTCCCAGTCAGGGTCTTTTCAAATGAGTCATTTCTTCACATCAGGTGGCCAAAGTATTGGAGTTTTAGCTTCAGCATGAGTCTAATTAGATGGGAAAATTCTTTATTTGTTTTACTATTGTTGCTGGGGCAGCTGACATTACCAGAAACCTCTGAAGCCTAGGATTTTTCTTTCTTTCTTGGAGGTGCCTCAGGTCTTTGATGAACTGAGGTCATTCTGAGGGACTTAGTATCAATGAATACATCTATATGGACAAAGCATTTAATATCTCTTTTTGGAAACACTTTTTCTCCATTCCAAAGAGTCCTTCCATGTTTAGTTCTACTTCACATTTATAACTTTAAGAGAATCAGAGGTATCAGAAGAAAACTGTGACTGTAATGGTTAAGCATAAACATGAATTCTGGTTTCAAAAAACCAAGAAGTAAAAAAGGATTGAATGCAGTCCTGGTCAAGTGGTCTACTGAATTTTTGAGGATTATCAATTGTTGAAATTGAAGATGTTATTATTAACCACATGGGTATCTAGTATTTCTCAGAATTGAAGCAAGCTATAAAAGCAGGGTGATCTCTTAAAAGTACCTCTCCTTCCCTGGGACTTGACATTCTCTTAAGAAGCTTAACTGCTAGAGTTTCACAATGACTTTTCTGTCTCCAGATGTTGCTTTAGAATATTTTCTTCTACATCCTGCATTATTATTCAGCTCCTTTGCTGTTGGCTTTGTCTGCCTTAGCTAGTAAATGAACCCAAGAATGAAACTGATACTGTGAGCAAGAGCCTACTAATTAAATGGCCCAAGCATTTACAGACCAAGAGAGAACTTAGGATAATGGTTTTTCTTAGAGGATTAGATTTACAAAGTGCTATTTTCTTAGCACATTTGAGAATTAGGGCATTAGTGACTCTAATGCACAAATTATTTTTAAAATACAAGAGTTTGTATTTTAATACCATGAAAAAAATCTTGTAAAAGATTTTTGTTGCATAAATGCTAAATACTGGGAAGGGTATACTAAAAAAAGAGTATGGTCCATGGACTCTTACCTGTTAACATTGAAACAGGTACAGACATTGGGAGTAAGTGTTCAGACATTTTCATGGCAGTTTGACATTGTCATGATGTCTGATCATGTGGTCAGTGATGGTCATGATGAGCAAGGTATAAACCATTTAGGACACTGTTGAGCTTGAGTGTTTAGTCACAGAGAACAGAAATTATATTCCAGTCACATTAGGGCGTGTAATAGTTTAAGATTATTGACAAATACCACCTAGTAAAGCACAAAATTTGGAATCCTGTCACAACTTTTATTTAAAGATGTAAATTTAATTAAAATGCAGGCTAAATTGTTGAAACTGGCTTCTGATGAAATTTTGAAGATTAATTTGGAAAATAAACAGTATTATTTTAGATAGAAGTTAGTAACCTAAGCTTGCTGAACTTGCTTTAAATGCTGTTCACTCCTTGCTATCAGCATGCCTGTGTGAGAATGCTTTCAAATGCAAATGATATTTAACACTTAAAAGTATTTTATATATACATTACTGTACACAAATAGCTTTTTTGGCAATTCAATACAGATTAGAAAAATAAGCAAAAAGCAAGGTTGTCACATAAAATATTTAAGTATTTTTATATATGCTGTTTATTCAAATTGTGTGTACAGGTATTTAGTATGGGGAATTACTATTTCCTGTTAACTTTTAAATGCCAAAAAAAGTTTTAAGAGTCAGATGATTTTTTACATTAATCAGCCATATGTATTAATATATTTTATTTCTATTTTTTTAATTGGAGTATAATTCCTTTACCCCAATATATAGTCAAGGCTGTGTATTGTCACCCTGCTTATTTAACTTATATGCAGAATACATCATGTGAAATGCTAGGTGATGAAGCACAGCCTGGAATCAAGATTGCCAGGAGAAATATCAATAACCTCAGATATGCAGATGACACCATCCTTATGGCAGAAAGCAAAGAAGAACTAAAGAGCCTCTTGATGAAAGAAGAGAGTGAAAAAGTTGGCTTAAAACTCAACATTCAAAAAACTAAGACCATGGCATCTGGTCCCATCACTTCATGGCAAATAGATGGGGAAACAGTGGAAACAGTGTCAGATTTTATTTTTTGGGGCTCCAAAATCATTGCAGATGGTGACTGCAGCCATGAAATTAAAAGACTCTTGCTCCTTGGAAGAAAAGCTATGATCAACCTAGATAGCATATTCAAAAGCAGAGACATTACTTTGCCAACAAAGGTCCATCTAGTCAAGGCTATGGTTTTTCCAGTAGTCACGTATGGATGTGAGAATTGGACTGTAAAGAAAGCTGAGCGCCGAAGAATTGATGCTTTTGAGCTGTGGTGTTGGAGAAGACTCTTGAGAGTCCCTTGAACTGCAAGGAGATCCAACCAGAATATCCTAAAGGAAATCAGTCTTGAATATTCACTGGAAGGACTGATGCTGAAGTTGGAACTCCAATACTTTGGCCACCTGATGTGAAGAACGGACTCATTGGAAAAGACCCTGATGCTGGGAAAGGTTGAAGGCGGGAGGAGAAGGGGACAACAGAGGATGAGATGGTTGGATGGCATCACCGACTCAATGGACATGAGTTTGAGTAAACTCAGGAAGTTGGTGATGGACAGGGAACCCTGGGATGCTGCAGTCCATAGGGTCACAAAGAGTCGGACATGACTGATGACTGGACTGAATTGAACTGAGTATTACAAAAATGATCTGTTTCTAAAATTTCCCAGAAAACTAGTTTTCATTTGCTGCTTGTATTCTTTTTAACTGTGTAAATTTTAGGATTAAATTTTAAGTTTGGCTAAGGTAAAATGAAAAATTAAGTCACCTTGTGATTTTTATTTTTAAAAGAGTTCAGTGAATAAACTTTATTTTAGCCCCAAACTAGTTATTTTAATTGTAATGAAATGACTGTGATACTGTAAAGGATTTGGCTTTTTAAATAAAGATGGCAACAATCAACAAATGGCATCTTGAATGCTCTTCTGTGCTGAGTGTGCTGAATTTCAGTGATGTAAATAAAGGCATAACTCCATTCCCAGATTAGCGGGATTTCAGCCTTAGATGAAGCACAGAGAGAACTGTTGATACAATGTCATGGTCAGAGGATAATTAGGGAAATCTGGGATGGAAATACCCAAGGTGAAGTGGACAAGCACAATTGTGCTAAGAATCCAGTGTTGAAGGCAGGAAAGGCATAACTTGCATAGATATGATGGGTAAGTCAAGAACAGGAATGGTTCGAAAGGAAATAACATAGCACTGTAAATTTGAAATATGATGTAAGCCTCAAGTGTGAGCTACACACATACTTTTTAATTTTCTAGTAGCTATTTTAAAGAGTAAAAAAAGGTGAAGTTCATTAAACATTTTCACCAATATATCCCAAATGTTATTATTTTGTAATTATACAAAAATTACAAGTGAGATACTTTATATTTTTCACCAGTCTAAGTCTTCAAAATTTGGTGTGTATTTTTGACTTTGTATATCATTTCATAGTAGCTGCATTTCATGTGGCTACTGACCATTGTATTAGGTTGTTTTTTTGGAAGTGAACAATGAAATTATTTAACTGTAGTTTTAACAAACTAGAAATTTTGAAGTAGAATGATTTTGGTGTATCAAATATGCCACATCACAAAATTTAAATTTTGCCTCTATTGACCTGTTAGGGTAAAGATGGGAATTTCTAGCGCTCATTAAATTCTCAGTAGTCTGAAGCCATAGGTGTGCTTATGTTTGTCTGTATAAATAGTGGTGTAGAATAATATATGACAACCAATTTCCTCAATGAAGTAAGGTTTTCAGTGTGACAGGAAATATAAGCTATTTTTCTTCATACATTTTTAGATTATTTAATTTGTTATAATTATTGTGTTTTGAGTGCTTACAAGGATTGGTCACTTAGCTAAATTCTTTACTAGTTTACATTAGTTTCTATCTGAAAACAAGACAGGAATTTAAGTACAAAAATGAGGGACTTCCCAAACCTCACACGATACGTGGCTGACTGGGCTTTAAAATAGCTTGTTTTGTTTGATCTTTATTCCAGTCATTTAAAAAAGGATTGAATGAACAATATTATTGTAATAGAATCAACTTGCTTAGTTTAGTCACTTTAACTCATTATATATTTTTGCAATAGGTTTCAATTCCATTGTAGAATGAAGTGAATTTTGTTCCTAGCTCACATTAAATGCCAGTGAGAATAAAACCAACCCAAAATTTCCGTGAAACTCCTCTTTGAACAATAGATAAAGAACCAAGGGAAATCAGTGCATTGGTTCTTTGTGACTTGAGAATACCTTTCAGCGTATTCTCTCATTTCATACATAGTTAATGTGACTTTTTACCTACTGCGTGGGACTGACAGACACTAAGGAGTTATAAACCCCACTCCACTCCTACGTTTTTTCCTGAAACATCCTTTATGGTCCTTGAATAAAAGATAATCTGCAAAATGCTGAAAGCTTTTGTTTCCGAATTGACTATACTCCGGAGATAAATGTCTATAGTAAGTTCTACCATCTGGTATACCTATTTAAAACAAGAAAGCATCTTATATACAGCAGTGTTTTGACAGACACTCATTTTTTAATGGGCAAGTCAGGTTATCCTCAAAGGTACTGAGTAGGGAAAGCAGTCATGTATTCAAGGACTTGAATTTTTCCTTCTTTTAATTTCCCATTTCTCCATAAGTGCTTACAATTAGCATTCATCTCTTTCCTAATGCTTTGGAAATTAGAATGTTTGTTATACTCTGCAGTTGTTAGATTGCCTAAGACAGAGTGAATTTTAACTTTAAATAATCTCAATAAAATTATCACTAAAATGCTAGCATTTATAGTTCTTTGTGCGTTTTTACTTGGTAGAATCTATATTCCTTGAAGGAGATTTTGATATACTTAGAATATAATGGAAACTCTTGTCTCAATTTATCTCTTAATTATATTAATTTTTATGATTTTTAAATGTATACTCTACACTAGACCTTTTGGAAATAGTGTTCATTATAGATTAAAAATTGATTATGGAAATTTTCTACAGTAAGGACAGTAAAGAAACACATATTTAAGAGAAATTAGGAGAGAGGAAGATCTGAGTTTCAATTTGTATTAATCCCACAAAGTAATCTTGCCTGGAAAATCCCATGGATGGAAGAGCCTGAAAGGCTGCAGTCCATGGGGTCGCTGAGGGTCGCACACGACTGAACGACTTCACTTTCACTTTTCCCTTTCATGCATTGGAGAAGGAAATGGCAACCCACTCCAGTGTTCTTGCCTGGAGAATCCCAGGGATGGGGGAGCCTGGTGGGCTGCCATCTATGGGGTCGCACAGAGTTGGACACGACTGAAGCGACATAGCAGTAGCAGCAGCACATATGCAGAAGGTATAAAATAGCTTGATTGCAGCTTTCTTTTTACATATTTGCCACAGGGCTCAGGTTGGTATTTAAAAACATTAAAATCTCTCTGTGACCTTTTCAGGCATGTTCACAAGTATTCTTCTGAAAATAAACCTCACTTCTGGACAAAAGATAGAAAAACTGAAAGGTGTCATACAATATTATTACCTGAATTGATTGATTTTTAAATCATGTGTTAAAATACTAATTGCCCTACTGACCTAACAAATTTACACTTACAGATTCAGATGACTTTAAAAATAGAATTTTAAAGGTAGATTCTCTCATTTTTGCTTTATTTTACTCAACCACAGTATCATATTTTTGCCATATAAATCTTTGAATACATTAAAGAAAGAATTTTGTCTTAATACATATTTTTTTAAATACTTGAAATATTTCATCATTTTCACTAAAAAGAATAAAATCCTGAAACACTTCATGTGAATTGAAAGTTGCTCAGTTGTGTCCAACTCTTAGTGACCCCATGGACTATAGCCTGCCAGGCTCCTCTGTCCATGGAATTCTCCAGGTCAGAATACTGGAGTGGGTTGCCATTCCCTTCTTCAGGGGATCTTCCCAACCCAGGGATCAAACCCAGGTCTCCCACATAACAAATTCTTTTACCATCTGAGTCACCAGGGAAGTCCCACAATGCATTAAGATATATTCTAAGTTAATAATTTTATGTAATTTTTTATTAAGAAGTAATTTGATCTCTAGAACAATGCTCTGAACTAAGGAAAATAAGGGCATGGTTATTGTCATTTTGTAAATGAAGAAATTTAGGCCCAGGGAGATTAAGTGAATTTTTTAAGGGTCTGAATGGGTCCTCAACTGTTCTGAATACTATATATTATAAAACATCGGTCAAAAACCAATATAAAATTATAGAATGAATAATCCTATACTTAAAGCATGAGATTAGAGTTTTATATGTGTAGGCATTTTTTCCTAGCAGTGTAAGATTTTTTAGAATGCACACAATGAAAGAGACATATGATACAAGGAAGATATACATTTGAACAAATGTAACAAAGTTTCATAAATTAAAATGGCAATAAAAAGCCTTCTAAAATAAAAGCAAAATAATTATGTTCTAACTAATACATAGCATAAAATTGCATGTAGATGATTGACTGGTTTAATCATTCTTTCATGGCAAAGATATTTATTGAGTGCCTACTGTACATTAAAGACCTGTAGTAAAAGCTTGGAACACTAAGAGTGAATGTCTTCTAGAAAGTCTTAGAAAGTTGCCCTGTATAATTGTATACAAGTTGTGTAGTCAACTCGTATAGTTTCATGGTTCCCATCAATATATAATGAGGATACGTACTGACCATTTAAGGGCTTCTCTGGCGGCTCAGACAGAAATGAATCTGCCTGCAGTGCAGCAGGAGACCCAGGTTTGATCACAGGGTGGGGAAGAACCCCTGCAGAAGGGAATGGCAACCCACTCCTATATTCTTACCTGGAGAATACCATGGACAGAGGAGCCTGGTGGGCTACAGTCCATGGTGTTACAAAGAGTCAGCCACAACTGAGTGACTAACACACACCGCCCATTTAAATGCTATATAGTTCCTTCATAATAAAATTTTTTCAACGTAATATAAATGTGAATTATGAACAGTGGCATACTAATGATTACAACTGCTATAGTTTAATGTAAAACAAATTGAATATGTTTGGTGACATGAAAGAAAAAACCCTGCCACAACATCAACAAAATGTAAACTGGCAAATAATCTACTTGGTGATGAGAAAGAGAAGTTGGAATGAAGGTACTTTGTCAGTTCTAATTATCCTAATTTGAAGAACCAAATAGGCTCACCAGATGTTACTACATGAGTTAATTCTGTCTTCAACATTAAAAGTAATTAACTTACATGCTTACACTTGTGCAATTTCTTAGACTGGAATTAAATTCACATGTTATGACTTTGTGTAATGCTTTCTTAAAACAAAGCTCTTATTAGAATGATGTAAATTCCTTGTAAATGAGAAAATTCTGGTTATCTGCTCATAGGCTATTCTCTGAGGAGACTGTCCAGGGAAGAGTCACCTCTCCCAACGTTTGTGGCAGAGAGTGGGGCTTAGACCTTGCCACCCTGCTTCCGTTTGTGGCAACACGGCTGCTGGTTGCATGGTTCCAACATGGTTCCCTTGACACACTTTCTTTGTCTTATCAACGCCTCCAGAGCCTCATAAGAGAAAGCACCATAAACTGAGGTAGTGATGTTGTGGCTGTATCTTCTGCCCACTGGTCATCTTATTGACTGTAATAATAGCAGCTAACCCTTATTGAAAGTCAGGCGATTGTCTTAGTGCTTCACATGTATACCCAGCTTTTTAATCCTTACTTCAAGTCTTTTTGTTAAGTTTATTCAAGACCTGTATTTTACAGATAAGCATCCTGAGGCCCAGGGCGGTCAATGGGCCAGTAAACACCCAGTGATCTGAGATTTGAACCCAGGCTATCCAGACCAGAAGCTATGCTTATAACAAGTCATGACTGTGGAGCAAAAATATTTTATGATTTCAGGTTTCCTGTACTCATGTTCATGTGTTTGACCTCATCTTCCTTAACCCTGACTTTTTAATTCATAAAATATGAAAATGAGTCTGTGTCCTGCTTCTGTTAGGTAGTTAGAGAAGGAAAAAGGAGTCCAAAATAAATAAAACTGAGCTGTAACAGAGCTGTAACACTGGTCCGCCATTTCAAATTTTTGCTGCGGCAAGACAGAACTGAGGAAATTACACACTCCCCCAACATATCTGGTGCCATTTCTCAGATTTAACCTGGCTGAAACAACCTCATCTTGGCTCCTGTGAGGCAGAGGCCAAGCACAGCAGAAGCCCAACTTGGCGAAAACTCCTGTGGTGGAAGCTGAATGAGAAGAAAACCCAGCGCAGTGGAAGTGACAAGAAGCCCAGAGTGCCGGAAACCTAGACAGCAAAAACAAACTCTGCAGAAAGCTCATGCGGCTGTCTCAGATTTCAGGAGACCTCAGGTTAAGGTAGGAGGTCCTCACTCCTATGGTTGGAAGGACATATGGCTAACAAAATCTTAATTCCTTTAAATCTCTTGTTTCTTGTTTCAACTTCAAATTGGCTTTTACCGAGAGCATTGCCAATGCCTGAACAACAAAGGCATTTGCCATCTGCCTCTGTAGAGAATGAACTCCATGCTGCTGTAGCTGTTGACCTTCAACGAACCCTGAGGGAATTCAGGGTAACAAACCCTGAGGGAATTCAGGGTGAAGTAAGGCACTCTGTGCTCCAGGGAATCTGGTGAGAGAGGTCTTTAGATAGTTGGATGTTTTTAGGAACAAATTTTATGATCTCAATCCTTACATCTCCTCATTTCTAGAGAAACACTAAATCCCTTCATGGTGACATCAGATCCTCATGACTAATAAAAAACTTTTGTAAAATGAGTGCTTCATGGTATTGAACTCCCCCTTCACCAAAACTTCATATATTGACTTGCCCCTACTACTTTGGAGCAGTCTCTCAGAGCTATCTGAGATGCTGCCTCCTGGGCTACAGTCCTCAGTTCAGTTCAGTCGCTCAGTCATGTCCGACTGTTTGCAACCCCATGAATCACAGCGCGCCAGGCCTCCCTGTCCATCACCAACTCCAGAAGTTCACTCATACTCACGTCCATCGAATCAGTGATGCCATCCAGCCATCTCATCCTCTGTCGTCCCCTTCTCCTCCTGCCCCCAATCCCTCCCAGCATCAGAGTCTTTTCCAATGAGTCAACTCTTCGCATGAGGTGACCAAAGTATTGGAGTTTCAGCTTTAGCATCAGTCCTTCCAAAGAACACCCAGGACTGATCTTTAAATGGAATGGTTGGATCTCCTCAGAGTCCAAGGGACTCTCAAGAGTCTTCTCCAACACCACAGTTCAAAAGCATCAATTCTTCGGCACTCAGCCTTCTTCACAGTCCAACTCTCACATCCATACATGACCACAGGAAAAACCATAGCCTTGACTAGATGGACCTTTGTTGGCAAAGTAATGTCTCTTCTTTTCAATATGCTATCTAGGTTGGTCATAACTTTCCTTCCAAGGAGTAAGCGTCTTTTAATTTCATGGCTGCGGTCACCATCTGTAGTGAACACTGTTTCCCCATCTATTTCCTGTGAAGTGGTGGGACCAGATGCCATGATCTTCGTTTTCTGAATGTTGAGTTTTAAGCCAACTTTTTCACTCTCCTCTTTCACCTCATTTTGCCCCAAATAAAACTGAACTCGCAACTCTCAAGTTGTACCTCTTTTTTTTTAGTTGACACTTGTTTCCTCAAACTCCCTGCAAACAGGTGTGCCAGCGATGGGTACAATTGAGAAACTCTGGCAGGGGCTACTTACTAGCTGTTTCCCAACAGGCTGGGGGTTATTTTGTCCTTAATTTTCTTTGTGCCAAGGATCAGGCCAAAAAAACTGAGCACAGGTCAGGTATTTAGAAGATTTTCCAGAAGGTTATGAAGGGGATTCCTTGGCATGTTTTTCCCACTGCTTTTTCCTCCCATCCTCCAGCTCCTCTCTCAGTCTATGCCACTGCTTACAAAGTATTGGGCAGGTCATCATCTTTTCATTTCTGAAAGTTGTGCTTGAGATAATTTACCTAAGATTGTGACTCAAACCCACGTGGCAGGGAGTCTGTGCTATGCTTACTCACTCAGTCATATCCGACTGAGATTTGAGCCCAGCTAAAATCCACAGTGCCTGGTTTTAGGATCTAATGAAGCTCAGGTTCTTGATGTCTCATTGCAAAAAATTCAGTGAGAGACACAGCGATAGGTAAGAGGTGGATTTCTTCCAGTTCAGAGAGAAGCACATTCTACAGGGTGTGGCCATCTCAGAAGGCAAGTGCCTGGCCATGGAATGTGGTGTGGTTAGTTTGGGCAAGCTGGGTGATTTCTTATGCTAATGAGTAGGAGGATCATTCCAACAATTGGGGAACCACCCACTCCTTGGTCTTCTGACAGTGCCTTGGAACTGCCCTGCCACCTCAGGGTGTGTCATTTAGCTTGCAGATTGAGGATCAGGGTTTAGTTGAATTTGACTTGTCATCTTGGATCCATTTGATTTTAATCTGTTTATGTTGTGCCCTTGCTCTATGTCATTCTTTCAAAAGTTGTGCCCTGCCCCCTTCCCTCCTGTTTCATGCTCTTTTCCTGAGCCACTTCCAGGCCCACAATGTTACCTCTACAATCTTCTGGAGGGACAACCAGAAAATAGTTGGCCTTTGGGAGGGAAATACTGTATAATATCCAATCCCTGTAGATATTCAGGGCTTCATCTTCCATGTCTCCTATAACATGTGCAACAACAGCATCTCTCAGTGGACCCAGTAGGGCAGGTGACAGGCACACAGTGCCTGCTAGAAGCCCATCAGTTGGTGGCATCCCTTCAAGGGCAATTGGGGTTCCAGGGATAGTTTGCCACTTTGGAAGTTAGCCCTGCAGGCCATTTGGGCCCCAAACCCTGCCACCCTTCTCCTAAAGTTACAAACATAACCCCAGATCAAATCTACACTCCACTTTTATGAAATATCTTATCTGTTGCCTCTAATCAGTTTGTTCTTAGTTCAGTTCAGTCACTCAGTCATGTCCTACTCTTTGTGATCCCATGGATAATAGCACACCAGGCTTCCCTGTCCATCACCAACTCCTGGAGTTTACTCAAACTCATGTCTATTGACTCACTGATGCCATCCAACTATCTCATCCTCTGTCTTTTCCTTCTCCTCCCACCTTCAATCATTCCCAGCATCAGAGACTTTTCCAATGAATCTGTTCTTCTCATCAGGTGGCCAAAGTATTGGAGTTTCAGCTTTAGCATCAGTCCTTGCAATGAATATTCAGGACTGATTTCCTTTAGGATTGACTGGTTTGATCTCAGTCCAAGGGACTCTTAAGAGTCCTCTCCAACACCACAGTTCAAAAGCATCATTCTTCAATGCTCAGCTTTCTTTATAGTCCAACTCTCACATCCATACATGACTACTGGAAAAGCAATAGCTTTGACTAGATGGACCTTTGTTGGCAAAGTAATGTCTCTGATTTTTAATATGCTTTCTAGGTTGGTCATAAATTTTCTTCCAAGGAGCAAGAGTCTTTTAATTTCATGGCTGCAGTCACCATCTGCAGTGATTTTGGAGCCCCAAAAATAAAGTCTCTCAATGTTTCCATTGTTTCCCCATCTATTTGCCATGAAGTGATGGGACTGGATTTCATGATCTTAGTTTTCTGAATGTTGAGTTTTAAGCCAAGATTTTCACTCTCCTCTTTTACTTTCATCAAGAGACTCTTTAATTCTTCTTTGCTTTCTGTCATAAGGGAGATGTCATCTGAATATCTGAGGTTATTTATATTTCTCCTGGCAATCTTGATCCAAGCTTGTGCTTCATCTAGGCTGGTATTTTGCATGATGTACTCTGCATGTAAGTTAAATAAGCAGGGTGACAATATACAACCTTGACGTACTCCTTTCCCGATTTGGAACCGGTCTATTGCTCCATGTCTGGTTCTAACTCTTGCTTCTTGACTTTCATATAGATTTCTCAGGAGGCAGTTCAGATGGTCTGGTATTCCCATCTCTTTATGAATTTTCCACAATTTGTTCTGATCCACACAGTCAAAGGCTTTGGCATAGTCAGTAAAGCAGAAGTAGATGTCTTTCTGGAACTCTCTTGCTTTTTCAATGATCCAAGGATGTTGGCAATTTGATCTCTGGTTCCTCTACCTTGTCTGTGTCTAGCCTGAACATCTGGAAGTTTATAGTTCATGTACTGTTGAAGCCTGGCTTGGAGGATTTTGAGCATTACTTTGCTAACGTGTGAAATGAGTGCAATTGTGTGGTAGTTTGAGCATTCTTTGGCATTGACTTTCTTTGGGATTGGAATGAAAACTGACCTTTTCCAGTCCTATGGCCACTGCTGAGTTTTCCAAATTTGCTGGCATATTGAGTGAAGCACTTTCACAGCATCATCTTTTAGGATTTGAAATAGCCCAACTGGAATTCCATCACCTCCACTAGCTTTGTTTGTAGTGATGCTTCCTAAGGCCCACTTGACTTTGCATTCCAGGATGTCTGGCTCTAGGTGAGTGATCATACCATCGTGATTATCTCGGTTGTGAAGATCTTTTTTGTACAGTTCTTCTGTGTATTCTTGACACCTCTTCTTAATATCTTTTACTTCTGTTAGGGCCCTACCATTTCTGTCCTTATTTTGCCCATCTTTGCATGAAATAGCTCATGAAGATCTTTTTTGTACTTACTAACTCCTACAACCAATGTTGTCCCCTTGTAGGCAACATTGTCCCACCCCTCTTGTTATTAAAATACTCTTAATGCCCCTAACAGGACCAGATAACCCATTTTCTTTTTCATTACTTCTGTTACTATCTGAAGGAGTTCTATGACAATGAAATGTTTAGCATTGGAAACACTCTAAACTGCTCTTATGGAGGACTAGGGGAAGAAATTAGTGACTTACATTCCCTCAGAGCAAGAAGAAGATAAGACTTATGGCTGTTTCACCAGGTTCCCAGTCTCAGAGCACAAGCTTGGATTGCTTTACATCATGATATCTATTCCCATCCGTGGTGGACAACCCAGCAATAAGTTGATTACAACCCCTTAATCCTACCCAGCACTGGTTATGCTTCAGACCATAGAGATGACCAACTCCAGTCCGGGGGTCCCAGAAGGTCGACCTGCATCGACCTACTTAGGGATCTGGTCCATGGAAGGTTGTCACGCCTCAACCTGTTTGGGGATCTGCCAGTCCAGGGGTCCCAGGATGTCAACATATCTCGACCTGCCCAGAGACCCAGTTCTCAGGAGGCTGACCTGCCTTGACCTGCCCAGGAATTCGATCTACAAGAGGCTGTCATGCCTTAATCTGCCTGGGGATCTGCACCCTGACCCAGGGACACCTGGCTCTCAGGTTGCAGCAATACTGGGTAGGTTAAGCTTCAGAAAGACTCACCTCTAAGGAAGTCCACCCATAAAAATGGAAGGAGGCATATTAGTTTTTTTTCTTTTTTCTTTTCCTCCTTTCATCACTGTCTTTCAGATGGGAAATAACCAATCCATTTCCTGACAGATGCCCTTGAGATGCATCCTTGATAACTAGAGGCTGTTTGATCCTCTAACTCTAAGGAGAAGTTGCTTAAAATTCTTTTGTGCCATTGCATGGCCATGGTATCCTCTGGGGGGCAAGGAACACTGGCCTGAGGATGGGAGTTTAAAGTACAATACCAGCTATACTTATTCTTCAAAACACAAGGGAAATGGACAGAGATCCCCTATGTCCAGATTTTCTTCCAACTAAGAGATATGAAGGAACTCTGTCTTAAGCATGGGATTGGTGTATGCCGTAAAAGTGAGCCTACTATGCAAATGGTGTTAGGCACAGACAACCAAGAGAAGGAAGCCACCTGAGAAGGCTCACTTCCCATGGCTCCCAAGTCTCCTGGTGCTCCTTTCTTGTATCCAAGAGTACCCCCATATCTGGAGCACCCCCTCCACAAATGCCAACTTGAGTATGTCCCTTAGTTGGAACTGGAGAAGAAATTGGACCAACTTGGATCCATAAGCCCTTCTCCCTCTTAGAATTAAGATCAAACAAGACCTGGGAAGCTATACAGGTGACCCAGACAAATATACAGATGCATTCCAACACATTGCCTTGGCCTTTGACTTGACGTGGAAGGACATCATGGTCATATTTAGTCAAACTTTATTGGACCCTGAGTACGCTAGGGTCTTAAAGGAAGCTCGAAGGTATGCTACGGGGCTTCACATGTCAAGTGATAAATACCCAGTGGTGGAAACTGTGGTCCCCTCCTCAGATCCTAATTGGAATTATAATGACCCTGAGCACATCTGGGAAAGGGATAATTTTCTGATCTGTGTAAAGGAAGGACTAAAAGCAGCCAAGCAAAAAGTAATCAGCTGTGCCCAAGTCTCAGCAATAACTCAGGAGCCCAATGAGAACCCCATTGCCTGTCTGGAAAGGCTAAAAAGAGGCCTCCAAAAGTTTACCAATCTGGACTTAGACTCTTATGAGGGACAGGTGATTTTAAAGGACAAATTCCTGTCCCAGTGTGCATCAGACATCAGGATAAAGTTACAATAGCTATAGCAACAGGGCCCTGCTGCCTCTCTAGGTGGTCCAGACAGCCACCAATACTTTTTATAACAGAGAACAGGAGAGGGAGGCCAAGGCCCGGGAAAGGGAGAAAAGGAAATAGACAAGATATACCCAGATGCTAGGTGCCCTCCAGAGAAGCCCTATGGTAAACCCTGAGTCCTTGAAGGACAAGGCACGAGACAGATGCCTAATCTGTAGACAGGCGGGACATTGGGCCAAAGAGTGTCCAAACCATGACAAGTCTCCTGAAATGGCTTGCTACAAATGCCATCAATTGGGACATTGGGTGGCACTCCGCCCTAGGGATCCAAGAGCCTCAAGGTTAAGCACCAAGCCTTCCCTCATGATTGTTCAACAAGTGGTCATCTCTTGTCTCACTTGCCAATTAAACAGCCAGATGATGCCACGTTTATGGCATAAAATGAAGAAGAACTAAAAAGCCTCTTGATGAAAGTAAAAGAGGAGAGTGAAGAAGTTGGCTTAAAGTTCAACGTTCAGAAAACTAAGATCATGGCATCTGATCCCATCACTTCATGGGAAATAGATGGGGAAACAGTGGAAACAATGTCAGACTTTATTTTTTCGGGCTCCAAAATCACTGCAGATGGTGATTGCAGCCATGAAATTAAAAGACGCTTACTCCTTGGAAGTAAAGTTATGACCAACCTAGATAGCATATTCAAAAGCAGAGACATTATTTTGCTAACAGAGGTTCATCTAGTCAAGGCTATGGTTTTTCCAGTGGTCATGTATGGATGTGAGAGTTCGACTGTGAAGAAGGCTGAGCACCGAAGAATTGATGCTTTTGAACTGTGGTGTTGGAGAAGACTCTTGAGAGTCCCTTGGACTGCAAGGAGATCCAACCAGTCCATTTTAAAGGAGATCAGTCCTGGGTGTTCTTTGGAAGGAATGATGCTAAAGCTGAAACTCCAGTACTTCGGCCACCTCATGCAAAGAGTTGACTCATTGGAAAAGACTCTGATGCTGGGAGGGATTGGGGGCAGGAGGAGAAGGAGACGACAGAGGATGAGATGGCTAGATGGCATCACCGACTCGATGGATGTTAGTTTGAGTGAACTCCGGGAGTTGGTGATGGACAGAGAGGCCTGGCATGCTGCAATTCATGGGGTCCCAAAGAGTCGAACACAACTGAGCAACTGAAGTGAACTGAACTGAACTGAACTGAAGGAGCTCGAAGATCCCAGCTGGCCCAGCCCACCCAACATGGTGGGAACTACCCAGTAGGGGACTGGCAGATGGATTTTACCTAGAATCCAGTTTCTCAAGGGTATAAATACATATTAGTCATGATAGCTACATTCACAGGATGGATTGAAAGGCTTTCCCACCTGGACTGAGAAGGCTGAGGAGGTAGTAAAAAAACTGCTCCATGAAATCATTCCGAGATTTGTTCTGCCCAGGTCATTACAAAGTGACAATGGGACATTATTTACTTCTAAGGTCACCCAAGGGGTCTCTAAAGCATTGGTCTTAACTTAATATCTCCATTGTGCCTGGAGGCGTGTCTTCAGGAAAAGTAGAAAGAGCCAACCGATTCTTAAAATCAGTGATAGAAAAGATAACCCAAGAGACCTTCCTGGGATGGAAGGAGGCTTTACCAATAGCTTGCCTCTGCACCCATATTGTCCCTAAGGAACAGGTTGGTCTTAGTCCTTATGAGATGCTCTATGGGAGACCTTTTGTTTATGTCAATGAATTCTTCCTCGATCCAGAGGCTCAGACTGTCCGGTCTTATACCATGGCCATTGGGCAATTCCAGCAAGATTCCACACTTGTGGGTTGTCAACCAGGACCCAAAAGATTCTAAAGAGCCACACTGTATGCTCTGGGGACTCAAGTCCTAATTAAAGTCTGGAAAGATGGGCCCTCTAAAGCTCAACTCCAGTCCAGATGGAAGGACCCCTACTGTGTAATACTTTCTACCCCCACAGCAGTAAAGGTAACAGGACACGACTCCTGGATTCACTACTCACGAGTCAAGCCATGGAAGAAAACAGAAGATATTCAATACTCCTGTGAGCTCCTGGGAGATCTCAGATATCTATTTAGGACTACAAATGAGTGCCATTCTAATGAACACCCCCAAAATTAAGTGTCTGGGGATAAGATTTCTCAGAATAGCTCTAAAGATCCAACACAGCTTGGCAGGGGTTGTACTCCACAATAGACAGGAGGTAGATATCCTGATCCCTGAACACAGAGGGACCTGAAGCATTTGAATGAGACATGTTGTTTCTGGGTAAATACCTCCAGCTAAGTTAAAGAAAGTCTCACAGTCTTGAAGAAAAACATTCAGATCCTATGGGATCTCAAAGAACAATCTGGAGAGTCCTCAGGGTGGTTACAATCTCTCTTTGGGGGAATCCTTCTGGTAAGGGGATTTGGAGTTGGCTAATGCCCCTACTAATCCCTGTTATCACCATATTGATGCTGCTTATACGTGTATTGTTGCTGCTGCTGCTAAGTCACTTCAGTCGTGTCCGACTCTGTGCAACCCCATAGACAGCAGCCCACCAGGCTCCTCTGTCCCCTTATCCATGTATTATTCATGTATTATCAATTGTCTAACTGGTTTTTTCTCTGCCCATGTCAACAAGCTACAGCATGCAGTGCCAGTTCAACAAGGATTTATAAAACTACCACCAACCATGGAAAATATCACTCACCCTTAGTTTGATACTGTGATAAGGACTCTGAGCCTTGAGACTAGCAAGACAGGGAGGCCCAAGACCCCTCGCCATCCCAGTTCAGCCAGGAAGTAGCCAAAGAGAACTCGACGCCCATGTTACCAAAGAATTGGGCCTCCTATCTCTTTAGGGGGGAATGTTAGGTAGTTAGAATAGGAAAAAGGAGTTCAAAATAGTGGTGTCCAAAAGACAAGGGAAAAGCCCACGAAAATAGAAAAAGGAATGTCTGAGGACCAGAGTGAGAATCTCGAGTAAAACAAACAGCCCTCCTGGCTAGCCCAGTTTACATAGGTCAGGCTCGGGGGGGAGGAGGAAAAACATATAAAAAGAGGAGCCAAAATTGAGCTGCTGACTTCTTTTCACTTTTTTGGGGTCAACCCACGCTCATGCCTCAAGGATGTATTTTCCTTTGCTTGCCAAATAAAACTGAGCTATAACACTGGTCTGTCTGTTGCTTCAAATTTTTGCTGTTGCAAGACAGAACTGAAAAAATTACACACTCTCCTGACACTTCCATCACAGTTTTCATTGATGACAAATTTTAATGTATGAAAAAATATTTGGAAGCTGGAAGATACTATATTAGGGTAAAGATTATTACCATTTGGACTGTTGAAAACCTCCTTCTTTATTCAGCTGTTTTCTTTTTAGCCTTGTGACAGTGATCTTTTTCAGCTTTTCTAACTGTTCCTTTTCTTTGTCTTTTTCTGGCAACATTTTAACAGGAAGGTGTGAAAGCCAGGGTCTTATCCTTGACTCTGAGAAATTGAGATGTCACTTACTCTGACAATGGGGTATGTCCAAGTAACAATGTGATAATTTCAGGTGAACAGCAAAGGGATCAGCCATACAAATATGTGTATCCATTCTCCCCCTAAACTACTCCATCTTCTAGGCTGCCACATAACACTGAGCAGAGTTCCATGTGCTGTGCAGTGGGTCCTTATTGGTTATGCAGATTAAATGTAGCAGTGTGTACATGTCCATCCCAACCTCCCTAACTATCCCTTCCCCTCATCCTTCCTCCTGGCAACCATAAGTTCTTTGTCTAATGAGTCTTTTTCTGTTTTGTAAGTAAGTTCATTTGTATCTTTTCTTTTTAGATTCCATACATAAGGGATATCATGATATTTCTCCTTTTATGACTTACTTCACTAGGTATAAGAATCTCCTGGGTCCATCCATGTTGCTGCATATGGCATTATTTCATTCTTTTTAATGGCTGAGTAAGAGTCCACCTACTCTGATTTCTTAATCTTGCAGATAAAGAAACAAGCTTTCAGCGTAGTTATCTGATGCCACAGGTTAATTTTATCAGAAATGGCATTTATTCATGTATTTTATTATCTTATCCGAAGTCCTTCCAGTACAATGCTGGGTTGATTCAGTGGCAGGAGTGGGGCCACATCTTGCTTTCACATCAAAGGTTACTAGGTTTGAAAGTTTGTAGTTAAAACATAATAATTTCAAGTTTAAATGTTTTAAAACTAGTTCTGTATAAGATTGCAAGTAGTAGTATCAGTTAAAAGCAGAAAATGGAAATCAAATTGATTCCATAATAAAAAGATAGGTAGTATCAGAATAACAGAAACATCTGTTTTTACATCTTTTGGGAATGGGGAAAAAAACAAACAAACTGATTAGTTTGGGACTGATCCAGATAGATGTCATTTTAAATTGCTTTCTTCTGTTTACCAAAATAATGCAATTAGTTGGAATAACTAAAATAAAGATAGGTTCAGAACAGATGTCTGGCAATAGACATTCACACTATTAAAAACTGTATATGGAACTGCCTGCTAGGCACATTCATGCAGAAGTAAACATTGGGTCATTCTCAAGAAAAATGAGCCTTGATTGAAGTGCATAGATTTAGCCACACATTTCGTTTTTAATCAATAGAGATCATCACTTGCTTCAGCTAGGCAGAATGATGTGGTTTGGACTTGGAGGGAGAAGAGGCAGGTAAATCAGTTTACTCTAGAGATTGACACAAATCTTTCTTTTTTCAATTTTAAAGATTTTTTTTTCTTATTTGCTTTATCTTCCTTTCAGTTTGGATTGTGAATATACATCTGTCTACTTCTGTATATGTATTTACACACAGACATACATTCCCTCATAGAGTTAAGCCATAATATATATAGTAAGTCTAATTTAGAGATATTTTCACTAAAAACTTAATCCATATTTTTGTCTAGATTTTCTGAGTAAGGAAAGGATAGTGGTGGTTTTATCAAGTCCAAACTCGCTCTGTTCATTGCACTACAGGCCATTAAATTGGAGACTAGGTGCTGAGACAAGGATTAATGACTTTATTTAGAAAGCTGGCAGACCGAGAAGATGACAGACTAATGTCTCAAAATAACCATCTTGTCGGAGTCTGGATGCCAGGTTCTTTTATAGAACAGAGAGGAGGAGGAGGTAGTAAAGTAAAAAGGTCTTGAGTCTTGCGGAGGTCTCCTGGAATGGTCAGCCTCAGAGAGGGAATGTGTTAATTTCGTCCTCCAGTAGCCATTCACAGTGGACAGGATCAGACTATTTCCCTGAACAAAGGCACTTTGGTTTAACATTCAGGCAGCTGGGCATTGTTCCCTGAGGCAGGCCATTATGTATAGACAGTATCCTTTTAGTAAACAAATGCAACTGGAAGCAGAGGTTAAAATAAAAGAAACAGATTTAACAAACAGTCCGATTTTGTTGATCCCTGTAACAGTTACAAGGTTGGTCTGAAATGGCAGCAACGGATTCTAACCAAAACATAAAGGGGTTTTTATTTGTATTAACAGAGTAATATAAAAGCAAAGTGCTAGATTTAAACTCCATTAACTATCTGAGGACCTTTGGGCATTTTCTTAGTAATGTGACTTCATTCATAACCTGCAAAGAGTAAATATTATAGAAATTATATTCTATAACTAAGTACTAGTTTTTCTTTCCCTGAAGACTCTTAAGTACTCCTTAAATATTCATTCATTCTTTTAAAATATTTGCTGTATGTCTCCACAGTGTATGGGGCAAGCATTGTAAAGGATGAATATAGTCTCATCTTGCAGAATTTGAGTTTTAAAGGATGCAGATTTATAACTTAAAAGTCCGGGTGATTTGGGCCCGTAGGCAGGAAACTTAGTTTGCTCTATGAATACAGAATCTATTCAGTGAATCTACTCTGGTTTGGGTGAGGATCTGGGCAATATATAGGGATTAAGGGAGGTATTATGCGGCTACGATTTGAAAAACTTGGAAGGTGAGCAGAACCAGGTTATGAATTGTCTAATGAATTATGCTAAGAATTTTGAAACTCATCTCATTGACAGTGGCAAGCTGTAAAATGGTTTTGATATGGAAATCAGTGGGCAGATTTGCATTTTAGAACATTGTTTAAATTGATTTGTCAATTAAGATTATTTTAAGACAGGATTTATTCCCTTTAAATCTTGATAAAGCTCCATGTTAATAAAGTCTTATCAGATACTGAAAAAAAAAAAGGGGGGGGGTGGGGGGAATTCGCTCTTGTTCATTTCTGTTTGAGAGTTATCTATTTTGTACCTAATAGGTATATTGCTTTTGCCTGGAAAATCCTATGGATGGAGAAGTCTGGTGGGCTGCAGTCCATGGGGTCACTAAGAGTCGGACACGACTGAGCGACTTCCCTTTCACTTTTCACTTTCATGCATTGGAGAAGGAAATGGCAACCCACTCCAGTGTTCTTGCCTGGAGAATCCCGGGGACGGGGGAGCCTGGTGGGCTGCCATCTATGGGGTCGCACAGAGTCGGACACGACTGAGCGACTTAGCAGCAGCAGCAGCAGCAGCAGGTTCTGTGAAATATAAGACTCCTTGAGACCACACTGAAGCTTTCTTAAAGTGATAACACTTTGAAGAAGACTTCTTAAAGTGATAACACTTTGAAGAAGACTTCTTAAAGTGATAACACTTTGAAGAAGACTTCTTAAAGTGATAACACTTTGAAGAAGAATAATTAACGAGTATCCCAGGGTTAGCACAAGTTTGCCTGACATACAGTGAGGCCAAACAACCAAAATTTCAGAGTTTGGGGCAGAGGAAGGTTTATTGCAGGGCCATGCAAGGAGATGGGTGACTCATGCTTTGAAAATCCCAAGCTCCCTAAAGGGTTTCAGGCAAAGCATTTTTAAAAGCCAGATCAGGGAGGGGAAGGTTGCAAGGTACATGATCAAATAAATCTTGCACAGTTCTTTTGTTGGTTGATGGTGAGGTAACAGGGTGGTGTCACAGGGTTTACCTTTATCAATCCTTAGGTTCCAGGAGGCCTGGGGCTCAGTGCTCATGGTCATCAAGTAGTTAACATCTTCCATTTGGGGTGTGTGTGTGAGAGAGAGATATCTGTAAAACAACTCAGAAAATCTGCATCAAATACTGTCCTTTAGGTACTTCAGAGAGGAGCTTAAGGAGAGGATATGGGGAAAGGGCCTATCCTGGGAAGCACCCATATGGACCTGCTTGATTAAAACCATATTCTCTTTATTTATAGGATTTTTGATCATTTGTTGATTTATAGGGTTGTCTGATCATTGGTTAACTGTTTTCTTCCATTTTCTTTTTAAACAATGCAAATCTTCTTACACAAGTGCCTTGAAACCATCCTCTTGATCTCCTTTTCTCCCATGGAGTTTAATCTCCTGACAACCTTGGGTTTCTCCAAGAAAATTCTGTTTCATGCAGCTGTCTTTTGAATTTATGTCTGCAACCCCCAGTTGTCTTGGATCTTCAGTCTAAATAGCATCTAGAAGACAAATGTATTTCTTTCTAGAAATCAAAGATGACATAAACAGATGGAGAGATATTCCATGTTCCTGGGTAGGAAGAATCAATATTGTGAAAATGACTATACTACCAAATGCAATCTACAGATTAAATGCAATCCCTATCAAATTACCAATGACATTTTTCACAGAACTAGAACAAAAAAATTCACAATTCATATGGAAACACAAAAGACCCTGAATAGCCAAAGCAGTCTTGAAAAAGAAGAATGGAGCTGGAAGAATCAAACTTCCTGACTTCAGGTTATACTACAGAGCTACAGTCATCAAGACAGTATGGTACTGGCACAAAAACAGAAATATAGACCAATGGAACAAGCTAGGAAGCCCAGAAATAAACCCATGCACCTATGGTTAGCTTGTTTTTGACAAAGAAGCCAAAAATATACAATGGGGCAAAGACAGCCTCTTTAATAAATGATGCTGGGAAAACTGGACAGCTACATGTAAAAGAATGAAATTAGAACACTTCCTAACACCATACACAAAGATAAACTCATGGATTAAAGGCCTAAATGTAAGACTGGAAACTATAGAACTCTTAGAGGAAAACATAGGCAGAACACTCAATGACAGAAATCAAAGCAAGATCCTCTATGACCCACCTCCTAGAGTAACAGAAATGAAAACAAAAGTAAACAAGTGGGACCTGATTAACCTTAAAAGTTTTTGCACAGCAAAGGAAACTATAAACAAGGTGAAAAGAGAACCCTCAGAATGGGAGAAAATGACAAAGGATTAATTTCCAAAATACAAAGCAGCTTATACAACTCAATGCCAGAAAAACAAACAACCCAATCAAAAAGTAGGAAACGACCTAAACAGACATTTCTCCAAAGAAGACATACAGATGGCTAATAAACACATGAAAAGATGCTCAACATTGCTCATTATTAGAGGAATGCAAATCAAAACTACAATGATATATCACCTCACACTGGTCAGAATGGGCCTCATCAAAATGTCTATAAACAATTAATGCTGGAAAAGGTGTAGAGAAAAGGGAACACTCTTGCACTGTAGGTAAATGTAAATTGATACAGCCACTATGGAAGATGGTATGGAGATTCCTTAAAAAAACTAGGAATAAAACCACTGTATGACCCAATAATCCCACTCCTAGGCATATACACTGAGGAAACAGAAATTGAAAGAGACACAGGTATCCCATTGTTAATTGCTGCACTATTTTCATTAGCTAGAACATGGAAGCAACCTAAATGTCCATCAACAGATGAATGGATAAAGAAGTTGTGGTATATATACACAATGGAGTATTAGTCATCAAAATGAATGGATTTGAGTCAGTTCTAATGAGGTGGATGAACCTAGAGCCTATTATACAGAGTGAAGTGAGTCAGTAAAAGAAAGATAAATACCATATTCTAATACATATATATGGAATCTAGAAAAATGGCACTGAAGAATTTATTTACAGGGCAACAATGGAGAAACAGACATAGAGAATACACTTATTGTCATGAGGGGAGAGGAGGAGAGAGTGAGATGTGTGGAAATAGTAACATGGAAGCTTACATAACCATTTGTTAAATAGATAGCCAACAGGAATTTGCTGTATGGTTCAGGAAACTCAAACAGGGGTTCTGTGTCAACCTACAGGGGTGGGATGGGGAGGGAGATGGGAGGGAGGTTCAAAAGGGAGGGGATATATGTATACCTATGGCTTATTCATGTTGAGGTTTGACACAAAACAGCCAAATTCTGTAAAGCAACTATCCTTCAATAAAAAATAAATTTAAAAAATGTATTTCTAAATATTACTGATTGCTTTTCATTGCATTAGTTTGATATATCATCATACTAAAACTGGGTGCACTGATAAATGTTTAACAACTGACTCTTAAGGGGGAAAGCATGCCCTGATTTGTAGCTCCTGTCCCTGGTGCAAATAATTCCATCATTGCACATTCCACACTTCCAACTTGACATCACTGTGAAGTGATGTTCAGAAAGAAATATTCACAGTGGACTGTTTTATGTTGGTATGAGCCAGCTCTGGCACACTGCTGAAACATTTCCTTCCTGCTACACAAGGTGATTGAGTGGGACAAAAAAATGTAGAGGGCAGAGAATTCTGAAACCCCATCATGCCTCAGATGCATTAAACAAGAGTAAAATGACCCAAGAGAAAATGAATTTGAAAAAATTCTTTCAATTTTAAAATATTAACAATGTTCCTTCACTTCTGGGCTTAGAAGCTAAGAATATACTAGTAGTTAGCTCTTAGTCTATTAACTTGCTTTCAGTTTTGAAATCTAGTCCATAAATCTAGCCATTAGAGAGCTATTTCCAAAATACTAATGTGGGGAGAAAAATTAATCTTCCCTCTATCCATCTAAGTTCTTGGCTGGGACACACCTCCTCACTCCACCTTATAAAAAACAGATTAACAATACAAGAACAGAAGTTTAATAAAACGTATATATGTCTTGTATATGTGGGAGTTACCCAAGAAAAGCAGCTCCTTCTATGGACCAAGCCTTTATGTTAAATACTATTGCAAGGAGAAGGAAGTGTTGAGATTGGGGTGAGGGGAGATTCAGTTATGGGAGATGAGTATGCAAAGCAGAGTAAGCACAGGTATGATTGTCATGAAGATTTAAGTCCCTGCTCTCTTTATTGATAAAAGAGTTTCTACAGTTTTGCTAATCCCCTTCTTCCTGAGATAATGAGGAAGACATTCTTACAAAGGGAAATTTCCATCATAAATGTAAATTTTTTTTACAAAAGGGTAACGGCTCAGCTTTCAGAGTTTTTGCTAGATCTGCTGTTGCTTAAAAATAATTTTATGCCAAAGAAGCATATTTTGGAGTGACAAATTATGCTTCCCTTCACTACTATAATATGTTCTGCTCTTCTGCCCGCTTTTTAAATTAGTCTGTTTAATTGGTATGTGTTTATTTTACTTTTTCTTGCCCTGCTTATGTTATATTTAAAAATTAGAAATACATAAAAATAAATATAAAAATATCATAGTTCTCTAACAAGTAGGTCAATACTGCAAATATTTTTGAGTTTCCTTCAAATCTATCTGGTCTCTGATTCTGTGTGTGTATGTTTGCATATACGTAAAATGTATTTGCAGATCAGATTATACTGTGTACAATGCTTGTATTTTCTTAAAAAGAAATCATGGGTATTTTCTATATGAAAAATTTCTAGTAAACCATATTGGTAGTAGTTAGATCATATTTTGTGGTAAGTATCATGTTACATAGATAGAATAGGAAAAAGGAGTCCAAAATGGCGGTGGCTAAAAGAAAAAGAAAGGGAGAAGCCTGAGAAAACAGAACAAAAGAAAATCCACGGACCAGAGTGAGAACTTCAGGTGAAACAAACACGCCCCCTTCTTGACCAGCCCAGTTGGCTTAGGCCAAGCTCAAGTAGGGGACAAGACAAAACATATAAAAAGAGGAAGCCAAGACGGATTGAGGCCTCTCATTTGGGCTCAGCCTGCCCTCACACCTTGAGGGTATACTAACATTTGTTTTTTGAATAAAACTGAGCTGTAACACTGGTCCACTGTTTCAAGTCTTTGCTGCAGTGAGACAGAATTGAGGAAATTATACACTCCCTTGACAATCAGAATAAATTATTTGTGTATTTTTGAAATTTAAGTAAGGAGTTTACAGTTATTCAGTATTATGAATTGGAGAAGGAAATGGCAACCCACTCCAGTGCTCTTTCCCGGAGAATCCCAGGGATGGGGGAGCCTGGTGGGCTGTCATCTATGGGGTCGCACAATCAGACATGACTAAAGCAACTTAGCAGCAGCTTAGCAGCAGCAGTATTATGAATAATGCTTCTGAAACTATGTACCTCAGATTGGGACTAAATCCACACAGC
Organism: Bubalus kerabau; assembly: GCF_029407905.1. Taxonomy (NCBI): domain Eukaryota; kingdom Metazoa; phylum Chordata; class Mammalia; order Artiodactyla; family Bovidae; genus Bubalus; species Bubalus kerabau. Next base: position 22,949,006 of record NC_073631.1, on the reverse strand, counting down.
CCAGACTCAAACCTGGCCAAAACCCATGTTTTCCAACTGAGATCACACACCTGGTTTCAGGACTTAATGAAGCTCAAGTTTTGATGTCTCATTGCAGAAAGAACTCAGTGAGAGATAAAGTTGTTAGGGGAAGCACACTGACTGAAACTGCCCACCCTGGTCAGGCACCATGGTAACTATTTGCATGAGCTGTTTTATGGCAGGAGGTACTGGTAAGGAACCTGAAACTAATAAGCCACCACCAACAGGGAGAGTTCAGGAAAGGTAAAAAAATGACACTATGTGTCCAACCATGTCACAGAATCCTCACTGCCATCCATCTTGGCTGAACAAGGCCTGCACCACCAGGAAGGACTCCAAGTCAGAATGATTGGCTAAAGACAACTGGGAAACTTAATCCCATCACCATAAAAGCCAGGGCTGGGAGACAGGTGGCAGAGCAGTTCTCCTGGGTTCCATTACCCTACTGCTGTCCACCCGGGTGTCCCTTCCCAATAAATCTCTTGCTTTGTCAGCATATGTGTCTCCTTGGACAATTTATTTCTGAGTGTTAGACAAGAGCCCACTTTTGGGCCCTGGTGGATTTATTTGCAGAGAAGCATATGCCACAGATAGAGTGTGGGCCATCTCAGAAGGTGAGAGCAGGCTTGAAATAGGGGGTGGTTAGGCTTTATGGTCTGGCTAATTTTATAGGCTAAAGAATGGGAGGATTATTTCAACTATTTCAGGGAAGGAGCAGGAATTTCCAGGAATTGGTCCACCGCCCATTTCTTGGTCTTTGATGATTGGTCTAAGAACTGTCATGGCGCTGGTGAGTTTGTTATTTAGGTTGCTGATGTGTTAAGAGTGTGTTCTCAGGCTCAAGGTCTAGTGGAATTTGACTTGTCTGCCATCTTGGACCTCATTGGTTCTAATCAGTTTATGTCATGTCTGTGGGCAATGTTGTTCTTTTAAAGTTTATGTCCTGCCCCCTTCTCTCCTGTTTCACCTTGAAAATACAATTCTTTATATGCTTTTAAATTATTCTCCCCCTGGAGTAGCATTTCACAAATTAAACGAATGTTTCAAAAGAAATCAGTTGACAAGAACTTAGATACAGCTTTCAAAATGCTCAGAAGAAAGTAAAGTAACCCCCCACCACCACTCTCCACTAAGCTGGGCTTTACTTTTTCCTCAGACTCGTTAAACTGTAGACAGTCTTCTTCCTGACCCTGGATCCTTGAATTACCTTTTCTTAGAGCGTTTGCTGTAGAAAATTTGTAATTGTTCATTCTTTCTTTTCCCATTGAGATGTAAATCTTCTTAAAGATCTTTGCCATTTTTTTTTCTTTCAGGACTGTGTTTCTCAAAGGCTTGGAGACTATCCCTCCTGTCATAAAAATAATTGAAGATATTTTTCCTTTGGGTGAAGCCAGTTAGTAAACAAAGGTGGCCTAAGATCCTCCTGCTCCAGCTCTTAAAATTCTCCAGCCCTTCCTCTCAGAGGAGTTGAGTTCAGACTAAACTCTGGTCTCTATTCTGTTATGAAAGCCTTGATCACAGTTTTCCTTGGCCAGTGTAATTTTTACTTTGACACACCATATAGGCTGAATTGTGCCTACACCCCCTAATTCATACATTGAAATCTTAACCCCAAGTACCTCAGAATATGATTATATTTGGAGATTGGACATGTAAAGTGGTCAGTAGGAAAGATTAGGTCATATGGGTGGCCCATGTTAGGATTACAGACATACAGCAGGTACATAAAAGTACATAGAAAAGATGGCCGTTATAAGCCAACCCTGCTAACACCTTGATTTCTTATGTCCACTTTTCAAAACTGAGACTAAACTTCTGTAGTTTAAATCATTCATGCTTGGTAACCATAGTAAAATAATAATACCTCACTAGTAGAATATGAGCCTGGTGGGCTGTCATCTCTGGGATAGCACAGAGTTGGACACAACTAAAGCGACTTAGCAGCTTAGCAGCAGTAGAATATGAGAGGACCTGTCTTGTTGCATCATCAGTATTTACTGCTAAACATTTTAAGTGAAAGTTGCTCAGTCATGTCTGATTCTTTGAGACCCCATGGACAATACAGTCCATGGAGTTCTCTAGGTGAGAATACTGGAGCCTTTCCCTTCTCCAGGGGATCTTCCCAAAGCAGGGATCGAACCCAGGTCTCATGCATTGCAGGTGGATTCTTTATTAACTGAGCCACAAGGGAAGTCCAAGAATACTGGAGTAGGTAGCCTATCCCTTCTCCAGAGGATCTCCCTTACCCAAGAATCAAACCGGGGTCACCTGCATTTCAGGCAGATTCTTTACCAACTAAGCTATCATGGAAACCCAAACATTTTAAACTATTTACTAAATTAGTAAATTCAAAATTGTTTTTGATCGACTTGCTTTGTATTTACATTAGTTAGTAATAAGGTTTTCTTTGCCCTGTGTTTATCATTATATTTATCCTTGTATATATTAATTTTTGTACATTATACATTTTATACATTAATCACTATAATTACTGCCTGACCCATTTTTCTTTTGTGCTTTTAATGTTATTGTTCTTAAAAATCTTTCTGAATGATTTTTCATATTTGAGTATCAAATGATTCCTCAGTTTGTCATCTTTTTTGCTATTTTCTTTAAACATAGATTTCTGTGATCTATTTACTTTTATATTTAGAGACCTGTCTTTTATCTAAGGAACAGAGACAACTTTTCCTTGGATACTTTTTTCTAGGATTTTTTTTTTCTTCTAGTGTTTCTAAGATTAAAAAAAATAGTTCAGTGCTTAAATCTATCTGAAATTTATTCTGGGGTGATAAGGGAGTTGATTATTTTCCTAACACTTCTTCAGTTCCCTATTAGCATTTACTAAGTAATACATTAAAAGACGCTTACTCCTTGGAAGGAAAGTTATGACCAACCTAGATAGCATATTGAAAAGCAGAGACATTACTTTGCCAACAAAGGTCTGTCTAGTCAAGGCTATGGTTTTTCCAGTGGTCATATATGGATGTGAAAGTTGGACTGTGAAGAAAGCTGAGTGCTGAAGAATTGATGCTTTTGAACTGTGGTGTTGGAGAAGACTCTTGAGAGTCCCTTGGACTGCAAGGAGATCCAACCAGTCCATTCTAAAGGAGATCAGTCCTGGGTATTCTTTGGAAGGACTAATGCTAAAGCTGAAACTCCAATACTTTGACCACCTCATGCGAAGAGTTGACTCATTGGAAAAGACTCTGATGCTGGGAGGGATTAGGGGCAGGAGGAGAAGGGGACAACAGAGGATGAGATGGCTGGATGGCATCACCAACTCGATGGACATGAATCTGGGTAAACTCCGGGAGTTGGTGATGGACAGGGAGGCCTGAGGTGCTGCAATTCATGGGGTTACAAAGAGTCAGACATGACTGAGCGACTGAACTGAACTGAAGTAATAGATTCTGTTTATTGACTTGGTGGTTTATCAACTAGTAAATGTTATATAGTGTGTGTTCAGATGTGTCTGACTCTTTGTGACCCCATGGACTGTAGCCTGCCAGCGTCCTCTGTCCATGGAATTTTCTAGGCAAGAATACTGGACTGAGTTGCCATTTCCTACTCCAGGGGATCTTCCCAACCCAGGGATTGAACCCACATCTCGTGAATCTTCTGTATTGACAGATGGATTCTTTACCACTAGCGCCACCTGGGAAGCCCAAATTTATATTAAAAACATATGTCTAAGTTATGTCTTGCCCTCTATGTTTATATAAATAGCATGCATATAGCATGCATGGTACTATACTATAATACAGCTTTTTTATTATTTAAATATGATAATGCAAATACTTTCTCAAGACTTTTTATAAAAATTCTTGGCTCATTGTTAATTTTCTACTTGAACTTCTTTACCATTTCATTAAATATATTTTCAATTCCCAGCCCCATTGGAGTCTTATTTTGGGAAGAATACAACCTTTTAAGAAATAATTTGTTCCCTTTCAGTTAACAAGGTATTTTTTTTTTGTCTCTGATAATTTAGTTATTTTGCATGTATTTCTATAAAAATGTAGTTTATTTAAAAGCGTATTGCAAGTTAGTCATTCTTTTCTTTCTTTACTGTTGTTAATGATTTGGTTAATGGTTCCCATATCCATTAAATAATCCATTCATTTTGTGCCTGGAAACAGTCATTTAACAAACAATAATATAAATATTTTTCAGTTGGTTGTTCTCTTCTACTTTTTTTTTTAAGTGAATATTTTTGAAATGTAGTGAATTTCTAAAAAATGATAGTTGTTTTTGCCTCATCACTTCTCTGCTTTAGGACTTGAAGAATGAAACTATTACTGATTCTATGAAACAGTGTTCCCACCTTTAACAAGGAATTTCTAATGTTTTGTTTTTAAGTATACAGCTGAACAGTAATTATCTCTGCAAGTTTTTTTTTTTAACTAAGGAATGGTATTGAATTTTATCAAAATTATTTGAGAATGGTATTGAATTTTATTAAAATCATTTGAGTTAGATCACATTCTTACTCTTCCTTTGTTCACATAGTTATGCCTATAACATGATACTGACACCTACTGCTAAGATATTAATCTATTCCTGTAATTAATAACTGTTCTACTATACACTTGAATTCCATTTATTTGCTAGTAGCCTGTTTAGCATTATGAAATTCAGGTTAGATCATTGGTTGTATTATTTTATGTGGCTTTATTACTTTATTAACAGGTGCTAGAAGCTTGACTCTTTTGAAAAACTCAAGTTGTATACATTTATTGCAAGTTAATAATGAGGTTCTTAAAAATCTCAACTTGACCTTATAGGAAAAAACTGAAAAACTTTTAAAGCTGTATAGAGAAAAACTAGGCTTAAAATACATGTTTGTTTTTTCCAAAAAGAAATATCTGAGTAAAAATAACTCTGTGTTGCATAAATAATTTTTGTATCAAAATCCTATTGGCTAGTCATATTGATAATATTGTCTACATTAAATGATTTTCTGACTTTTCATATTTCTTACCTAGGAAATACTAAAATATCTTAGGGACGAGTGAATATTTCTTGAATGTTTTATATAGCATTGTAATTATACCTTTTTTCAGTACTGTAAGTTTATAATGTGACACATATTCTTAAAAGTCACCTACTATGAAAAATGATTCAATAAAACACTGTAAGGATTATGGGGAAAAGTTGAAACCTCATAAAAATGGAAGTATAGTTTTATATAAAATATATGAATACTGCAATAAATGTTGCATTTACACATTTGAAAAAAAGACTTGAGGCTTTGCTTATGGCATGGAAGTTAGAAGGGTTGCAGATGAGTTATCTCAAAGTGGTGGAAGTAGGCTTAGCTGAAATACAGAAAAAGTTGTAACACCATTTGTGGGTGTGTGGGGCTCACAATTCACACTGAACTGGGGTGGCTGGAAGGGTGTGTGTTTGAGTGTCTTTGTATTGTGTATTTCTACCATCTCTGTTCAGCAGGGTGCAGTTTTCTGCCATCACCAAGTATTTCTTACAGATGAAATCACATTTTAAGTAGACACAAAATTCCGGATATGCTAAATTTTTCTCCTTAGTATATCAATCATGTTGGAACAAATTCACTGTTTAAAACAAGTGTTACAGCAAAACTGACTTTATGTGGTGAGCTCAAGTACCTAGTCTGGTAATTCTTTTGGAACTAATTCTTTTGTCTAATTGTTTTTCCTTTTTTAGATCTGTTCAGGTTATCTTCTTTTGGAATTATTTTTCGTCATCTCATTGATTTTTATCTGCAGTCTGAGTGTGCTTCTGCTTCTGTGGTCTGATTTTAGTCTTTGCCTTGGCCCGATGCCCAGCTCAAATCTTTGTATATGAGTCAATTGGGAAAAATAGGATGAAACCAATAGTTCCCAAAGGAAATGTTTATAACACCTTCTTCCTCATTTCTCTGCTGTGCTTGAAGTCATGCCTGCTTTGAAGCAATTTTTTTTTGCCAAAACAGTGCAGTGTAGAGTTTGTATAGCTACTGTTTTCTGTGAAGCATGACCATGATAGTCTACAAAATAAGGATTCGTCTCTTGCTGCCATTAGGAGTGTATTCTGTAATATGAAAAAAGTTTTTACAAGAGCTTCAAGTAAAACAAATCATTTAGTATTGTTATTTTACCAAATGTCTCAAAAATGAAATGTAAATATGGGGAATTACTTTACAACCTCAAAAATTTTATTTGTGTGTTGAACAATTCAGTTCAGTTCAGTCGCTCAGTCATGTCTGGCTCTTTGTGACCCCATGAATTGCAGCACACCAGGCCTCCCTGTCCATCACCAACTCCCGGAGTTCACCCAGACCCACGTCCATCGAGTCAGTGATGCCATCCAGCCATCTCATCCTCTGTCGTCCCCTTCTCCTCCTGCCCCCAATCCCTCCCAGCATCAGAGTCTTTTCCAATGAGTCAACTCTTCGCATGAGGTGGCCAAAGTACTGGAGTTTCAGCTTCAGCATCATTCCTTCCAAAGAAATCCCAGGGCTGATCTCCTTCAGAATGGACTGGTTGGGTCCATCATTTATTCAAAATAATGTTAAAATGTGAAACATGCTTGCTTGAAAATGCTGAAAGTACCTTTCAAAAATAACCACAATTACTGGACTGAGAAAACACTGAGAAATACAAGCAACTCACTGAGGTATAATTCCTTGAAAAGACCAGAAAAAAGATTTGAGTGCACTTCACAGCTAAATAGTGTTGCTTGTGCATTGCTTATTCTTATTCAACCATGGACTATGGTAAATGGTTGCTCACCCCTCATGGTAATAATGAGTTATTAATAATAATGTTATTAATTCCTATTAACACTTCTATCAATGGTAATAATTCAAACTAGTATAATATAGTAAATTATAATTTACAAAATATTCTCACTTATATTATTTGTTTTAAGAAGCAGGCTCATTGATGACAAATTCTTCCATATAACCATCCACCCTACAGAACCAGTGTCTATTCTTCAATTAACATGGTAGAAACCATGTTCATTTGTTCAGCTGTAGTAGTTGACAGTGGTTATACAACATAATTCCTTAGAAAATCAGATTCCTTGGTTGTTTGTCAAAATATCTGGGGTTGCAGAGCAATTTTAAAATTATAAATTTAGTAGATTTTCAAGAAAAGAAAGCTTAACTTAATAATATAGGCAAGTTGAATCTTAATCCATAGCAGCTGGATGTGATGTTAGCAAGGTAATGAAATAAGAGGTCCCCTACTTGTATTCCACCATAATAACAGTAACTTGATAGTCATCTGTGGACAAAAGTGCCTTTCTGGGAACTTTGGGATCCATTGGGAGATAGGAGGCTGCGAAAGCCTAGCAGAGCTGAAGATTGAAAAGGGTCATTTTGAGAGGCCAAGTCTGCATCCAGGTGGCAGGCTTGCTGACCATGGTCCCAGTTACTAGCCTGATGTAGTCTTGTCACCTTGTAGACTCAACCATAGCCCCATTTGGGCTTGATACTCCCACCAGCACCATCTCCCAAAGTTTTGTTTCAGTATACTTTTAAAATTTCACTTTTGATTTCTTTTTGACTCATGGTTGTTCAGGAGTGTGTTATCTAATTTGCACATATTTCTGAATTTTCCATTTTTCCTTTGGCTGTTGATTTTGTTTCATACCAGTATGTTTGGAAAGGAAACTTGGCATGATATTTTAATTGTTTTAAATTTACTAAGACTTGTTTTGTGACCGTACATATGATCTATCCTGGAGAATATATTGTGTGTGTTTGAAAATAATGTGTGCTCAGGTCCTGTTGTGTGGACTGTCACAGACATGTCTGTTAGGAATATTTGGTTTAAAGTATAGCTCAAGTCCAGAGTTTGCTTATGCATATTCTTTTGAGATTATCTGTCTGTTGTTGAAAGTAGGGTATTAAACTTCTCTGCTACTGTTGTGTTATTTATTTCTCCTTTCAAATGTGTTAGTATTTGCTTACTAAATTTAGGTGTGCTGATGTGGTTCATGTTTATTTATAGTTGTTATATGCTCTGGGTGAATGAATCCCTTTATTATTATACTGCTTTGAGTAATGAAATTTGGCAAGAGACTCTATCTTGGGAGTTCCCCAGTGGTCTTGTGGTTAGGATTCAATGCTTTCACTCTGTAGTCTGGATTTGATATCTGGTTGGGGAACTGAGATCCTGGGAGCGGCAGAGAGTGGGCAAAAAAGAAAAAGAATAGATCTTAGCAAACACACACAGTAGCTATGTGAGGTGATAGTTGTGTTCATTAGCTTGATTGTGGTAACTCTTTATAAATATATACATATATTAAATCATGTTCTACATTTGATATATATATATATACATTTTTAATTTGTCAGTTATACTTTAATAAAACTGAGAAAAACCATTATCACTTAATTTAAGAGTTCTAAAGGAATAAAAACAGCAGCAATGACCATAGCTCTCTCTTTACTATAACAAAAGTGATCCATAGGAGCAATGAGTACAGTATCAAGTTGATTTTGTCTTCATTTGCAGATGGTCATGTAGCTTTTTTAAAAAAACTTTTTATTTTGTATTGGGGTATAGCTGATTAACAGTGTTCTGATAGCTTCAGGTGAACAGCAAAGGAACTGAGCCATATATGTACATATATCCATTTTCCCCCAACTCCCCTCCCATCCTGGCTGTCAGGTAAAATTGAGCAGAGTTTCCTGTGCTAAAAAGTAGGTCCTTGTAACCAACAGGGTCATGTAGTTTTTATGCCATGCTTTCTCTTTGGTGGCTGAAGAGTGTATGTATATAAAGACATACCTTTTGACAATTCATTTTAGCTAAAGAGAAGCCTAGGGAAATAATACATTGTCTAAAATAGCTATTTTTTTTCCTGAAGTTTGTTAAGTTTGAATCATTGAACATGTGATGTTTAAAAATCTTTTAGACAATAAATTTTAGGAGTACTTTATCGTTGTACACTTACCAGTTTATGATGTCTGTGTCTCTCTCTAGTCCCTCACTCATGTCTGACTCTTTGCAACTCCATGGACTATAGCCTGACAGGCTCCTCTGTCCATGGAGTTCTCCAGGCAAGAATACTGGAATGGCTTGCCATTCTCTCCTCCAGAGGATCTTCCTAACCCAGGGATCAAACCCTGGTCTCCTTCATTGCAGGTGGATTCTTTACTGTTTGAGCCACCAGGGAAGCCCTTAGTGATGTCTACTTATACAATATGCCAGAAAAGTATATTATAACCTTGACAGTGACATAGATGTCTCATGGAAAGAGTTCTGATGCCCTCATGCCAGAAGGAGAGGGAGGGGTCAATCTGGAGGGGAGAAGAAATATATTGAGCCAAAACAGCTTGCTTGATCCCAGAAGCCAGAGTGTATTTAACTGATGAGATCAAGATTTGAACATGTTCCAAGTGTACCTGTACGGTACTCACGTGTAATGACTTCAAGGTCATTTGAGCTTATGGTTGTAACTAGGCCTGAATACTCATCTTAATTTCTGAGTTTCCATAGTTTATAAACATGATTTTTTCAGAACATATATTTAGTGTTTATATGGCTTGAAATTGTGAAATTGGATACAATTAAAAGCAGCTTGCAGAATAGTGTCACCAAATATTATTTCCTAATGTTATTAATAGATCTTTCCACTGGTCCCTAGGTATATGAAGTGAGGGAGAATTAAATCTATTTATTTTATTTTCAATGTGTGACATTGTTATTTGTGTGATTTAGTTATTGTGATTACTGAGATTAATGTATCACTTTAGTGCCTAACTGAAGGGAGTTAGACACTGCTGTGGTTTAAAGCCCATAGTGGGTTCAGTACCTATTCTCAGTTCCAAAGAAGCTAAATTTAGATAAAGGTGAAGAGGTCTGCCTGGTTTTCCCAGTGGGTAGAGCCGAGGAAACCTTGGGGAAGATTAACTGAAAGAAAATTGAAAGGCGTTTTTCTTCTTATTTAATATGTACCATCAGTTCAGTTCAGTTCAGTCGCTCAGTCATGTCCAACACTTCACGACCCCATGGACGTATCATGGCAGGCTTCCCTGTCCATCACCATCTCCCAGAGCTCGCTCAAACTCATGTCAATTGAGTCAGTGATGCCATCCAACCATCTCATCCTCTGTCGTCCCCTTCTCCTCCTGCCTTCAATCTTTCCCAGTGTCAGGGTCTTTCTCAATGAGTCAGTTCTTCGCATCAGGTGGCCAAAGTATTGGAGTTTCAGCTTCAGCATCAGTCCTTCCAATGAATATTTAGGACTGATTTCCTTTAGGATAGACTGGTTTGATCTCCTTACAGTCCAAGGGACTCTCAAGAGTCTTTTCCAACACCCCAGTCCATTTCCAAATTTTGGTGAATTTTACTGCTAGTGATTGATATGTATATACTTGTATGTGTTTTGATTAAAAAGTCAGGATTCCTTTTATTAGTGTCTTGAAAGTGAAAATGGCATTTGCTCTGTCATGTCTGACACTTTAGGTGACCCTATGGACTATAGCCCTCCAGGGTCCTCTGTCCGTGGGATTCTCCAGGCAAGAATACTGGAGTGAGTTGCCATTTCCTTCTCTGGGAGAGCTTCCCAACCCGGGGATTGAACCCAGGTCCCCTGAATTGCTGGCAAATTTTTTACCATCTAAGCCACCAGGGAACTGTGGTCAAAGCACTTTGGGCTTTTAAGTTTTCATTGTTTCATATGTTAAATGAGGATTAAAATATCTGTGTACTATAAAAGGTTGTGAGAGTGAAATGAAATAATGTAATAAAAGTATTTTGTAAGCTGAAAGGCATCAATAATGTGTTAAGTAATAGTGTGTCCATGTGTCCATGTAATGCTGAAAGAAAAGCATACTATACTTTTTCCCACTTATTTACTTATTTTTTTCAAGACTTTTTCTTTTTAGAGCACTTTTTGTTCACAGGAAATTGAGGGGAAAGTACAGAGATTTCCGATATGCTCCCTGCCCCCCATGCATATGTACCTGTTAGTCACTCAGTCATGTCTGACTCTTTGAGACTCCATGAACTATAGCCCTCCGGTCTTCTCTGTCCATGGGATTCTCCATGCAAGAATACTGGTGTGGGTAGCCATTCCCTTCTCCAGGGGGTCTTCCTGACCCAGGGATCAATCCTGGATCTCCTACATTGCAGGCAGATTCTTTACTGTCTGAGCCACCAGGGAAGCCATGCATTCATAGCCGCCTCCATTTTTGACATCCTCCACAAGGGTGGTACATTTGTTATAAATAATGAACTTGCAGTGAGATATCATTGATACCCAAGATACACATATTACCAGAGGGCTCGCACTTTGTGTTGTACATTCTATAGGTTTGGACAAATATATAAGGATATGTGTCTGTCATTATGGTATCACACACAATATATTCACTGCCCTAAAAAATTATCTCCACTCTGCCTATTCATCCTTCCCTACCTCCTAACCCCTTGCAACCTCTGTTTCCTTACTTTTGTGTATTCCAGAATGTCATACATAAGGAATGAAACAGTACATTGCCTTTTTTAATTGACTTCTTTCACTTAGTTATATTGCTTAAATTTTCTCCATGTCTTTTCATGTCTTGATAGCTCATTTTTTTACTATGTTCAATATTTTGTTATAACCTATAAGGGAAAAGTGGAGAAGGCAATGGCACCCCACTCCAGTACTCTTGCCTGGAAAATCCCATGGACAGAGGAGCCTGGTGGGCTGCAGTCCATGGGGTAACTAGGAGTCGGACACGACTGAGTGACTTCACTTTCACTTTTCACTTTCATGCATTGGAGAAGGAAATGGCAACCCACTCCAGTGTTCTTGCCTGGAGAATCCCAGGGACGGGGGAGCCTGGTGGGCTGCCATCTATGGGGTCGCACAGAGTCAGACACAACTGAAGTGACTTAGCAGCATAAGGGAAAAGAATCTGAAAAAATATATATGTATGTTCAACTTTGCTATATACATGAAACTAACACAGCTTTGTAAATCAACTCCTTTCCTCACTGGAAAGGAGTCATGAGATGGTAGAGAATGGAATAATAGTTTTATAAAAAATAACAACAACAAAATCTGTATGCCAGCATATTGAGTGGCCCATAGCACCAAGAGGGATTGCAGGTGGCTCAGTGGTAAAGAATCTTCCTGCCAATGCAGGAGATGCAGGTTCAATCCGTGGGTTGGGAAGATTCCCTGCAGAAGGAAATGGCAACCCACTCCAGTGTTCTTGCCTGGAAAATTCCATGGTCAGAGGAGCCTGGCAAGCTACAGTCCATGGGGTCGCGAAAGAGTTAGGCACGACTGAGCAACTGAGCACGCATAGCACAAAGAAGGTGCAAACCTGTTGGAAGAAAGCAATAAAGGAGAAAAGAAGAAAGAAGGGAAGGAGCAAAAAAGAAAAGGGTGGTTAGATTTTGGTTATACAGGTTGGTCATTGTTTGCTACTGTTTGCTATTAATAGTAAGCTAAGGTAATTGCTTGAGTATTTGGAACTGATTTTCAGAGCATCTAAAGCTTTACTAAATGCTTTATAATTTCTGAGACTGTCTTATATATTCCATGTATTTAAATGGATATGGATGTATATTTCTAATGTATCTAAATACCTATATTTTTCTGTTATTCAGGGGCTTTCCTGGTAGCTCAGCTGATAGAAACCACCTGCAATGCAGGAAACCCCAGTTTGATTCCTGGGTCAGGAAGATCCACTGGAGAAGGGATAGGGTACCCACCCCAGTACTCTTGGGCTTCCTTGGTGGCTCAGCTGGTAAAGAATCCGCCTGCAATGAGGGAGACCTGGGTTCGATCCCTGGGTTGGCAAGATCCCCTGGAGAAGGGCAAGGCTACCCACTCTAGTATTTTGGCCTGGAGAATTCCATGGACTGTATGGTCCATGGGGTCCCAATAAGTTGGACATGTTGAGTGACTTTCACTTTCTGTTATTCATGCCTTCCTGTGTGTGGGTTGATATCTTTCATTTCACTACATTAAAACTATTTGAGCAAATTGCTGCTGTATATTTTCCTTGTATATCAAAAAGAATAAAAAGTTATCAACAGTGCAACAAGAAGTTTTACTGTGGTAGACATTTCTCCTTTAATAAATATGAGTAAAAGGTGATTTTTATTGTTGGTGTCGCTGCTAGTTTACTTATGTTTCAGAGAGACTAGCAGCAGCATTATTATTATGGCTGTCCACAAAAGCTGATTGTGGTATTGATGGTAATATGTACCTTAGTAAAATAATGGCGTTCAATATGCATTAAATTTACTGGCTATATATTCTATTGTAGATATATTTTCATAGTTAATGACTTGACAGTTAATAGATAGATCATAAACATTGCTATTTAGGTTTATAATAATTATTATGGAGACCACATTGGTCATTATTGCCATCCAATGCTCTTATAGCTCTGTTCTTCTCTAGAGATACAGACTTCATTGTGAGAATCAATCTCTAGGTTTCCCTACTGTGGTCTAATGCAATAGATATTAAATGATTATATTTCTTCATTCACTAAGGTTGAGAGTGAGTTTGAACTGTAGTTCCTATTCTGTAATAAGCTATTGGTCTCAATTATAGGTAGATTTAGAATCTCATTATCCCTCTGCTGCAGAGAGGGAACCACTTCTGAGCATTTACTCTGCGTTTTATATGGCATATGCTAACAAGCTATACATCTTGTTTTTTGTGTCATGATTTTTCCCTCTTAATGTTCCTTTGAATCGCTTTGTTAGAGAAGAAAAAACTCTTTTCTAGATATTTTGCCGATATAAAAAATGCTTGTTAATCAGTTTTAAAACTTGAAAACAAATATAATCAGTCTCAGATTGTTAGCTCTCTACTGTTAAAGGACAATTCTGAGAGCTTTACATGGTATGAATATTTTATTGAGTGAGAAACAAACTTTTCAAGAGTAGGGTTCCTTCAAGTCTTAACCTGACATGTTGCTCATAATGTTACAAGATGACTTATAAAGTGAAAATCAAAGTTTTTTAAACTTTACAAGGATTAGTTATTACTGTGGGGGTTTCCAGAGAGCAGGGGATTGGAAAAAATGAGTAACTTGGAAGATGTCTTAACTTTCTTTTATGATTATCAGAGGCATTTATAAGAAATGACCTAAAGTAACTTCCCATTATATCTATGAAATTAGCTAGACTTAGCTTTTCTTAATTGGAGAAGGAAATGGCAACCCACTCCAGTGTTCTTGCCTGGAGAATCCCATGGAGGGAGAAGCCTGGTAGGCTGCAGTCCATGGGGTCGCACAGAGTCGGACATGACTGAAGCTACTTAGCAGCAGTAGCAGCTTTTCTTATGTGGCTTAAGTGATCTTTTGTCTGCTTGGGAGTTTTTAAGGTTGGTCTCTATTTTATTCTAATACTACTATATATCATATGGCTTCCCTATATCATATAGTTTTTAAAAATTTTTATTTTTCTAATTGAGGGATAATTGCTGTACAAAATTTTGTTGTTTTCTGTTAAATCTCAACATGAATCAGCCATAGGTATACATATATCCCCTCCCTTTTGAAACTCCCTCCCACCTTCCTCCCCATCCCACCCCTCTAGGTTGATACAGAGCCCCTGTTTGGGTTTCCTGAGACATACAGCTAATTCCTGTTGGCTATCTATCTTACATATGATAATGTAAGTTTCCATGTTACTCTCTCCTTACTTCTCACCCTCTCCTCCCCTCTCCCCATGTCTGTAAGCCTATTTTCTATGTCTGTTTCTCCATTGCTGCCCTGAAAATAAATTCTTCAGTACCATTTTTCTAGATTCCATATAAATGTGTTAGTATACTGTACTTATCTTTCTCTTTCTGACTTACTTCATATCATGTACGTTTTGTTGCCTCACTTAAACCTGTACAATCTAGATTAAAACAATTTTTAGTAAGTTAAATGGCATAGCCTTTCCTAATTATATTGGTTAAAAGATCAAAACAATACTCAGAATTACGACGCAGACTAATTTTTGTTAGATATAAAATTTTAAGCATTAAATTGCATAGTTCTTTAAAGGATCTTTTTTTATTGAATGCTAGGATGTTGATGCTTCCCTGTGTTTTTTTCCAGGAAATTAATTTCTTACGGATATTTTCTAACACTAGCGATAGATAACATTTTATCTGCAAACTTTTGAATCTACCAAGAAGCATTTGAAGTACTAGTTGGTATTTTTATTTTGTGTCATAGTAGTACAGTACGATCCACATGTGAAGATATTTAAAAGTTTTCTCAACTTTTAAATTAGAGCCTAAACTTAATATGCTGTCTTCCACAGAAATATTACTGAAGTAAATCTATAGAATTATATAATATTGAAATATGGATAACTGACAGAAAGTAACAGTATTTTTACCTGAAACTCCATTTCAATTTATGAGAACGGGCCATTTTAATATTCTTTCTACTTCTCCTTAAATATTATGGTGTGCTTTCTGTTTTATCCCAGTATAGCATTTGCTGAGAGCAAAGGCAATGAATTCCACCTATACTGGAGGAAATTTATGTGCCCGTGGATTTCATCACCCTCGTGAAGAATATCATGACTCCACAAAATGTAAAAGCTGGTACTCTAGATGGTATACAGAATTTTGTGTATGATTTACGGGTTCACTGATTTACCAGAGCCCATTTATATTTAAGTATATTTTTATTTTGTCACATGAAATATTCCAGCATTCAATAGTCCATATAAAAACCCAAGATTATAACATTTTTCTTGCAGAGTCAAAAGAAGGCTGCACTTAACCTTCGGTTTAGAATCCTAACTTCAGTCTTAACAGCTATTGCTTATAAACATCTCAGCACTCCTCCAAAGACAGCAGGGCTAGCACTGGGCAGTGAGAGACTTCTTGTATTTCTGAGGTCATCAGTTGTGGGTGTTTTTCTAGAATACCTGAAAATAGTATAGTAAAATGTGAGTTGTCCACAAGATGATGATATTAACAGAATATTAATAGTTCAAACACTTTTAGTATGAAGGTTTTTAAAAAGCCTGTTCCCTTGATATCAGGCCTCTACTCTGGGAGAAATTACTTTTAATTAACTTCTGTGTATTTTTATTTTGCTAAGCTATTGCTACACAAATATTTTTGATTCCTCTGTCCTATGGTCTCAGTGGAAGAGAAACTGTCTACCTTAAAAATTTACTCTATCCCCAGTACTCTGACTTTTGCTCAGAGACTTTGTTTCTGTGATTATTCGTACAAATCTCTATATGATATCCCTCTCATTTTCCTTCAGATTATAAAATGTTTTTCTTATATTGTAAAAACATATTTAGTTTCTAATCCTGCAGTCTTTCTACTTCCAGTGTCTTTATCCCTTCATACCTGAGCTCCTTGAAGAGGTAACTTATTATCTTTGTCTCCAACTTATCTCAATTTACTTTTCAAATTAGTTGATCAAGTCAACTTTAAAAATCTCCTCAAAATTAGTTGATCAGGTCAACTTTAAAAATCTCCTCATCTTGACTAAACTTTAGAAAGGCTTCTTCTTAATTCTAGGCCCTCAACTTACCTTTTGTTAGAGCATTTACTTCAGAAAAAATGGAATTTTCCGTTCTTTCTCTACCCTTTGAAATATAAATCTTTTAAAAGACCCAGTTTAAAAATAAAAATAAAATTAAAAAAAAAAAAATTAAAAGACCTCTTGACAGTTTGG
Source organism: Bubalus kerabau (assembly GCF_029407905.1). Classification (NCBI taxonomy): domain Eukaryota; kingdom Metazoa; phylum Chordata; class Mammalia; order Artiodactyla; family Bovidae; genus Bubalus; species Bubalus kerabau. The sequence continues at coordinate 22,932,349 of NC_073631.1, read as the reverse complement.
GCTTCCCAGGTGGCGCTAGTGTTAAAGAACCTGCCTGCCAATGCAGGAGCCATAAGAGAGGCAGGTTCAATTCCTGGATTGGGAAGATCCCCTGGATAAGGAACTGGCGCCCCACTCCAGTGTTCTTGCCTGTAGAATCCCATGGACAGAGGAGACTGGCAGACTACAGTCCATAGAGTCACACAGAGTCAGACGGTTTTATTGATAAAACCAAGGAATGTCTTTTTCAAAACCTGGGAGCCATCCTTCAATCATTAAGGAAGATAGGGCCCCTGACTGCCAGTTTCTAGGTAAGAGTAGAAAAGCTACATTGGGGAGGCACTTTGCTCCAGATTGTAAAACTATCACCTGTCATGAAGATGGGAGAAAATTTATCTGTAAGGCCAGTTAGCAAACACAGATGGCCCAAGATGACCCCACTCCATCTCTTAAAACTCTCCAGTCCTTTGTCTCAGTGGAATTTATCTCAGGCTGAGTCTGGCCTTTCTTCCCTCTGGCAATAGCCATGAATAAAGTAATCGTTGTCTTTTTAACTTTGTCCAGTACAATTTTTGCTTCGGCGCGGTACAATCTCTTTTCTTCCCTAGACACTCCTCTTTATCTTCTTCTACTAATATCACAACTATTCTCTTAAATTAACTCACCTTTGAAAAACGTTTCATTAATTGACAACCTCTAAGACTATTCCATAGTGATAACCATCACTTTTTTCTTAAAATTAGATCAAAGCTCTTTGACTTTTTCTGATATTGTTCCTAATTTCACAGTTCTTTAGCCATAACTGTTGGTAATCCCTATGTGCTCTTCCTTCATTCTTTACCTATATATCTCTACTTTGTTAATTTCAAATGTATTTGAATTCCCAAGTACATGCTTATGGCTTTGAAATATTCTTCGGGCCATACTACTCCTGAGTTACTAGGCCATGTTTCCAGCTTCTCCCGTGTATCTTCACCTTATGCCTCATAAGCATTTCAGACCTTCTATTTATTTAGAAGCTCACCTTGCAGCTTTTTCAATATCCTTTTACTGCATGAGTGCACATCTCTCCACACAGCCGGCCAAGCCAATAACTTGGGCCTTGACCTAGAGCAGATTCATTAATTTACTTTTTCTGATACAAAGGAAGTGCCTAATACATTTTGTTGAATAAAACAATATACGGAAAATATTTTACAGAATCTTATTTTTTAATCTGACTTTTTATCTTCTCTCTGGATGATGGCCAGGGATTGAGATGTAACCAGAATGAGTAACAGCTTAAAAAACTTAACCTGAGGGCAGGGAGGCTGATAACATGGTGATAATTGGTTGCTTTTTGAGATATTAAAAGCCTAGCTCAAAGCATGACAATAATTAGTTTATAACAACATTTGAGTATATGAGTGCTGCTGCTTCTGGTGCTAAGTCACTTCAGTCGTGTCTGACTCTGTGCGACCCCATAGACGGCAGCCCACCAGGCTCCTCTGTCCCTGGGATTCTCCAGGCAAGAACACTGGAGTGGGTTGCCATTTCCTTCTCCAATGCATGCATGCTTGCTAAGTTGCTTCAATCATGTCCGACTCTGTGCGACCCCATGGACAGCAGCCCACGAGGCTCCTCTGCCCACAGGACTCTCCAGGCAAGAATACTGGAGTGGGTGTATATGAGTGCAGTATAATCACTACCAGGACAAACTTTCTGTAAATTGTCATGTAAAGACAGTTTAAACTTTGTGTGCCAAGAAGGAAAACTGTTATATAGGTCCTTATAGAGTCTATTAAAATGTGATCATATGAAATTGTGAAAAAAACATTCTAACCTCTCCACTGATATAAAACCAGCTAGAAGGCAGATTTAGCCCACAGGCTATAGTTTGTCAATCCACACTCTGTAACATATTATAAATGAGAGTATCAAATTCTTGATGTAATGAGCCAGACTAAAGCTTTTTAAACAATTAATTCCAAATTTGCCACCAGTTATACTGTGTGGTGTGGATGCATTCATGTGTGTGTGTGTGTGTGTGTGCATGTGCATACGTATTTTTTGCTGTGTTCAGGGTTTTTTATTGGGACACAGTCTTTCATACCTTGGGCTTAATTTTTATTCCTCTGTGTTATAGTTTCTTGGTAGATATAATTGGTAAAGAACTAAATAAACTATTTAATTGAATGTTTATTGTGGTTGTATGTGAACAACTAATCTGTGGCTCAGATGGTAAAGAATCTGCCTGCAATGCAGGAGACCCAGGTTCTATCCGTGGGTCTGAAAGATCCCCTGAGAAGGGAATGGCAACCCACTCCAGTACTCTTGCTTAGAAAATTCCATGGACAGAGGAGCCTGGTGTGCTACAGTCTGTGGGATCGCAAAGAGCTGGACACGACTGTGCAATTAACACTTCCACTTCCAATCATTAGATGGAAATGAGATGAATTATAGTCATTTCTTGTCATAAAGTGTGAAACTAGTATAAATCTAATGGGCAAATGCTAGGAAAAATGGTGATATTTGTATTTATCTTATTCATGATGTAAATGTCATTGAGAAGAGGTATTTGTAAGTTAGTTACTTTCTAGTTTTATGTAACTCAGATGTGCTTGTTGTTGTTTTTTTCTTTTACTTAATGGGAGTTGATTGTGAGCATACCTTGCAGAACAAGGAGTTCAGAGCCTTTTATATCTGTCAACACCTCTGGTAACCCAGTGGGAGTTTGAGTTCTGTCTTGATTTGGCTCCCTCCTGTCTACTTGCCTCCTGTCCTACCGACTTCCTCCTGCATTACATTCCTCTCTAAATTCTCTGATCAGTGTTGTGACTTCTATTCCGACTTCTATTCCATGTAGATTTTGCTTACTTTCTTTTTAATGCATGTGTATGTTTGGCTTTTTTGTTGTTGTTTTTTAATTAATAACATTGGCAGCTTCTAAAGGAATCCCTAATCAAGAAGGTAGGCATATTTCCCTGGTGCTATGAAACTGAGCTTTAGTTTGAGGGTGTGATCCATTTCTTCTCCCCCAAAATGTATATTGTGTGGGATTTTCCTTTTTATTTATTAAAATTTTTTTAATTAAAAAACATTTTTGACTCTTCCTTTTTAAAGGTGTTCAAAATCAAAGTTTTCAGTCTAAAACACTGTCATTTAAACAAGAGGCTAGTCAATACTTCAAATAAAAGGACACATGATTTGAATGTTGTTCCCACAAAGGGAAAATGAAATCTGATTTATGAGCTTGACAGATGATAATAAATTTTTTTAGAAAGTCTGCTTTTCTTTTACTGCTTTTTGGTTGTTCTGTGCCTGCCATGTAGTTAAAGGGAAATTAGACTTGTAGTTCCTAAATCTATGAATTCAACCAGTTTATTTAGATCCATCTTATTATTTTGAATAGTTCCTCTAAGTGGCTTTGACCACTTAATAGTCCAATCTGGACCTATCACATGGTTGATCCAATAATCACTTATGCATAAAAGAAAGATGGCTGAACTCAAGGCAGCCATGAAAGACTAATTTTAGCTACTGCCATTCAGTGGAGGCACCATGGCTTCCCTGGTCACTCAGACAGCAAAGAATCTGCCTACAATGCAGGAGACCTGGGTTCAATCCCTGGGTTGGGAAGATCCCCTGGAGGAGGAAAAGACAACCCACTCTGGTATTCTTGCCTGGAGCATTCCATGGACTGAGAAGCCTGGCTGGCTGCAGTGCATAGGGTCACAAAGAGCTGGACACAACTGAGTGACCTACGCTTTCACACTTTTGACACTAGAGGTACAGGAAGTTAAATGTTCTCATATTACTCAAAGAACAGAAAATCCTCAGATAGTTATTGATATGCATAAATGTACAGTTGACAAGTAGTAACCAGAGATTAATAAATTAAGAGACTAAGACAACAGGAAAAAGAGAGCAGAGCATGCAGGAGAGAGTAGTTACAGTTTAACTCACGCTGATGGAGGCTTTGCAGGAATGCAAGCTCACAGTTGTCAATGCCTATGATTTCTTTCTTTCAATTAAAGCTAAAAATCTAGAATTTATTGTTAGAGTGTTATGGGTTGAGTAGTGTTTCCCCACTGCCAACTTAAAATTCATATGTTGAGCCCTCATACTCAGTACCTCAGAATGTGACTTATTTGGAGTTAGGGTCATTACAGAGAAAATCAAGTTAAAATGATGTTGTTGTTTGGGTCATAATGGAATATGACAGGTGTCCTTATAAAAATCTAGGCACAGACACATACAGAGAAAATGATGTGAAAAGACGCAGGACAAGGAGGCCATCTGTAAGATACAAGAGAGAGGCCTGGAACAAAACCTTCCCTCACAGGTCTCAGATAAAACCAACCCTGCCAACTCCTTGATTTGGGATTTCGATGGCACTCCACTCCATTGCATGGAGAATCCCATGGACGGAAAAGCCTGGTAGGCTGCATTCTATGGGGTCACTAAGAGTCGGACAGGACTGAGTGACTTCACTTTCACTTTTCACTTTAATGCATTGGAGAAGGAAGGGGTAACCCACTCCAGTGTTCTTGCCTGGAGAATCCCAGGGATGGGGGAGCCTGGTGGGGTGCCATCTGTGGGGTTGTACAGAGTCGGACATGACTGAAGCAACTTAGCCCCAGCAGCAGCAGTCTTTTGGTGACATAGTAAATTTCTATTGTTTAAGTCATCCAGTTTGTGATACTTTATTGTGGCAGTCATAGTACTGCTGCTGCTGCTGCTGCTAAGTCGCTTCAGTTGTGTCCAACTCTGTGCGACCCCATAGATGGCAGCCCACCAGGCCCTGCCATCCCTGGGATTCTCTAGGCAAGAACACTGGAGTGGGTTGCCATTTCCTCCTCCAATGCATGAAAGTGAAAAGTGAAAGTGAAGTCACTCAGTCGTGCCCGACTCTTAGCAACCCATGGACTGCAGCCTACCGGGCTCCTCTGTCCATGGGATTTTCCAGGCAGGAGTACTGGAGTGGGGTGCCATTGCCTTCTCCCAGTCATAGTACACTAACACATAAAGTCTTCCTGGGTTTCAGATATTGGTAACCTACTGAATTCAAGTTGAAACTAAAACATTATCTTCACCCTTTTCCCTTTTGACTCAGAATTATAGCTAATTTCAACAATTTTATCATCAGAGGCAAAGGCAAGTGTACCTGCCTATCTAAGGAAGTTGAGTGATAATTGAACATTTAGTAGTATATTTGGGATTTGTTTCAATCACTGTTGGATAATAATTCGGTTATTAGGTTATATTATTAGGAAATAGGGCTTCCCAAGTGGCAGTAGTGGTAAAGAACCCACCTCCCAGTGCACGAGACATAAGATATTTGGGTTTGATCCCTGGGTTGGGAAGATCCCCTGGAGAAAGACATAGCAATTCACTCCAGTATTCAAGCCTGGAAAATCCCATGGACAGAGGAGCCTGGTGGGTTATAGTTCATAGGGTCACAAAGAGTCAGACATGACTGAAGTGACTTCACATACACAAAAATAATTGCTTGCTAATTATTATTTATTTTTCCTTTATAAAGGCCTCAGATTCAGTTTATTCAAGAGAGAGGATTCAGTTGGTTGAAATCACGTTGGATCAAATACTTTTATTTATCAATGTTCAATTACTTTTTTTTTTCTTAAAGTAGATCATCTAAATGGTTGAATACCATTTAGGCTAGCATTTATAGATGAGGGAGCAGGTCATGAGCAATCACTATGAGCACTCACCTATGGTTGTGGGTATAGAAGGTAATCAGTCTTTCATAGACTGTTTTCCACAATAGTTCAGTTCATTGACAAATGCGTGTAAGGTTTTGATCACATAAAATTTGTCTAGAAATTTATAATATTCACTCACTGAGTTATTAAAGAGAGAAAAGTTAAGCTCAAATATCTTTATGGATGGTTAAGTGGGGAAACAGTGGAAACAGCATCCGACTTTATTTTTTTGGGCTCCCAAATCACGGCAGATGGTGACTGCAGCCATGAAATTAAAAGACGCTTACTCCTTGGAAGGAAAGTTATGACCAACCTAGATAGCATATTCAAAAGCAGAGACATTACTTTGCCAACAAAGGTCTGTCTAGTCAAGGCTATGGTTTTTCCTGTGGTCATGTATGGATGTGAGAGTTGGACTGTGAAGAAGGCTGAGCGCCGAAGAATTGATGCTTTTGAACTGTGGTGTTGGAGAAGACTCTTGAGAGTCCCTTGGACTGCAAGGAGATCCAACCAGTCCATCCTAAAGGAGATCAGCCCTGGGATTTCTTTGGAAGGAATGATGCTAAAGCTGAAACTCTAGTACCTTGGCCGCCTCCTGCGAAGAGTTGACTCATTGGAAAAGACTCTGATGCTGGGAGGGATTGGGGGCAGGAAGAGAAGGGGACAACAGAGGATGAGATGGCTGGTTGGCATCACTGTCTCGGATGTGAGTCTGAGTGAACTCCGGGAGTTGGTGATGGACAGGGAGGCCTGTCGTGCTGCGGTTCATGGGGTCGCAAAGAGTCAGACATGACTGAGCGACTGAAACTGAACTGAACTGACTGAAGTCTTATGGCATCTGTGTTCATCAAACATTTATCCAAATATGGAACAATATAATAATGATAGTTACAGGCAGAGAATAGGATGCTTTAAAAAATGATATACCTTTCAAACATAGTATCATCCTCAGCTATATTTAAATCCCATATTGTTTAACAGTATAGTCTTGTTGGTTCTGTTAGTTAAATGACAGTTGAAATCAACTGATACACGTTGCTAGCAGTTTTAAATAGTTCATAATCACAAACAAGTCTATTGTTAGACTATTTTCTTTCACTGTTTTATACTAAACCAGTTCTTAAATCCGTGTATGCTATGATAATAAAATTCAAGAAAGAGATAAATATGTATTTCAATAAGCTAAGACTTTTTTGCATAGTAAACATTAAAGAGATATGACTAAGTCAGTTAGATACAACATTACTTTATGTGTCTCATTTTCTCAATCTTTGAAATTAAGTTAAAAGAAATGAATTATAAGGGATATTTTAGGACCAAGAGATAAAAGCAGAAGGGTAGGTAGTTTTGTCTCCATTAGTTGTGGAAAATGTGTTTTATTTGATGGTTAGAAGAATATTATAGAAAAGTAATCTTCATGTAAATATTAAGTTCTTTGGTACAATTTTTTTCTTTACATCCATTTTGCTCATAGCACAAATGGGCTAGAGCATATATTCGAAGAAGTTAGAGCCTGTTTTTTCCCCTATTTTAAAGTAATGAGCATTTATTGAAGATTTGTTTTTTTTTTAAGAGAGAACTGCCCACAGACTTTAGCATATACCTTAGAAGGCACTGGTGTCAGAACAAGGCCATGTCACTTGCAAAAGAAAGTCTGCTAACTGTAACTACTATTTTTACCTGCTTTATGAGCAGCAGACCTCCTGAGTGCATATAAGTAAGCTCATTGTTTAGGCATTAAGAGAACCTAGGAGAGGGACTGTGAGGACCAGTGAATAATACAGAATCTATTCTCCTTTGCAGATTCTATAACTCAGAAAATGCACGAGGAAAATATGATTTTGGGAAGACAAACATTCATTTTTAGTAACATTTAACTACACTGGAAAAACTGATGTTTGAAGAATGATGCCCTGTGCTTTCTCTGGAGAGCTTGTGCAACTGTCTGCCACATCCATGGCATCCTACGGAGCGTTTATGCTCTGTTTGGTAAAAGCCCTGGTAGCGGACTCGTAGTTTCTCTCCCAGTGCTGTGTGCTGATGACTGTAAATAATATATAACCCCAAATTCTAAACTGTGTATTTGCCATTAACTTTATAGGAGGAACATATATCAGGTAAGGAAAAAGAGCAGGGTTTAGACAGCATGATTTGTTTTTGAGTTATAGGACTCAATTGAGATTGATATATGTGTAGCAGCTGGCTTTTGATATGAAATACAATTTAAACCTTAGAGATCTGTTAACCAAAGAGTCATCATTGACATTAAACAAAGTTGCTCCATTCAGGGAATTAAACTCACAGAATACAGCATCATTTTTGAAAGTATACTATAAACCTCTGGGCAACATATTAAGATGTTATGCCCAATTTTAATAGGCTGATATGATACACAGTGCATGGTACTTTTTTCTTTAGGTGATATGAAGATAAATAGAAACTCTTGCATAATTGCTTCCTTTCATTTACCAAGTACCCTTAACTCAATTTTTAAAAACCCAAGCTATTCTCACTGTAGGGCAGGTTAAAAGCCTGGTAGCATCCTGAGTCATGGCAGCATTCAGTTCAGTTCAGTCGCTCAGTTGTATCCAACTCTGTGACTCCATGCAGCATGCCAAGCCTCCCTGTCCATCACCAATTCCCGGAGTTTACTCAAACTCATGTCCATTGAGTCAGTGATGCCATTCAACCATCTCATCCCCTGTCGTCCCCTTCTCCTCCCGGAATCTTTCCCAGCATCAGGGTCTTTTCAAATGAGTCAGCTCTTCACATTAGGTGGTCAAAATATTGGAGTTTCAGCTTCAACATCAGCCCTTCCAATGAATATTCAGGACTGATTTCCTTTAGGATAGACTAGTTGGATTTCCTTGCAGTCCAAGGGACTCTGAAGAGTCTTCTCCAGCACCACATTCAAAAGCATCAATTCTTTGGCGCTCAGCTTGCTTTATAGTCCAACTCTCATATCCATACGTGACTATTGGAAAAACCATACCCTTGACTAGACGGACCTTTGTTAGCATAATATGCTGTCTAGATGACAATAGATAAGTGAAAAGTGTGCAACCGTTAGTTACTCAGTTGTGTCCAATTCTTAGCAACCCTATGGATTGTAGCCTGCAAGGCTCTTCTGTCCATGGAATTTTCCAGGCAAGAACACTGGAGTGGGTTGCCATTCCCTTCTCCGGGGGATCTTTCTGACCCAGGGATCAAACCCAAGTCTCCTGCATTGCAGGCAGATGTTTCACCACCTTTGCTTTCAAATAAGTGATGAGTGAGTTTGATTGCAATTTATAATACATATTGATAATGTAAAGTCAGTTTTATCATATTAACATTTGTTAACCTATTTAATTTTCTTTTATGTGTTACTAAAGATGATGTCAACTATACTATTTTTTCTTTGAAATACACAGATAAACACAATAAAAATTAGCAGGAGACTGCAGGAAAAGTAATTTATTACTGTGCTTTTTAAAAAACTGGACTTCAAATGTCCATCTCATTTATGAGACCTTTTGCTTCTATGGCTCAGACAGTAAAACGTGGTGAGAAAGGAAATTTTCTGGAATTAGTATATTTTTTATCTTCCCAGGTGCCTGGGCTTTCCAGGAGACACTAGTGGTAAAGAACCCACCTGCCAATGCAGGAGACATAAGAGACACAGATTTGATCCCTGGGTTGGGAAGATCCCCTGGAGAAGGAAATGGCAATTCTCCAGTTGCCTGGAGAAGTCCATGGACTGGGGAGCCTGACGGACTACAGTCTACAGGGTCACAGATAGTTGGACACAACTGAAGGGACTTAGAATGCACTCAATAAATCTTAAGTACAGAAATCTCATATGTTTTCAAATTAGAGTATCCTCAGAAGCTTTTAAAATGACAGACTTGGAAACCCCATCTGCAGCTCCTCTGCTAGATCTTGCTGAAGTTGAACCCAAGTTGCTGACTAGTTAACAGCCCCTGTCTCATAGTGGTTCTAATAAAATGCTCCTGAGAAAGGGACATGTGGAAGATACTAAAGCAGAATAGTTGATCTAATCATGTGAATCAATTATTATTTTTTCTTACATCATTAATTAATAGGTATTTATTCAATATGTATGATCAGTGGTTCAGTATAGGTTTATATATTTCTATTGGAAGAGAGCAAACGGTTCAGTCTGCTTATTTTTTGATTTTGTTGTCATTGAGGTCATTTGTTTAGGACACTAACATTTTTCAAAAAACATTAACGTGAAAATCACTTAGTTGTGTCCAACACTTTGCAACCCCAGGGACTGTGCACTCCATGGAATTCTCCAGGTAAGAATACTGGTGTGAGTAGCCATTCCCTTCTCCAGGGACTCTTCCCAACCCAGGGATTGAATCCAGGTCTCTCGCATTGCAGGCGGATTCTTTACCAGCTGAGCCATAGGAAAGCCTGATTAGGTTTTCCACTAATACATTTGAATTTTTTTTGAAAATGAAACAGCAGGACTATAGAGGAGTGCTATAGTTGATTTCACTTTTTGGTGTTAGATTGTTTGAAATCTGATCTTTATCCCTAAAACCTATGTCACAGAGCTTATCAGCTGTTTTCTTCTAGAAGTGTTATGGCTTCATAGCTCAATCCATTTTGACTTGATTTTGTGTGTGTTATAATATAGTGGCTGAGTCTTACTCTTTTTCATGTGTTTGTCCAGTTTTCTCAGCACCATTTGTTGAAGAGATTGTCCTTACTGTGTTGCATATTCTTGGTTTCTTTGTCATAAGTTAATTGATATATATGTGTGGATTTGTTTCTGGACTTATTTTCTCTGTTCCATTTATCTGTGTATCTGTTTTTATGCTAATACTATTTTGTTTTAATACTATAGCTTTGTAATATAGAGGAAGCACAGTGCCTCCAGCTTTGTTTTTTTTTTTTTTTGGATTTCTTTGGCTATTCAAGGTCTTTTGTGTTTCCACACAAAATGTAGGATTGTTTTTTTCTAGTTTTGTGAAAAATGCATTGAAATCTTGATAGAGATTGCATTAAATCTGGAATTTCCTTGGGTAGTACGAACATTTTAATAAATTTGTTTTTTCCAATCTTGTCTTTCTGTGTATTTGTGTCTTGTTCAGTTTCTTTCTCCAATGTTTTATTGTTTTAAATGTACAGATCTTTCACCTCCCTGGTTAAGTTTATTCTCAGGTATTTTATTTTTTCTGATAGGATTGTTTTCTTGAATTTTCTTTCTGATACTTCATTATTAATCTATAGAAATACAGCAGTTTGTTTGACATAATTATTTTGTATCCTACAACTATTATTTTTTTTTGGTAGAAACTTTATGGTTTTCTTTATATAATGTTCTCTGAAAATAATGATAGTCTTACTTCTCCCTTTATAATTTGGCTACCTTTTATTTCTTTTTCTTGCCTAATTGCTCTTTAGCTAGAATGTCCAACACTATGTGGAATAAAGATGCTGATCGTGGACATACTTACTTTGTTCCTGATGTTAGAGGAATAGCTTCTAGCTTTTCACCATGGAGTACAGGATTAACTGTTGGCTTGTCATATGTAGCCTTTTTTATATTGAGGAACATTCCCTTTATACCCACTTTGTTGAGAGTTTTTATCACAAATGAATGTTGACTTTTGCCTCTCTGTGTCTGTTGAAATCATCATATAATATTTATTTTTCATTTTGTTAATATTGTGTGTAACACTGAATGATTTGTAGATGTTAAATCATCTGTTCATCCTTGGAATAAATTCCAACTGATCATGGTGGGAATTTTTACATTTTTTCTTATATATTGTTGAATTATCTTTGCTAATATTTTATTGAGAATTTTGAGTTATTGACTTGTAATTTTCTTACAGTGTCCTTGTTTGAAATCAAACATCAGGGTAATAATAGCCTCTTAAAATGAGTTTGGAAGAGTTCTTTTCTGTTTTTTTTTGGAAGCATTTGAGAAGGATCAGTATTAATTCTTCTTTGAATGTTTGGTAGAGTTCACTAGTGAAGCTGCCTGGTCCTGGATTTTTGTGGGGGGTTTTTGACTAGTGAATCTGTCTCCTTACTATTAATTGATATGCTAATATTTTTTATTTCTTCCTAGTTAAGTCTTAGAAGGTTGGGTTTCCAGGAGTTCATTCATTTTTTCCCCTAGGTTGTCCAATTTATTGGCTTGTAATTGTTCATAGTAATCACTTACAATCCATTATATTTCTTTGGTGGCACCTGTAACATCTCCTCCTTTATTTCTGATTTTGTTTATTTGCAGTCCCTCTTACCCTTTCAGTTTAGTTAGAGGCTTGTCAATTTTATTTATCTTTTTAAAGAACTGTTAGTTTTATTGATAATCTCTATTGTCTTTTTATTCTTTATTTCTGCTCTAATCTTTATTGCTTTCCTTCTACTAATGTTGGGGTTTGTTTGTTCTGCTTTTTCTAGTCCCTTGAGGTGTAAAGTTAGGTTGTTTGTATGAGACTTGTTTTGTGAGATAGGTATTTATTGTTATGAACTTCCCCCTTAAAACTGCTTTTTTTTTGCATCACCCAAATTTTGGTATGTTATATTTTCATTTTTGTTTGTCACAAGGTATTTTCTGATTTCTCTTTATTTCTTCTTTGATCGTTCATTGTCATGTTTTCAATTTCCACATTTTGTGAATTTTCCGGTTATTTTAATTATTTTCTAGTTTCATACTATTGTGGTTGGAAAAGATGCTAGATATGATTTCAGTGCTTTAAAATTTGTTAAGGATTTGACTTATTCTTTGACTAAAACTTAGAGGTGACGTGGACTTACCAAAAATAATGCTACTGCTGCTTCTGCTAAGTCACTTCAATTGTGTCCGACTCTGTGCGACCCCATAGACGGCAGCCCACAGGTTCCTCTGTCCCTGGGATTCTCCAGGCAAGAATACTGGAGTGGGTTGCCATTTCCTTCTCCAAAATAATTCTAGTTGTCTCTGCTGCTGCTGCTGCTGCTAAGTCGCTTCAACTGTGTCCGACTCTGTGCGACCCCATAGACGGCAGCCCACCAGGCTCCCCCGTCCCTGGGATTCTCCAGGCAAGAACACTGGAGTGGGTTGCCATTTCTTTCTACAATGTGTGAAAGTGAAAAGTGAAAGTGAAGTCGCTCAGTCGTGCCTGACCCTCAGCGACCCCATGGACTGCAGCCTTCCAGGCTCCTCTGTCCATTGGGTTTTTTCCAGGCAAGAATACTGGAATGGGGTGCCATTGCCTTCTCTTCTAGTTGTCTCTAAACCCCTCAATTACAATATATTGCTTTCACTTCAGACATATTAATTAAAATAGTTTTCTTTCTTCTGTATCCATAGATATAAATTAAGACTTAGAATATTAAATGAAGTACAGGCTCAATAAATCTTGAAGATCCTTACTTGGCATCGGCATGAGACATATTTCTCTTTATTTAAAAAAAACCCTCCATCAGTCAAGAAAACAGACATGGACCATCAGAGATTTGCTAATATAATTGACTCTTCAGTGTTTTGTGTGTGTGTGTGTATGTTTAAACAAACTAAATTTTCATAGATTAGAATATTTAGTATAATTTTCTAGAGATAAGCAGAATACCCTATAGAACCGAGGAGAAGCATTTTAGTACTACTTTTGCAGGTAAGCAAGCAAACAATTTAAAAAATTACATAAAGCCAAAAGAACAGAAACTTACTAAATTTTTATACCTTTTTCCAGCTATTTTAAAGAAAAAGACCAAGGAAATGTATTAATATTTTAATAAAATTCTGCTTAATAATTCTAGTCACAAAAGCATATGCAAATACTCATTTTGCTGTCATTTTAAGCGAGCGTCGTTTTCTCTTACCTGGTAACATTCAGGAAACTATTTTGACACATATACCAAGGAGCTTTCTCTGGTAAGAAGTTGTATTTTTTGTTCCTGTTAACTTAAGAACTTTCTGATCTCAAGCTGACTGATTTTGTTTTTTAAGTAACAAAGTTAACACATTATCTTGTCAGAGGATTAGGAAAAATATGTCTATGCAGATACATGAAATCATCTAAACTATGATGTTTATCAAGGATATGGAAGCACTGGTGGGAGCTGGTTGAGTCCATTCTGAGTATTGTCAGTAGAAATGAGTTTGGCCATTTTCTTTTTTAACTAGGAAATTTAACCAATATTGGTGAGTAAATATTGATACTGCATGTCTGCATTCATTAAAATGCAGAAGCTTCTCATTTTGAATTCTGTAGGTGTGGATTAGAAGAAGGAAAGGATTAGATGGAAATACCCTGCAGAATAAACAAACGTATTCATGGGATAGATCATTTCGATCTAAGTAGAGTTGCATTTGCACAGGAATCCCTATATACTCTTAGTGGGCTTTGAGATGATATACCATTTGGGGAGAAGAGAATCCCTGGTTGACCGTGATGAGAAACAACATCAGTGAATACTTTGTTCATAAACAATTGTTTCATGCCATAATTTATATGATAACTTGTTAATTGATTATTTGCCCTTTAGATAGCTGTAATAATGAATGACCCATCCTTATTTTAACAGCCTTCATGAGTTTTTCTCTGGGTCTTAAAAATGATTTCTTTTCATATTAAAAACCATAGCATTAAAGTTGCTTTTTCAAATGTTGGTGTCCACCAGCACCAAATTTTATAGTATGTTGTTAATATTGTGTAGGCATGGGAGAAGGCAATGGCACCCCACTCCAGTACTGTTGCCTGGAAAATCCCATGGATGGAGGAGCCTGGTAGGCTGCAGTCCATGGGGTCGCTAAGAGTCTGACACGACTGAGCGACTTCACTTTCACTTTTCACTTTCATGCATTGGAGAAGGAAATGGCAACCCACTCCAGTGTTCTTGCCTGGAGAATCCCATGGACGGAGAAGCCTGGTAGGCTCCAGTCCATGGGGTTGCACAGAGTTGGACACGACTGAAGCGACTTAGCAGCAGCAACAGTATTGTGTAGGCATAGCTCCATTTATTTTAAGATATATTTGGAGATATAATGTATACTATGCATTTCTTTTTAGAGAAAAAAAATACAGGTACCACCAAAAAATTGTTAGACAAATATCACTTATTCAGAAATTTCCTTGGATTACATGAAAAAGAAAATGTGTAATGAGGAAAGCTATGTGTTTAGAATAGTATATTCTAAACCTAATGCTACCTTCAGAAGGGGTGGGACTGCAGAGGTGGCGGTGTCTTTCTCTATCAATAGGCCCAAAAGGAGATATTTTAATCTTTTTGTGCTGAACTCAGGTGACATGAGAGGAATAGTGTGGCTACTGTGTATGTGCTTGCTTGCTTACTTAACAGTCGTGCACTAGCTTGGGCCCTGGTAACAACCATGCTTCTCCATGCTGGATTTTACCTCTGCCTGTGCTATGTGGATAAGCAAGTCAACTGTTCAGAGTTTCCTCAGTTAAATTCACCAAACATTTATTGCAACTGTACCATGTGGAAGATATTGTTCTAGGCATTATAAGGGATACAACTGAAGTGATCTGAAAGGCATCAAAGAAGAGCTGTAATTAACTTCTGAATAAGGATGAGTTTAGGAGACACATGAATGCAGAATGCTTGGTTTCATTTTGGAACATTGATCCAGTGTACTGAAACGGAGTTGGTAGGGGAATATGGTTGGGATAGGTTAAAAAGTTAAAATGGAAGATTGGTTCAAATTTATGGGAAACTTAATGCTCTTACCAACAGTTTGGGTCTTATGTCAGGTCAATAAGGAAGCATACTTTGGTTCTGACTAATAGGTGACCTCCATCCTCACTGCGTAAGTTCAGAGTATCATCTTTTCTTATGTAATGGCTTCAGTGTTTTTCCATCTACACCTCCTGTGTATTAACCCTCGATTTCATTCTAAGTACAGTGAAATGAGGGCTTCCTAGGTGGCGCAGTGACAAAGAATATGCCTGCCAGTGCAGGAGATGCAGGAGACATGGATTCTATCCCCGCATCGGGAAGATTGCCCCTGGAGAAGGGAATGGCAACCCACTCTAATGTTCTTGCCTGGAAAAATCCATGGAAAGAGGAGTCTGGCAGGCTACAGTGCATGGAGTTGCAAAGAGTCAGACAAATGAGAGAGTGACTGAGTGTGCGCATGCACGTACAGACACACACTCTGAAATGAAGGAACTTTCCCTTCTTATTGTGAAAAACCCGATACATGTTGTTTTACCTCTCAAGATAATTTAAGTAGATTTGCATTGCTTATAGGATAAATTCTAATCTCTGAGTATAGCCTACAGCATCATTTATAACTTCTCCTTTATTCCTTCCCTGGTTGTTGCTTCCACTTTCTACTTTGTCTTTCCAAATCTGTTTACTATGCTAATTCAGATATACCTGATCTTACGCAAATTATTCCTTTTGCCTAGAATACTTTCCCTTTCATTATGTTGCTTACTCAGGGAATGTCTATAAAGACTTCAAACCAGCTTAGTAATCATCTTCTTTATGAGAACTGTGGCCTCCTCTCTTGCTCATCATGGTATTACTCATGATGAGTATTACATCATGGCATTACTGGGCTAGTGTTTCATAAGCACCCTCTACTTGTTGGACCTGAGATACTGTTATTTGTTCAAATCTCTTTTCCCCATTATGTGGTCATTCTTGAGAACAGGAATTTTATGGTATTTTAACATTTTTCATTTTTTGGTTTGAGATTTTTCTTCTTGATATTATTTTTTGAGCAGTTCTGGGCTCAAATAGGTCCTCTTTAAATAAGGGACAAAGTATCACTGTAGACAGAGCCATGTTAATTGTCTCAATTACTGTCACTCTAGGTTCTAAACACACTTCTAAATGGGGGAAAAAAAAAACCATTAACTTGCATAGTTTAGGGGGAAAAGAGCTTATCTAAAACAAACAAAAAAATCAGTGTAGAGATTAGTTCACTCTTTTGGAGGCTGTAGAATATTTTTATATCTTTTAGTTGAAAAGCATTTTACTCTGTTTATAGGAATTTTTAGAAAAATATACATTGAATCATTTTTATAGTCAGATGCCCACTTGTAGGTTTGCATCACCGTTTGTTTCCATCACAATTTAGGATCTTCTTCTACTACCTCATTTATAGAACTGGGACATCTGCTACTCTTGGACATTCAAGCTCATGTAAGAGCCAGCTGTAGCATACATTATTTATTTGAACAGCTGGTTGATTTGTAAGTTTGTAAAAATTCTTCCTCTAAAAGCATCAATGTATGATTTATTTATTTTGTATTTTCCTTTTTTGCTCAGTGACTTTCAATATATACAAGATTCTATGAACAGGATCTGGGTAATTAAAATAATAACAGTAAGAAATCTCTGAAACAGTGGCATCCATCCCTTAAATAAGGGAAAAGGGTACACTGGATAAACAAAAGAGATGGCATTATTTTATGTCCTGGGAGGCACTTATTAGTGTATCCAACTTATACATTGAAAAACTATTTTTGTTTATATAAGTACGTATGAGTAGGTCAGTCAGTAAAATTTATGCATATAAAAAAATGCATGACCTAGCAACAAGCAAAAGTTTAACAGATGAGCTTTAAAGATTTATTTTCTAATTGGTTCCTGCAAACTTTATCAAATTATTGAATTAAGTAGTAACTGAATTACTTTTAAATCCTAAGATTTCAATAATTAAAATTAGAGAAAAATATTTTTGAAACTTAATATATACTTTTTATTCCTAAAATGGTAATGTCATTTTTCTTTGTTGTTGTAATAAAAGCATAAGGCTGATACTGTCAAAAACAAACTGATGTTACAGGGGACTATATACATATTTATCCTGTGTATTTTTTCAGAATGTTCACTGAAGCACAGAGGATGAAAAAAGACTTAAATACCACACAAAGAACACTTGAGAAGTCTTAGTGTGTTGTATGAATGCTTACTTATTTGTGACACATTCACTTGTATTCTTAATTAGCTGAAGCTTAGATCCTGAAACAGTAACTTTGATGGCTAATTTATGTTGATCACAACACTACATTATGGGTTATTTCATTACAATGAGTACCATATTTTATGAGTTTTGATGTTTTTAAACCGTGGATTTTTGATTGTATGTGAAAATTAGCATTAGTATTTTTTGTTCAGTGAATATGATGTTCAGTTCAGTTCAGTCACTCAGTTGTGTCTGACTCTTTGCGACCCCATGAATCGCAGCACGCCAGGCCTCCTTGTCCATCACCAGCTCCTGGAGTTCACTCAGACTCACGTCCATCGAGTCAATGATGCCATCCAGCCATCTCATCCTCTGTCGTCCCCTTCTCCTCCTGCCCACAATCCCTCCCAGCATCAGAGTCTTTTCCAATGAGTCAACTCTTTGCATGAGGTGGCCAAAGTACTGGAGTTTCAGCTTTAGCATCATTCCTTCCAAAGAACACCCAGGGCTGATCTCCTTCAGGATGGACTGGTTGGATCTCCTTGCAGTCCAAGGGACTCTCAAGAGTCTTCTCCAACACCACAGTTCAAAAGCATCAATTCCTCGGTGCTCAGCTTTCTTCACAGTCCAACTCTCACATCCATACATGACCACAGGAAAAACCATAGCCTTGACTAGACGGACCTTTGTTGGCAAAGTAATGTTTCTGCTTTTGAATATGCTATCTAGGTTGGTCATAACTTTCCTTCCAAGGAGTAAGCGTCTTTTAATTTCATGGCTGTAGTCATCATCTGCAGTGATTTTGGATTTCATTCTTTTAGAAGTTAGTATTAAAACAGGTGTTACTAGATAGGTTTACATTCAGTCAGCATGTTTCCTGTTTCCCAAAGAATCCAAGTACTACAGAGTGTGTCAACACTGGTCTCTCTTCTGATACAAATGCTCTTGTTCAGTATTATCATTGTCCCATAAAACAAGAATTGATTTAGATTTACATATGTACTTACCACTTTTCTCAGCTTAATATTTTTCTTGCATCTCCAACATTTCTTTTCCTCATTCCTGAAATGTCTGTGTCAAATATGTATGTATACTGTATCTTCCACATACTATTCTTGATGCCTTTTATTCTGCAAGTATTACAGGGTTTTCATTTGGATTTTTTTGATAGCTGTATCATCATTTATGAGGTAAGAACTGTGCAGACACAGTGTTTCTCAGAAAGTGTGGTTAATTAATTGTCAATGTTTTCCCATTTCAGCCTACTTATGTGTAGGTCACTATACAGTGGAGATCAGCTTCATTTACATAGCTGTCAGTGATATTCTGGCTTTAAATAGGATTCTCCTTGGTCTGTACCCTCTCGATCAAAATCATATTTCTTAATCCTTTGCTTTTCAACCTCAGTTTTGTTTGGGGGAGTAGGTTAGGTAATGAAAATGAAAAATGCAAAATGAAAATGTCTAGAGTTTAATTCTATCAAAATTCTTCATTTATATGGAGAATTCTTCATTTATTCTTCATTTTAATTCTTCATTTATATATCAACCTATTTTAGGCAATAAATGGCATCCTTCATTTGTTTTAAAATCATAAAACCTGATTCAGAATGTAACAGTATGACATATATTTGTATATTTTCCAGTATGAAAATTTTTGTTTCATTGAATATTCTCATTATTTTGTGATGGTGTGAAGCAGTGGAGGGGGAAAGTCCCTTACTTTACCATGTTCGTTGAAAGTCTCCAGACTGCAATTTTGTGAATAACCTCTGAGGCATCATAGTAGTATAGCTTCCACGATAAACTGCATTTTGATGTTTATCTCTCTACTCTGTCTTTTCCTATCTTCTAATCGTGGAGACTTTTGCATGTGAAATTCTTCATGATTATACTGGATTTTTCCCTCCAACGTCTTATCTCTCATTTGTCTCATCAACTTTCATAATTCTAACATCTCCTGTTTTCTGTACAATTGTCCATTCTATAGTCTAGTCATGATATTAATGTTCTGAAATATATTATTGAAGATCGCATCCACTTATTTTTCTGTTTCTCAATTTAATCTGAACTCTTTTTCTCTCATGAGTGTCTTATTTCATTAATTTTTTTCATTATATGTCTTTCAGCAATCTGCCATTTCTGACTTTTCTGGTGACCTTATTTTCCTGACTTTACAGGGTTGATAGATGAGAATCACTTTGGTAGTAAACTTTTGCTTGGACTCCAAGGACCTGCTGTTCTGTAGGCTCAACACTTTTCCCACCCCCACCCCATACACACCTTTTCTTCTCCCAGACACCAGTGCTGCTATTCTGTTCACTTATTAAGGAATCAGAGCCTTCAAGCTAGCTTCTGTAGACCTGACTATCTTAAAGTCACCTCCAGGGACACCAGAAATACCCTTTTAAGCCCCTAATACATCCAGCTTCTTACATAATTTGCTGTTAAAACTGTGGCTAGATAGATACCAATCACCATAGAGCAACTTTAATCATCAACAACTATCCTTGCTAGTCCAGATGGAAACTTTCTACCTTTTCTGAGTTCCAGGAGCACCTTAGAGATATTGGCATATTGATGATATGTTTTTGTCCATGTCTGGCTTTCTCTGTAGAGTCTAGTGTGGTTTGATTCCTGTAGTGGCAGTCAAGTGTGGCTATCGAACACTTGAAATATGATTAGTCTGAATTGATGTGCTGTATGTATAAAATGCATGCCAGATTTTCATGACCCAGTATGAATAAAAAATGTAAAATATCTTATTATTTTATTGTGAACCATAACAGCTACAAACATGTTGCGACTTGTAGCACACATACACAAATGTTTGCAGAAATCTTTGCTATGTTAATATGAAATCAGTTCTGAAGTCACGTAGTTTCCAGAACAATATCCTGGTTAAAAGGAAACCTGGATCATCTGGCCTGTAGACTTACCATTTTTCCTTTCAGTTCTGTGTATTGAAAGGAAATACACAGAACAAGAAGCCTACTGAATCATCTTCCCAAGCTAGAGCTCACTTCTAGTTTTTCACGCCCCTCTGTGGTCTTGAGGTAGAGCAGTAATAAAGAGCAATAACTAGTTAAATCATGCCTTTGAGGCCTGAACTGTGCAGCTTCTTGTGTAATACGGATTAACTGAAACCCTGAGATTACTTAGGTAAATACGTGTTCTCTGATAATGATCCATTCTGGTTGCTTTGTGTCACTTGAAGTCATGACTTTGGCTTATGATGCAGACTGCTGACGATCTGACATAGACTTGCTCTCAAATTGCCCTTGTGTCTTTCCAGTATAAAATGACCTTGCAGCACTTGATGGACTTTCCCCCCACCCCACCTCTAAAGCTGGGAGCACAGCAGTGTCCACTTGAATGGCAAATTGTGATAAAGTAGCAGGAGCGAAATTGCATAGCATAATCACTGCAATTTTTTATTGAATTGAGCCCTTTGCTCTTTTTCTTGACAGAACAGTTTATTGAATGTGCGTGTGGAAAACAAAGAAAGGCAGTAAAGAAACGTATCATTTTTTTCTGCCTGAGAATAGAACAGAGAGAAAATGTGTCTGCTTTCAAAGTGCACTTCTTAAGTGGAAGAACATTTTCAGGTGCAAACAGACTCTTTAGAAATATTATAAAACTGTGCTGCTCAAGGGCAATTCAGTGACTGATGAGGTTTCTGTCTGGCAGCCCTATCAACTTGAACAATGGAAGTTTCTTGTGTCCTTTATTCCTGGGAAATAGAGAAATTCTACTGACTAATACAAATTTTTCATTAAAAGGTAGAAAGAAAATTTTAACAGATGGCTAATGTTTTATTTTGTACATTCAATAATAGAAGGTCTGTCAGCTGCAGGTTGAAGTTTTATAATGAACATGATTTAATGGAAAATCATTTCTTCAGAATTTCAGGTAGAAATTCACAATGGAAATTCCTAGTTTGACTCATAGGGTTATCGTGGGTCCATTTGACATATTTCAGAAGCTTCCTAGCACTCTTGAACTTAATAACCTTTGAAAATAAAATATTGAACTTGTTTATTTCACAGATTCTTCAGCACTCTTGAACTTAATAACCTTTGAAAATAAAATATTGAAATTGTTTAATTTCACAGGTTCTTCAGTTTAAAATGGAAACAATGGTGTTGTCACAAAATGTTTTGGTGAAATTTATTAATAAACTTAAAGCTTCAAATTCAGATACTGGATTTTATTATTTAGTTACTGCACATGCCAATGGGCTTCCCAGATGCCTCAGTGGTCAAGGATACACCTGCCAGTATAAGAGATGCAGGAGATGAGGGCTCTATCCCTGGGTCAGGAAGCTCACTTGGAGGAGGAAATAGCAACCTGCTCCAGTATGCTCGCCTGAAAAATTCCATGGACAAAGGAGCCTGGCAAGTTATAGTCCATGGGACCACAAGGAATTGAATGTGGCTGAGTGCACACACACACACACACACACACACACACACACACACACAGCAATAGATGACTTTGATAGAATATTTTCATTGATGCTGTAATCTCAGCACATTCTAGTTATGAAGCGTAGGCTTTTGTCATATATTTTAAATATTCTTGAAAAAAGTAAAAAATTGAAGTGAATATCAAGGGTCTTGGGACTTTCACCCTTTTGTTAAGTTTTATTTACTCTTAATAGGATTTTTTGTTAAGAAAATTAGAAGCATACTTTGCAGTTAAAAAACCCTCTCATTTAATACTAAATGGGAATTTCCCTGGAGGCTTATATGATAAAAAATCCACTGCAATGCAGGAGACCTGGGTTCAATCCCTGGATCAAGAAGATCCCCTGGAGAAGAAAATGGCAGCTCATGCCAGTATTCTTGCCTGGAGAATCCCATGGAAAGAGGAGCCTGGTGGGCTACAGTCCATGGGGTCACAGAGTCAGACATGACTGAGTGACTAACATTTAATACTAAATACCATGATCATGATATTGTTTTTCTAAAAGTTACTCAGCAAGAATACCATGTTATTAAGTGTTTTGTTTCGGAATTCTTCCAAGGCAAGGAATATTATATTTAAAACTTGGAAATTTTTTAGTAAATATACTGTAGAGAAAAAGTCTTTATTTAGCAGAATGGCTCACAAAAGCTGGCAGATATTTTTTGTTCTCTGGGAATTCCCTGCTATCCATATGAACTTCCATTATTACTGAAAAATCTTAAATGCAAAGTTGGTGATGGACAGGGAGGCCTGGCATGCTGCGATTCATGGGGTCGCACAGAGTCGGACACAGCTGAGCGACTGAACTGAACTGAATAAGGTCTTACTTCAAAAAGTGTTGTACTTCCAGCAATAGTAGCGACTAAAACAACAAAGTTTAGTCACTCTTGAATATCCCTTAGCTGTTTTTCCCATTTATCTTATATTGGCTTTCCAGTGTACATATTTGCTAACTGAATGAAACAGTTTATTATTAAGCATTAGTGTAAAATTAAGAATTTAAGTGAATTTAAAATTTAAGAATTTTAAACAGCAGAAGATAAGAATTTCATTGCCGCCCCCCCTCCCCTCCCCCAGCTCCCCATCCCTCCATCAAAGGGCTTCCCTTATGGCTCAGCTGGTAAAGAATCCACCTGCAATGCAGGAGACCTGGTTTTGATCCCTGGGTTGGGAAGATCCCCTGGAGAAGGGAAAGGCTACCCACTTTGGTATACTGGCCTGGAGAATTCCGTGGACTGTATAGTCCATGGCTTTGCAAAGAGTCGGACATGGCTGAGCGACTTTCACTTTCACTTTCCCCATCAAAGTCTTTGGTTTTATACATTTATATGATTTCCACAATTTTATTTTTCAGTCTCGGAACTAATCTTACTTGGAGGTAGGAATACTATAATGAATTACACTCTTCAAGATGATCTCTTTTAGTACTCTGGGTGTTCAGTTCGGTTAAGTAACATGTATGTAGAAAAGACTTGAATGGTGTTCAAAAAGGAGTTGTGATAAAAAATAATGTTATACTTGTCTAACTGTTGATGTAATGATTCACAATGTATAAAGAAAACTTAAGATACTAAAGTATATTTTATTTGATTTAGCAATTCATATATCAGCTTTATTAGAAATTACAGTTTGTTTTCTGGACCCAGGTTTTATTAAGGTACATATTACACAAATAAAATGGAAAACACTTCTTCATGCAAAGTGTAAAAATGACCTAAATCTCTAAATGGCTTATTAAACAACAAAAATGTGAAATTAGTTTTATCATTTTAATGAGTACATGTAGCAATCGTCTTGTACCTGATTTTATACCATCTGCTTGGTATTTCAAAACTCCCTACTGGTTTACAAGTTCTAATTTAAAGAATAAGTAGTACTAGATAATTTTCTTATAATTCCTTTTCTCTTGTAAATCAGTGTAAATGAACAGAAAACCATGATTTATTGCCTCTCCTGTGCCTTTTATATCAAAGGTGCTGGTTCCTGGTGGCCCAGATTGTGTAGGATGCTTCTTCTGGCACGTTGTCCCTCAGATTGTGTCCTTAGGCTGGCTTCCTGTCTGAAGTGTGTTTCTTTCCCTGGTAGCTCAGTTCCCTTCTCAGCCCGGAAGCCTACAGTTGCTGGGGTGCTCCCGCTGCTACTGTTTTGGCACTGACGGGCTCCTGCTGTTTTGGCATAAATGTTGCATTTACACACTGAGAATAGTTTTCTTGGTATTTGGGAGAGCTGTTATCATGAACATGATGAATTCATGAACCAGAGTGTTTTTGCACTCTCTATTCTATTTTTCATATATTTAGTATCACTTGTTATGGTGCTTCAAGTAAGCATTCATGATTTATTTTCACAGTTTTACTAGGAGCACAGTGTACAGTCAGATATGCATCCCAACAGATTTTGTTTTCCTATGAGGTTATGATTTATCCAGTTTATATTTTTCAGTTAAAAACTATTTTCATATATGCTTAGATTTTTTTTTAGAAGATATATATGTAGTTGAAAAGCTCACACTTTGGGAAAAGACATGGTTGAGTTTTACACTGTGGTCCATTTCTTACTCTGTGATTTTGGAAAAGTTATTCTATACCTAAAGACCTAGTTTCACCTTCTGTAAATGAGAATAGTACCTTCTTTATAAAGTTGTTGTAATTAAATTGAATAATGCATCTAAAATATACAGCACAAGGAAGATGTTGAGCAAATTTTATCATCTCTATATCAGAAGGAAATAAAACTTGCAAATTACATTTCTGATAAGGAATTTGTGTTCAGGTGTATAAAGAAATTCTCAAACCCAACAAAAAATAATATTAACTTAATTTCAAAATAAGCAAAATGATTTATGCTTCTGGAAAGGTGAAGTTGATAATAACTTTCCTTATTCTTATGCAGCAAAGCAAAAAACCTTGGACATTATGAATGATGTACATGTGTGTATATATCATATGTGTGTGTGTTTGTGTGTGTGTGTGTGTGTGTATCATATGATAGCTTTTAATGGTGGAGAGAACACAGACCCTCTAGGGACCTTGGGACTAAATAAGCATGATGGTGAATTTCTTGAGTTTTTATTTTGCTTTATGTATTCCAGACTAGGCCCTAAAGTTGGAAACCTAGAAATACCAATAGGCACAGACAAAAAAAAAAAAAAAAAAAAAAAATGTCCTAACAGAAAGCTTGCCCTCTTCAGCCCAAGGACCAGACAAGCAAAGACAATCTATCAAGATAGACAGTAATCACTCGACAGAAGCCAGACACTAAAGAAGACAACTTTGATCCCCCCTCTCCCACTTTGCACTCTCACCAAGGTATAACAAGATGCCTCAATCCTCCCATAGGAGAGGTGTCAAGCAAGGCCCAATAGGGAGCCAGGATTTCTCATCTCCAATAGCTCAGATCAGATCAGTTGCTCAGTTGTGTCCAACTCTTTGCGACCCCATGAATCGCAGCACGCCAGGCCTCCCTGTCCATCACCAACTCCCGGAGTTCACTCAGACTCACGTCCATCGAGTCAGTGATGCCATCCAGCCATCTCATCCTCTGTCGTCCCCTTCTCCTCCTGCCCACAATCCCTCCCAGCATCAGAGTCTTTTCCAATGAGTCAACTCTTCACATGAGGTGGCCAAAGTACTGGAGTTTCAGCTGTAGCATCATTCCTTCCAAAGAAATCCCAGGGCTGATCTCCTTCAGAATGGACTGCTTGGATCTCTTTGCAGTCCAAGGGACTCACAAGAGTCTTCTCCATCACCACAGTTCAAAAGCATCAATTCTTTGGCGCTCAGCCTTCTTCACAGTCCAACTCTCACATCCATACATGACCACAGGAAAAACCATAGCCTTGACTAGATGAACTTCTGTTGGCAAAGTAATGTCTCTGCTTTTGAACATGCTATCTAGGTTGGTCATAACTTTCCTTCCAAGGAGTAAGCGTCTTTTAATTTCATGGCTGCAGTCACCATCTGCAGTGATTTTGGAGCCCAGAAAAATAAAGTTTGACACTGTTTCCACTGTTTCCCCATCTATTTCCCATGAAGTGGTGGGACCGGATGCCATGATCTTCGTTTTCTGAATGTTGAGTTTTAAGCCAACTTTTTCACTCTCCACTTTCACTTTCATCAAAGAGGCTTTTTAGTTCCTCTTCACTTTCTGGCATAAGGGTGGTGTCATCTGCATATCTGAGGTTATTGAGATTTCTCCTGGAAATCTTGATTCCAGTTTGTGTTTCTTCCAGTCCAGCGTTTCTCATGATGTACTCTGCATATAAGTTAAATAAACAGGGTGACAATATACAGCCTTGACGAACTCCTTTTCCTATTTGGAACCAGTCTGTTGTTCCATGTCCAACAGCCAGCTATCTCTAAGACCCCCATTATGTCAGTGGAGACCACCTAAAGAGCTTGGACTTTCATCCTTACCAAGAAGTAATGAAGAGTCCCTCCTCACCTCACTGGGACCTTTTCAGAGAAGCCACAGTGGAGAAGGAAATAGAATTGTCAATTAGAGGAACACACAAATAATCTCCATTAGATAGGTCCATGGATAGATGTTAAGACTAGTAGGTATCAAACAAACAGGCACAAATTATGTACATCACCTCCAGTGTCCTCCTCCTGCAAATGTATTTGGTTATTAAGTAAGGACGATAGTTGCTATAGAGTTCAGAGTCCTGGCAAACACGACTTTAACCAGGACTTTGAGGTTAACATCCCAGTAATACTGATACATACTGACCTCATATACTCCCTGATACAATGCACTGTGAAGGACACGGCATCTCTGTATGATTTTTCCCAGTAATGTAAAGTCTGAGCCTAATATGAAACAACATCAAACACTCTGAATTGGAAGAGGACATTCTAAAAAATAACCAATCAGTAATCTTCAAAAGTGTCAAGAAAGACAAGGGAGGGCTGAAGAAATCACAAATAGGAGGAGACTAATGAAACCTGCTCATTAAATGCTGTGTGAAATCCTGAATTGGATCCTGAAACATAAACAAGACATTAGAGGAAAAGTTAATAAAGTCTGAGCAAGTTTAATATATTAGTTAAAATAGTAAAATACCACAACGAGTTTAATTTCTTAGTTTTGATAAATACCCTGTGGTTAAAATGTTAACGTAAGGAGAAGCTGAGTGAAAGGCTCTTCTTGGGGTATAAGCTGTGCTGTTTTCAAAACCTTTAAATATGAGTCTGAAATTACCACAGAATAAATTTTAAAAATTTGGACGTTTGCATCTGAAGCGAGTGAAGCAGAACATATTGATTGTGGTCAGTAAATTGTTTTCTGTAATCATGTCACAAGTCACTGTTTAGTCCCCTTTTTGCACTGTTTTTCCAGCCTGCTTAACTGACACTTCCTAGAAATAGCTTTGCTTCACAGTGTGTTATCAGTGTAGACTGGACTCATGAAGTTTACAGAGAAATATTTGAATAACATGATTCCCAAGGACCATATAGTTTTTTGTGTGTGTTTAAGAAATATAAAAGATATGTCATGTAATTTTAAGGTTATTCAAAAGCATTTATTTTTAAGGAAAATTACAATGATAAAAAAGAGTGCTTGTCTGAAAGATGGTATTTTGAGTGTTGATTTGCATTTTTTTTAGTTTTTGCTTCAAAGAAATATTTACATCTTGCGTTTGTGTGATTCTAAGTGAGGTAATGTTGTATAGACATTTAGGATAAAATTTAAAAACCATTGAGGGCTGGATTACGTTATATTAACATAGACACTGAGCAGATACCATTTTCCATGTTCTGTAAGAAGTTGTGTTCGTAATATCTGATAGATTTTTTTTTTTAATTTAAGCAGATCCAGAAATTTATCAGAGCTCTTCTTGCACAGTGAGAAAATGCTGGAGGTACAACTAGTGGTGAGTGATAACCCGGCAATAACATTTGGTGGTTTACCTAATGCTTTCATGTACATCTCCTTTAATTCTCATTAACAATTTCTGAGTAGCTTAAAAGTATGAAAAATCAAAACCACTATCATATTGGAGTAAAGGAGTTGGGGAAGATGCTACCTTTTTGCTAGAAAAAGAACTCTTCTGACCAGTCAGTATCAAAATGAGTAAAGGGAATCATGTGCAAGGAGCTAAGGTGATGTTCCTTGGAACTGTTTCTTTGTAATAAAGACAAAAGAGTTTAGTATGGATAGAACCTAACTTTTTATGGCTTATACATGTTTGTTGATTTACCTTTTTTTCCCTTAGCATTGTGTCTGTCATTTTGTGGTTTTTGTCTGAGCTTTCTACTATGTTGTGGAGAACAACCAGTGCAATAATATAAGCCTCAAAAAATATACATCAGTTTTGAGTTTTGTTAAATTAGCTTAAGTGTGTTTCATTTTTATCACTGCCCAGCTGAGATAAAGATTTACAAGGAATTTTAAAGTCTTTCTAATGGGTATGTAATGGATCTCATTTGGGGTTTAATTTGCATTTCTCTTAATACCAGTGATACTGAACTAATTTTCATGTGCTTATTTGTCATTTTTGTCTCTTGTAGAAGGTCTGGTCCAATCGTTTGTCTCTTTTTAATTTGGGTGTATTATTATTATTGAGTTCTGAGTTCATTATTCTATCTACTTGTTCTTTGGCAGAAAGTGCATTAAGAATATTTTCTGTTATGTGTGATTTGCCATATTTTCTAAATAGCCTTTCAAAGAGCAGAGTTTTAAATTTTAACATCCAGCTTATCACTTTTTATATCTTTAATCTGTATTTCTTATAAACTATCTTAGAAGTCTCTGCCTGCTCCTGAGTGGCAAATGCATCTGTTGAACTTGCTGCTGCTGCTGCTAAATCGCTTGAGTCGTGTCCGACTCTGTGCGACCCCATAGATGGCAGCCCACCAGGCTCCACCGTCCCTGGGATTCTCCAGGCAAGAACTCTGGAGTGGGTTGCCATTTCCTTCTCCAATGCGTGAAAGTGAAAAGTGAAAGTGAATTTGCTCAGTTGTGTCCAACTCTTAGCAACCCCATGGACTGCAGGCCACCAGGCTCCTCTGTCCATGGGATTTTCCAGGCAAGAGTACTGGAGTGGGGTGCCATTGCCTTTTCCATCTGTTGAACTTAGGAATGTGCATAATTTTAGTTTTTGCATTTAGTTCTATAATTCATATTGAGTGAATTTGTGGACATGGTAAAATTAATATTCAATATTTGTATTTTCCTATGGATAATTAGTTCTTGCACTACTTGTTGAAAAGGGTATCACCCACTGAATTGCTTTGGTACTTCTTTTGGAAATCAAATGGCCATGCATATGTAGGTTCATTCTTTTACCAGCTGAGGTACAAGGGAAACCATTTTTTTTTTTTAACCCCAAGGACTGTACAGTCCATGGAATTCTCCAGGCCAGAATACTGGAATGGATAGCCTTTCCCTTCTCCAGGGAATCTTTCCAACCCAGAGAATGAACCCAGGTCTCCTGCATTGCAGGCAGATTCTTGGGTTCATTTTTGAACTCTCTATTTGGTATCAGTGAACTTTAGCCTTTTTTTTCAGTCCCAGGCAATGGAGATTACTGTAGATTTATAGAGATTGTTTTCAATCAAGTATTGCTAATATAAGATTTCTTTTTTTAAAGAACTGGTTTACCTTTTCTAGATTCTTTATGTCCTTATGTATTTTAAAATAATCTTGACAATTCTAAGAATAAAAGCCTGCTGCATTTTGGATAGGATTGTCTTAAACTTACAAATACATTTGGGGAGAATTTGCAATTTAACAATATTAAGCCTTTCTATTAGTAAATATTGTGTGTGTTTGTGTGTGTGTATAATATAGTATATAACTTTATAAGAGGATCTAGTATATATAATCGCTATTTAGAACTTTTTAAAATGTGTTTTTGAGAAAATATCTGAGTAGATTTAAGAGAAATTCAATATAAAGCAAATTGGTAAGCTGTGTTCCCCGGAGAAGGCAAGGGCACCCCACTCCAGTGTTCTTGCCTGGAGAATCCCAGGGACGGCGGAGCCTGGTGGGCTGCCATTTATGGGGTCACACAGAGTTGGACATGACTGAAGCGACTTAGCAGCAGCAGCAGCAGCAACAAGCTGTGTTCCCATGTCTTTGGCTTTTCATAACTGAAAAAAGTTGCATTAAGGTTTCTAATTTCAGTGAGTAAACATTTCAAAAATAGGACAAAGGGGTAAAATTGGCTCATTATAGGGAGTTAGACCTGAAAAAAAACTAGGGCGCAAGAAAGATAATATTCTCAGAACCTGACCCGTTACTACTATTACTACATTTTGACTTTTCATCCAAGAACTTTCCTATTTAAATCTTTTTCCACACATTGCTATGCTCAGTCTCTCTGAAAGTTTTTTTTTTTCCTCCCTTCATATATTTTTATTGCTTTGTGACATATATGGAATACCAGACTTTTTTCAATCTATTTAAACAGGGCCTCCGGGTCCATCCTGTGCTTACTCTTCCCTGCCCATTCTAGTCTCCAGTTGATTTCATTTCTCTGTGTGGCAGACTGGTTTTAATGTCGAAACTGATCAATTTCAAGTGGTTGTCTGCCGTACTGTATGTCTTTGGCAAAAGACTGAAGCTACACCTCTGCTGCTAAGTCGCTTCAGTCGTGTCCAATTCTGTGTGACCCCATAGACGGCAGCCCACCAGGCCCTGCCGTCCCTGGGATTCTCCAGACAAGAACACTGGAGTGGGTTGCCATTTCCTTCTCCAATGCATGAAAGTGAAAAGTGAAAGGGAAGTTGCTCAGTCGTGTCCGACTCTTCATGACCCCATGGATTGCAGCCTACCAGGCTCCTCCATCCATGGGATTTTCCAGGCAAGAGTACTGGAGTGGGGTGCCTAAACTTACTGGTTAAAATGTAGCATAATCAATTAGCAATGTCTACCAGTGTTTTGGGTGGGAGCAGCCCGTGTGTCAAACCTGCATTATATTAGTCGCCCTGAATGTGGGCCTATCCCTTTGCTAGTCTTCACATCATAAATGTGGTCTGGAAAGCAATTGTATTGTTATTATATCATTTTAGGTGTAGATTTCTAATATTCTTATAGCATATGATGATGTTGTAGTCATTTATTTTGGTTTCATATAAGCATTTTTTTAATCACGGCATTTCCATTTCAAGCCAAGCATATTGTTTCTCTCTTTCCTGTCTATCTGTCTGTCAGTCTATCTCCTAGTTATATTTCTCTCTGTAATAGATGGGGTCACAAAGAGTCAGACACGACTGAGCAACTGAACTGAACTGAACTGTAATACAGATAGCTTGTGAAGACCTGGGCCAAAGAGCATTTATTAACTTAAATGGCACCCTACATTTGGAAAAGGATTATAATCTAAATATGAAATCTTTGAAAAGTGATTTGTAGTTAAGCCCGATTATTTTATGTTAAAAATTTGATGTTATATGGAAGTAATCGTTAGGGACTGTTTTTCCCCTTACATTCTTGGTACCCACATTGTTTCAAGCCTGTAGACTGTGTGCTTTGGCTTTGGTTCGCTGTTTATATACATGGACACCCCAGTAAGTTTAAGGCTTGACTACAGATTTTTAGTGTGTTGTTAAAAGAAAATACTGGAGCAAAGACTTTAATCATCAATATTCACACATAAATTTTTACTGAATTGCTAGATTCTAGGTATAGAAGTAAACAATAATACTGCTCTTTAATGGCCAGTTTATACTTAATACTTGTCTAATTAAAAACATTTTACCTATCTGAATGATTTTTCTGACAAGTAAATTATGTGACAGAGGTCTATGGACAATTATTTATTTCTTTGCCTTATCTTATATTAGTGATTACTTGCTTTAAATCTTACATATTATATTTCTTTATTAATAAGACAAAAATTAAATGTATTTAAACAACCTTAGGAAGTATATTTTTTCATTATTATTATTTAATACAGTTTTGTATTAAACATTTGATTTTAAGTTAAATCATTGCTCTGATTTCCTGTTCAAATAAGTGAGAAAAAAGGATAATCTGTGTAGGCCTTTCTTACTGTCACTTCCATATTAAATTCAGCAAACTGCTCTACAGAAACTACCTTTTCTTATGAACTAAATTTATTAGGAGCATTGTTCTTTTTAATTGTGAAGTGCTTAGATAGAAGTTAGCTTCATTAAAACTTCAATTTTCTGTATTTCTCACTAAGATAGTAAAAACTGTTTGTCAAATAATTTAGTTCATTTTAAATCTCAGCTGGAAGAAAGCTGGGCAGATTGGTCTCAATGTTCTTATTCCTTCTTTAAATCATACTTAGTGTGATTTAGCTCATCCTAGTATGATTTCTTTTTCTCTTTAGTAAATCTGATATTTCAGTCCCATTTTCTCATGTAGTATACAGAACTGACATATTTATTGGTCTCTTTTTATATCTATTATGATACTTGTATTGAATTTTTAGGTAACATGAAGTTCATGTATTACTTGACTATATATTGATCTACTTTTAAAATCCATTACATATAATATTTTTAATTATATAAATAATTTTAAATATCTGAATCATTTACAGTTGTTACCATAGATTATAAATTTTTAGTTTTTTTTTTAGCATTTATGATGGGAAAATTCTTTCTCGTATTTACTTGTGTGTATTCTTTCCCTTATATTCTATTTTATTATATGTATATTGTTAAAGGAGATGATGGTAATCATTGATAGCTATAATTTGTTTTTTAATTTTTATTGAACAGTAATTAAAATCAATTATCAGCATCATTACCCATGGGATGAACTCTGGAGAAACATGGGTGGCGGAGAGGTAGAGTTGAGTGTTATCAGCCGATAGGTGCTAAAATAAAACTTGAAAATGAGCATATTCTTCCACAGATAAAATACAGAATAAGTTGAGGGCTGAGGTATTCTCTCTACCACTCAAAGAGCAGATTGCTTCTTGAATAGCAGATCTAATTCTTATATTGACTGTAGGGTAAATCTAATCAGACTTTTGCAGAATAACCACAAAGCAGTTTGCTAATTTAACCTACTATCTGTGTTGAACAGTCCAGCCCAATTTTTAACTGATATCCAGAGGCCAGAGAATAAGATTTCATAATAAAAAGATTTCAATTTTCAAAATAATTACTTGTTAGACCCTTCTGAGAAAGACATCTATTCTTTTAAACTTTATATATACTTGACTGAATATGATTGCTATTGTCTTTTTTCTCAGATTTCAAATAGCTTATTGTAAACTTTAGAACCCATAATAAACTTGTATTGGCACTACCTCTTTTACTACTTGTATTTTATGTATGTAAACTATTGTTCATTCACTCAGTCATGTCCAACAGTTAGCAACCCCATGGATTGCGGCACGCTAGGCTTCCTTGTCCATCTCTATCTCCTGGAGTTTGCTCAAACTCATGTCCATTGAGTTGGTGATACCATCCAACTGTCTCATCCTCTACCATCCCTTTCTCCCTTTGTCCTCAATCTTTCCCAGCATCAGGGTCTTTTCCAATAAGTTGACTCTTCACATCAGGTGGCCAAAGTACTGGAGCTTCAGCTTCAGCGTCAGTCCTTTAAATGAATATTCAGGACTGATTTTCTTTAGGATTGACTGGTTTTATCTCCTTGCAGTCCAAGGGACTCTCAAGAGTCTTCTCCAGCAACACACTTTGAAAGCATCAGTTCTTCAGTGATCAGCATTTTTTATGATCCAACTCTCACATCTGTACATGACTAGTGGAAAAACCATAGCTTTGACTATATAGACCTTTGTAGACAAAATAATGTCTCTGATTTTTAATATGCTGTCGAGGTTTGTTATAAGTTTTCTTCCAAGGAGCAAGTGTCTTTTAATTTCATGGCTGCAGTCACTGTCCACAGTGATTTTGGAGCCCAAGAAAATAATCTGTCACTGTTTCCATTGTTGCCCCATCTATTTGCCATAAAGTGATGGGACCGGATTCCATGCTCTTTATTTTTTGAATGTTGAGCTTTAAGCTAGCTTCTTCACTCTCTCCCTTCACTCTCATCAAGAGGCTCTTTAGTTCCTCATTGCTGTCTGTCATTACAGTTGTATCATCTGCATATCTGAGGTTATTGATATTTCTCCTGGCAGTCTTGATTCCAGCTGTGCTTCATCCAGCCTGGAATTTCACATGATGTTTTGCATATAAGTGAAATAAACAGGGTGACAATATATAGCCTTGACATACTCCTTTCCCAGTTTAGAACCAGTCTCTTGTTCCATGTCCAGTTATAACTGTTACTTCTTGACCTGCATACAGGTTTCTCAAGAGGCAGCTCAGGTGGTCTGGTATTTTTATTTTTTTAAGAATTTTCCACAGTTTGTTGTGATCCACATAGTCAAAGGCTTTAAAATAGTCAATGAAGCAGAAGTAGATGTTTTTCTGAAATTCTCTTGCTTTTTTTATGATCCAACAGATGTTGGCAATTTGATCTCTGCTTTTTCTAAATCCAGCTTGTACATCTGGAAGTTCTCAGTTCACTTATTATGAAGTCTAGATTAAAGGATTTTGAACATTACCTTGATAGCATGTAAAAAGAGTGCAGTTGTGTGGTGGTTTGAACATTCTTTGGCATTCCCCTTCTTGGAATGAAAACTGACATTTTCCAGTCCTGTGGCCACTGCTGAGTTTTCCAAATTTGCTAGCATCTTGAGTGCAGCACTTTAACCAGCATCATCTTTCAGGATTTGAAATAGCTCAGCTGGAATTCCTCACCTCCACTAGCTTTGTTCATAATAATACTTCCTGTGGCCCACTTGACTTCACACTCCAGGATATCTGGCTCTAGGTGAGTGACCACACCTTCGTGGTTATCTGGGTCATTACGACCTTTTTTTTGGTACAATTATTTTGTGTATTCTTGCCACTTCTTATCGTTTGCTTCTATTAGGTCCATACTGTTTCTTTCCTTTATTGTGCCCTTCTTTGCATGAAATGTTCCCTTGTTATCTCTAATTTTCTTGAAGTCTTTCCCATTGTGTTGTTTTTTGCATTGTTCACATAAGAAGGCTTTTTAAAATCCGTCCTCACTCTTCTTTGGAACTCTGCACTCAGATGGGATATTTCTCATTTTCTTCTTTGCCTTTCGTTTGTCTTCTTTTTCAGCTAGTTGTAAGGCCTTCTCAGGTGGCTGTTTTGCCTTGTAATTGAACATTCCAATTGACTTCTATTAAATCTTCCTCCCATAATGTACTCTTAATCAGAAAGCCAGTGACACTAGTCAAATAAATGAAAGACAGGTGCGAAGTATAGTTCAAAACACTCATTCCTCTGTCACCCTGTTGGTTTACATCTAAGGGTATGTTTACCTACCAGAGCCCACTTCTTGAAGTAATCGACTTTATGTCCCGTATTTGGTGATTAATATTTCTAAGTACTTAGGAACTTCAGGCTATGTGTTTGTCCCTTTGTTTCCCTTTACCTCTGCTCAGTGTCTGTGAGAAAATATAGCAGAATTGAAAAAGCTGTCCAAGTTGCCACTGGGGGCCCGTTCCCAAAGATTTTTCCTTGAGTGAAGGAAGACTTGGCACATGCCCTTCACTCCAGGAATTTAAGCCTTGGAGAACGAAGTGTCAAAAGTGAAACTAAGTGACAGGATAAAGTGTGGTGAACTCCAGTAGTGCCAGGTAAATAGAAATCACAGCATGCTTCTGGGTAAATTTATTCTTTTTCCTTTTTTTTCTTTTCAAATTTGGTGTAGTCTAAAGTTAGTTTCAGAAATCCTAAATTTAAAAACAGAATTTTTTTCTTGAAGCTATGATTCTATTTTCACTTGCACTCCATTTATTTCACACTTGCAAAGTTGATACATCCCAGGGTAATATTGCATTATAGCACTAATTGCTTACTCTTTAGATATTTGTAGCCATTACAGTGATTGCTTTAAAGACAAACTTGGCAAAAGTAAATTTTTTGATATTGATTAAACTCAAATTTTATCAAATTGTTTAAAATAATTTATTTGGTAATAACCAAATGTATTATTCAAATCTAAAAAGTCATTTCAATGCTGCCAGCATCCAGTTTCTTTTTACCCTATTAGCTGGTTTTTCGGCATTTTTCTGTCTTTCGTTGTTGTTTTGTTTTTGTTTTCCTGCAGACCTTATTATTGCAACTTTTAAAATACAACTTTTATATAAAAATTATATAAAATATTTAATCTAGATTAAAAGTCAACATGACTGATATGATAAGAGTAAAATATATGGCAATAACCGACTGGTGGTTTCAGCAGTGAATTATGGAAGACGGTTAATATTCTGGGATTTCACCTCTGGGTACTTGGTCATAGTTCTATCCAGACAGCAGTGTTTTCAAGCTTTCTAGGCCAGATGGTACAACAGATAATTTTAGGGAGGAGAAAAAAAACAATTAACAACAAACACAGAAACTTTTATTAAAAAAAATTTCTTATTTGTTCATAATTAGAATAACTATTAAGTCCTGATTAGATTTATGTAATCACAGATTGCCAGTTTCTTTTTTTTAATTTCAGTATAGTGGTTAGATTAGGTTGAAAGATTCCAGAAAAATGAAAGAACTCATGATTATCTTTAAATTAAATTGTTGTTTATTTATGGGCATGGAAATTAACAATGTTTAAATGACTTTTAGGAGTATATATAGTATTTTGAAAGAAATGAAATTTAGGTATACATGATAGCTGAGCAAATTGAATCTTGCTTTTTTGAGATTTCACTTGTCTTCTAGTCTAGTATAAAGAGTGTCCTAAACTGAGCTTCAGATAACCACAGTTTTACTCCTAATTCTGCTTGCAAATAAATCACTACTTTACCAAGTATATTATCAAATTATTCAACACAAAGATATTGTCTCCCCCAAATTTTGTAAAGTTGATACAATATAATGCATATAAAATGATTTTTGGAAGGTAAGATTTAAGAAATTTATTTAATCACAGTAAGCTTTTATTTTACATTTCTTTAGTAAATTTCATTGTGCTTTTATGTAACATTTATATTTTGAGTAAATACAAATGCAAAAGCAAAATGGTTACTTTTATTAAAACTTTGAGACCCTGAAGATGAAGTAATATAAACATAGAAGCTGACACTGCTGGGGTAAATTTTCAGTGCTAATGAAGCTATGGTCTACTGGTTCCCATATGTTTTGCTTGGTTGCTGCGATCAGTGTTTTGAGCCATGAAAATAAGTGGAGGTCCATGTGCCCATGGCCTAATGAGGACTGGGCAGTTAGCCTAAGTGAAAATTTAGCACTTCTTCTATTTTCCTTTGTCATTATTTTTAATCTGCTTCGGTGATACATCAGACATTTCTCCTTTAAGCAAATGTCTTTGCCTATTGATAAAAATAAATTCAAGAAATATTGATAACAATCTGTTATACATAATGCAGTATGCAAGGTTGTGGGGAAACCACTAAAATGGTCCTTGTTCTCAAGGAGGTTCTAGTAATATAGAAAGTATAGGTATGTAAAAAATCATTTTATATACTAGATCATTGTTTTCAAAGTGAATGTAATCATGTTTGCCTTGGCAAGTCAAGTAATAAATGGAATGATATTAATACACATTTAAATTCACATCCACACCTCTTGTAAATTACTGGTTCATTGCTGATATACTGTCAATATTTTGCACTTGTGAAAATGCCTTAGAAAATGGTTGAAAAATGCATAAAAATGGGGAAACTGAATTATTGCATGAGGGTCAAATAGGAATGTTGTACTTTCCTTATTTTAATACTCTTTTCCTAAACCCATTATATCAAAGATAATTATTTTAGAAATGCAGTATAAAGAAAATATCACACAACTCAGACAAAAAATAACAATAATCACTCATATTTAAATTTTAAGTTATAAAACCTATGAGGTGTTTGTTTCACATTGCTTATTTCTTAAAAGATGCTATGTTCCTATAGAGAATATTCTATATTCATAATTATTTTATTCAATCTGCATATTAAAGAGAGGTATGAATTAGTTGTATGTTACTGATTTTTAAATATATTTTGTCTTATATCACTTGCTACTTTTGATTTATGAATGTTAGTATCATAATGTCACATACATACAGATATTTGTCTGTTATATTAATTTATACTAGGAAGTCAAAATAACTTATAAATGCTGTTTTCTTTGTAGAATATTCAAATACTCTACTATATAGGTCTAATGATAAAGTATCCTCTTTCTACTTCACTTCCTTTGGCATATATCTCCCTTTAATCAATTATATTTTTCATTAGCATTTACTTATATACTATTTAATAAGCTACTGTTCTTGAGTTCTAGGCTTTAAAATATGCTTATTGATATAATAGGCACAAAAGAGATAAAACTACTACATTTGCATTCTCTTCATCTTTTTACATTCTCCCCATTTTAGGTGTTTGTATTTGATACATTCTGTTTGGCTCTTTGCCTGAGTCATCATAGTGCATTTACTTCAGGTGTGTTATGGGAACACGATATTGGTATAAAGATTTAGACTTTACTGCTGCATCATTCGGAGAAGGCAATGACACCCCACTCCAGTACTCTTGCCTGGAAAGGCCCATGGACAGAGGAGCCTGGTAGGCTGCAGTCCATGGGGTCGCGAAGAGTCGGGCACGACTGAGCGGCTTCACTTTCACTTTTCACCTTCATGCATTGGAGAAGGAAATGGCAACCCACTCCAGTGTTCTTGCCTGGAGAATCCCAGGGACGGGGAGGCCTGGTGGGCTGCCGTCTAGGGGGTCGCGCAGAGTCAGACACGACTGAAGCGACTTAGCAGCAGCAGCTGTATCATTTAGTTGACTCGATTGTTAAGGAAGAGTTTATGGGACCATTATTCCCAATACTTTTACATGTTTAAAACTTTACGTATTACTTGGGTACACATTTTTGGGTTATACTAGGTTTCACTTAGGAATTTGTGGAAATTGTCCAGTGTCTTTGGACATTAAAAGTTGATATGAAGAATTCTAAGACCGTTTTAAAAATTTCTCCATTTATTTCTCTATTTCTATTTTGATCTTTAATCTAGCTGGACAAATGATAGTTTCTTTGATTTCAGTTATTGGTAACTTTAGTAGGGCATGTTTGCATGTTGTCTAGTTTGGCCTTTTTTTCCCAGTAGTATTACATGTTTCTACCAAAGTCTAGATTCAAATATACTTGTATTTTAAGACTTTACTTATTTGTATATCTGTAACTATTAATTTTGTTCCACTATTTACTTTCTTTTTTAATAATATTCTATTTTCATGTTTTTTAGTTTGTTTCTGTCAGGCTCATTTTAACTTCACTTTAATTTTTGTGATATTTAATTTTAATGTCATATCTTCCCTGAACTCTTTACCTTTCCATTATATCTATTTCTGTTTTTTCACTATCTCATCTCTAAATTCTTATATTTTTGTTTGGTATGCTTGATCATAAAAGCGACAACTTTATTCATTTTGTAAATTCATAAGAGAAGTTTTTGGACTAAATGTTCATGTATTCCATGGTATACCAGGTTGAATAGTGTCCCTTCAAAATTTATGTCCCTTCAGAACCTCATAAGGTGGATATTTGGAAATAGGGTCTTTGCACACATAAGTTGGTAAAAAGAGGTTTTGAGAAATTAGGGTGGTCCTTAAATCCTGTGACTGATGTCCTTGTAAGAAGGCCATGTGGAGACATAGGCACTCTGGGAAAATCCATGTGACAGTGGAGGCAAAAGTTGCAGTAATGTAACTGAAAGCAAGGGAATGCAAAAGAAAGCTAGCAACCATCCTAAGTAAGGAAGAGACAAGGAAAGATTCAAAGAGAGCATGGCTTCAGAGAGAGCATGGCTCTGCTCATACCATGCTTTTGGACTTCAAGCTTCTAGATCTAGGAGAGAATATATTTCTGCTGATTTAAGCCAACCACTTTCTGGTAATTTGTTATTAGGAAGCTAATGCAATTGGTAAACTTGCTGTAATGAGTTTTCTTCGTCTGCCACTTTTCTTTTTGTGTCTTACAGTGTTTTTGTATGCTTGTTATATGCTCTATACTAATCAGTCCCTTAAAGAGGTGGTGTTTCTGTTTCTTTCATTTTTTCAATCATGGAGGACCAGGGGTGTTTTCTAGCCAAACAGATTTTTGCTAACGACCTAGGGATTTGTGTTTATGTTTATTTATCTATATTCTAAGCCAGTGGAGATGTGCAACTGTAATTTTGCACACAGTAAAAGATGTCTTTTCTGCCAGAATAACATTTTCTTTTATGGTCTGTATATGTGCTCTCATCTTTAGCTTATGCATCTCATTAGTGCCACTGAAGACTTGAATTTTTGATTTTGCATCATGGTTTGGTCCCTTTGGTCTATTCTGTGGTTTCCAGTTATAAAGCTAGTATCTGCTTTTCTGTATATTCTTTCATAGGGTTTAAGGTATTTTTCGAAAGACAAAACATGATGCCAATATCCTAGTACCAGGAAGTTCTTTAACTAATTATATAAATGGTAGTCCAAGTTTAATTTGCTTTAGATTATCCTAGTAGGAGGCAGTTTAATATTTTGAGTTGAGTATATGGGATCCAGAACCCAGTAGCTCAGATGCAAGTCCCAGCTCTGCCGCTTTTTATATCTTTGGGGAAGTTACTTTTATGTACTTCAGTTTGCTTATCTATAAAATGTACTAATAAATAGGTGTCTTTTAAAGTTTCTGAGAACACTAAGTTATCTCTCTAAAGTGTCACATATATAAAATTTTTAGTACTTGTTAGCATAATGTCCTGTTCTATTTCATTCTTGCTCACAGATAGGTTTGCCCAGAACAAGCGAAAGATCTTATTCTGAAAACCATCCAGATATTTGCAAGTAATTTTTATACTTTAATTCTGTCTTAGTCTTTCAGTCTTAGTCTTTACTCAGTAAAAAAAATACCTATTTTAGTATCATTGAGATTACTTCATCAATCCTTAATTTATTCTTAGTGTTCATTTGTGAATTTCCATAATTATCTTAATCTTTCCTTTAAGGATTGTGAAATGGCTGATTTCTGTCAGAATCATGAACCATCCTAGCAATATGTAATAAACTGGAAAAAAAAATCTTGGACAATATTTTGTTTTTCTGAAATATCTGGAAGAATAGCTAACAGTGTAACTCAATTTCTTACTAAAAGTAAAGGGGGCTTTCATGTTTGAATACTTTTTATAACATTTAAAAATTCATTGTCCTCCTGGTAAAATTGTCTCATCTCATCATCTGAGATCATCTTTTCTAATCCTTTTAACATTCTTTTAGCATAAAATTCTCGCTTTTAAGCATCAAATATTCTTGGTACTAGGTGGGAAAAAAAACTGCTACTAAATGTCTTTGAAGGAAAAGTGAATTTCCATGTTGAAATTAGGATTCCCAACATGAAATAAACTGAGTAGAACTGGGAATTTTTCTCTGTTAATTTCTATGGCTGATGTTATGGTGAATGTGAAATCAGGGCAGGTCATCCTTCCAAATCAGAATCTTAGAAACATGGACTGCATTACAGACCAGGAACTTTTCTACTTCTTAGGTATTCATTTTCCTTTCAAGTAAATGAAGGGATAATGTCAATCTTGAGTCCTTTCACTAAATCCATATACTTTTGACTTGATGAAGACTAGTTTAATTATGATTAGTTTAATGTAAGTGAAGAATGTGTTATGATGATTGAGTAATATGCTCTATATGACCCTAATATTGTAGAAATATGAGCACTCTGACATTATGGCCTACTTCTTGTAAATCAGTATATATGAAATAAGGAAAAAATTAGCTAGTTTATTGATTTTCTTCAACTTGTATGTAATTCCTAAACCATACACATCCATGTTTAAATGCTTATGCAGTAGTAAGATTTAAATCTTCTTTTTAATTGATTAGATTTCAGATATTTAGGAGAATGTCTTCAGACTGCATTTAATTGAAATGTCTTCTTGAAAAGTCATATTTGTAGATGTCCAAAATGTGAGACCTTAAGTGAAAAACTTGCATTTTTATTTTGTGTTTCAAAAATATATTATGAGACTATTAAAGAAGATAATAGAATAAATGACATACTTGTCTCTTTGTCTTAACTGGCAAGAAAATCTAGAGATAAACTCAGGACCTAGTTTTAACACTGTCCTTAAATATATATCCTGTGGTCCTTTTACTCACTTAGGTGGCTTGTGATCTAATACTCCATATATCCATTTATTTTACATTGCTTTTGAGCTTCTAACCTGAAATTTCCTTGAAAGGAGACTGAATATTTGTTAAGGATAAAGGATACTCTCCATAACCATGTGTATTTAAAATATCCCATTTAAATTTTCCTTTAGAAGTATTCTCAATACTCCTTATGTACTTATCATTCTTAAACTTATGATGATGCAGTGTTTGTTTATACATGTAAATGTAACTGGTAACAGAGCTTTTATATTGACATATTTGAATTGAATTTTAGTCTCAAAATGAAACTCATCCAGGAAGCTATTTGAAGAAGCATGATTAATCTTTGAGTAAATGAGAGTGGACCAGGTAGCTACTATCAAAGACACCACAAATATGGTAGCTTACAAAGAAAGAAGCTTCTGTCTACTTCACATATAGCCCTATGTAGGTAAGTTCTACTCCACTGAGTTACCCAAGGACCCAAGCTAGAATGGGGGCTCCGACATCTCACTACACACAGGGCTTCCTACCTAGGTCATAAGGTGGCTGCTCGGTGGTCAGTCTGCACTGTCTAAGGAGGTGGAACAGAATGTCCACTGAAAATGTGTTGTACTTTTATAGCCAGGCTGGTGAGCCAAGTTGGTAATGCAGTTTCAGTCTTCATTGTACCTTTCAATGTTACCTGTATCCACACTCCCATCTCCAGCTCATTTATCCAGCCCCTTTTCAGTTGCTACTTCCTCAATCAAATCACATTCTACCCACAGGGAGCAAATCATGGTTCCCAAATGCACAATGTCATGTTCATAATATTTATACATCATTTTCCATGCTTTTTCCTGTACCTCTGACACCTTTTCATTTTCTCAGATTGCTTTCTCAGTCTTCAGTACACAAATCTCTGTGCCTTTGTTCAAAATATATTATATATCCCAGTTGTATTGTAAACTCTTTGAAGGCAGCTACTATGACTTACAATCATAGTTATGCCATTTCTGAGCTGTGTGACCATGGACAAGTTATTTAAACCTTCTACCTCATTTTCCTTATAGGAAGTTGTGATATGTCCTTGGACGGAGGAGCCTGGTGGGCCACAGTCCATGAGATCACAGAGTTGAACATAACTGAGCCACTAATACCTAGGGTTAGGTAAAGATTGAATGAAATAGTCTAGGCAGAGCTCTTTCAAAAATAGCTCTTTCATCAAAAATAGTATAAGCACTCAACAGATGTTAGTTATTCACAGTTATCACTGTCTTTTGTGCCTCTAAGATACATAGCTTCCCCATAGGTTTCAAGGACATTTGTTACTTGATTTTATTTGAAAATTGCAACCTACATACTGTATTTCTTAAGTTCACAAAAGACACACAACTTGGTTTGTGACTGAGACTATAATGAGAATTGGAAAGTGAAGTGACTGTGATGGCCTGGAAGGAAGGATAAACCAGGCCAGGACAATAAAACATA
The DNA here is from genome assembly GCF_029407905.1 of Bubalus kerabau. Lineage (NCBI taxonomy): Eukaryota > Metazoa > Chordata > Mammalia > Artiodactyla > Bovidae > Bubalus > Bubalus kerabau. The sequence continues at coordinate 22,888,726 of NC_073631.1, read as the reverse complement.
ATGGCTTATATTCATCAAGAGTATTTTTCAGCTGATTCATGTCAATGTATGGCAAAAACTGCTACAATATTGTAAAGTCATTAGCCTCCAATTAAAATAAATAAATTAAAGAAAAGAGTATTTCTCTCTCAGTCAGGCAAAAATACCATTCCAATTGCATTTTGTATGCATGGCTTCAGATGGAATTTATTTCTGTAATGAATGTCAACACAAATTGTATTTTCTGTGTTTTTTACTATTCCACCAATAGGTCAGACAACTTGAGATAAGAATTCATTGTTCAGTGTATTAATACATGTACGCTTGTGCAAATATGTACATACAAAGATGTCTACTAAGTATTGTTTGTAATTTTAAAAATAACAGAACTAACATAAGTGTCTAAAGATAAATATTGAGTAAATCATCACTGTGTAATGAAATATTACATAGCTATTAAAAGAATATGAAAAATCCATATTTATAGGCATAGAACAGTATGTTGAACTGTTACATGAAAATATAATCATAACATAATATTAATAACATTAAATATAATAGAATTTATGATTTCCATGTCAATTCATAAATGTTTTTTAAAATTATATACATATGTATATTTTTACATCTAGAAGGATACCTATTTGAACTGTAAACAGTTCTGGACAACAGTTTATTTATTTTTTTTAATTTAATTTTATTTTATTTTTAAACTTTACATAATTGTATTAGTTTTGCCAAATATGGACAACAGTTTAAAATTTGTATGCTTGGTTTACTATTTGAACCATTTAAATGAGCATATATTGTTTTCTAATACAATAATAATTTCCACCTAGGAATATTTTCCTCTCAAGGGTCAGGAATGCAACTTACAGTTCATCTTTGAAAAAGGAAAGGATGAAAAAGAAAAGGTATAGGTTTATGGGACCATCCACAGATTTGCAGCTTGGCTAGACACACATACCAAAGGAACATTATCTTCTTATCCATTGCTCAATTTACTGGTTATCTTCTGGGTTGACCTTATTCTTAATTCGGAGTCTCTTGTCATCTCCAGATTTCTCTGATCCTTTAATTGGCAATGCCATTGAGAAGAGAATGCTTTTGTTTGTGACAGTTTTAATATTGGTCTTAGAGCTGAGTTTTACTCTTCTGACTTTGTGAGCCCATCCCTGAATCAATCATCGTGACTTATTGGAAGAGTACTTCATTTATGTCAGGCAGACATGCTATATTAGAAAATTTTCAACATAATTAAAACCTTCTATTACATAAGGTGTTTTATATTTTACCTTAATACTTTTCTTTTGTATTATATGTAGAAACAAATGCCCATTTTACAAAAAGATTTTCATAAAAGTTTATTTATATTTGGTTTCAGTATTCTGGTGGTCGCTTGGTGTTTAGCTCTTCGCCTATTTGGTATTATATTGAGAGAAAATAATAAACAGTTTTCCAGAATGATTACTTTCCTTCTTTCCCCATCAATTAAGTTGGCATTTTTATATCTCTCCCACTCACTTGCATGCAAGTACTTCTAGACATGCACATATAATCTAGAAGTACTTTTGTTTTTGAGAGTTTTTGCCATTTGTTAATAGAACATTGTCTCTTTCACATATTTTTTTTCTGGTCATAACAATATAACTTATTTTACATTTGATTTCTATTTATATATATATGTGTTTTGCTGTACATATGTGTTGTACTGTGCTAAGATGCTGCAGTCATGTCCAGCTTTTTGCAACCATATGGACTTAGGGTTCCTCTGTCCATGGGATTCTCCAGGAAAGAATTCTGAAGTGGCCACGCCCTCTTCCAGGGGATATTCCCAACCCAGGGGTCAAACCTGTGTCTCTTATCAAACCTTGCTTTGGCAGGTAGGTTCTTTATCAGTAGCATCACCTGGGAAGCTCTTTGTCTTTTTCTCTCTTGTGGTCTCCTTTTGTAACCTTGTTATTGTTATATGACATTATTCCTTTATATTTTGTGTCTCTGTTAAAAGTTTTTCTTGTTATTCTGAGGCTTACATGAAATAAAATGTATTTATAATAGCATTTTAGACTGATAATAACTTACATTTAATTTCAAACAAACACTCTACACTTTTATTTCTCTTCCCTCCACATTTTGTCAATTGATATCACACTTTATGGGCTTCTCAGGTGTAAGAGGGTCCAGTGATGATAAACTCCTGAGCTTTAATTTTTGTCTTGCAGTGCCTTTCTTTCATTGCTGGAAAACACTTTTTCTGGGTATAGTATTCTTGGCTGGCAGGTTATTTTTTTTTTTTTTTCTTTCAGCACTTTAAATGTATAAAACCACTGCTTTGCCTTGGTGTTGCCATGTTTTCTTGATTTTTTTTTGTCATCCACGTAGCCTTGTGTTTGTATCTGTGCATCTGAATAAGCAGACCTTTCCTCTACTCTTTATGGACTGGTTTCAGCAGGCAATGACATTCTTCTGTTGGTTCCCCAGGCTGATGAAATTATCTCCAAACTTGAAATCAGCCTAGGTTGGAGCTGGGTCATATGACTGTTGCTGAGTCTGCAGTGGGTTCCACAGTTGGTGAACCTGTTACCAGGAGTTTGGGCAGACTGATCACTCGGTGAAGGAGACTGCCTCCAACACCTTGTTCAGTAGGGTTTGACACTGAGTACAGGGCTGCTTTAGGGTTCATTCATATTTGGATACAGAAAGATTGGGTCACAGATATATAAGCAAGGTATACAGATGGCCTTGACTCCCACCAAGTCCTTGAGAGAGCTCCTTTCAGATCATTTGGGGAATCGGTTGGCAGTCAGGACTGTCCTCTGACTGTAGCTGAGAGAGGAAGGAACCATTGCTGTTTAAGGGTTCACAACCAGGACGAAGTCCTCCAGGCCTCTTCCCTGAGTTATGTATGGATAGGACTTCTCTAGGGTCACTTAGTATATATGATGCCAGTGGTAGACTCAAAGGCTGCTGGGGCTGTAGCCAAGTCCACAGGGGTCAGGGTTTTTCTAAGTCTGTAGCCAGGAGTCAGCATCTCAGCATTGGGCTGTTTCCCAAAACAGACCTCCTCAGTTTTAGACTCCACTGGGGTTTCACAGTTTTCCATCTGGATCCCAAAGCTCCCACAGAAATCACTATTGTCTATATAGATGGCTGCCAAATTATTATGGTGAGGGGGGATATGAGCAGGGGACCTTCTAGTCTATCATTTTGTGGCTCATTGCTTTGTTTTTCTTAATCTATATCTTTCTTGTTTTGTGAACTTTGCAAGAAAAGTCCTTCTATAATTTCTTTCTTTTTCTTGGTATTGTTTCCTTCCTTTCCTCTCTTATGCCTCTGAAATTTCTACTGCAGATGGAAGGAACTTTTTTGAAAGAATTGACATATCTTGTATGATTTCACATCTTTGTAATTTTAATTTTGATATGAGGGATAATTGCTTAAACTTCATTTAACTTCATATATTGGGATTTATAGAAGTTGGTTTAATGCAGTCTGATGTTCATTCTCTCTACTGCAGCTTTTTATTCAATGTATTTTAAATCTCCATTTCTTGATCTCAGACTTGTTATTTTCAATGAGTTTCAATTCCGTTTGAATAGAGGCAGAATATTTTTGAATCCTATCATGATAATAAGTTAGACATGTTTGAAAATTCCTTTTAAGTAGTTTTATTTCCTTGACAAGACGTATGCTCTAACTTCCACTCCCCACTTCTTTAAATATTGTAGCATATTTTCACATGTTTTGTAATGCTGCTCCTTTTGTTGGTATTTATGGGTAAAGCCATGTACTATTGAAGCCTGGCTTGGAGAATTTTGAGCATTACTTTGCGAGCATGTGAGATGAGTGCCATTGTGCAGTAGTTTGAACATTCTTTGACATTGTCTTTCTTTGGGATTGGAATGAAAACTGGCCTTTTCCAATCTGGTGGCCACTGCTGAGTTTTCCAAATTTGCTGGTATATTGAGTGCAGCACTTTCACAGCATCATCTTTAGGATTTGAAATAGCTCAACTGGATTCCATCCAGCAGAATATGAACCATGAATTTCCATGTGTTCAAGCTGGTTAGAAAAGACAGAGGAACCAGAGATCAAATTACCAACATCCATTGGATCATTGCAAAAGCAAGAGAGCTCCTAAAAAATACCTACTTATGCTTTATTGACTACGTCAAAGCCTTTGACTCTGTGGAGCACATCAAACTGTGGAAAATTCTTAAAAAGATGGGAATACCAGACCACCTTACCTGCTTACTGAGAAATCTGTATACAGGTCAAGAAGCAACAGTTAGAACGGGACATGGAACAACAGACTGGTTCCAAATCAGGAAAGGAATACGTCAAGGCTGTATATTGTCACACTGCTTGTGAAATGCTGGGCTGAATAAAGCACAAGCTGGAATCAAGATTTCCAGGAGAAATATCAGTAAGATATTTTGGGTGACACCTCAGATATATGGATGACACCACCATTTTGGCAGAAAGCAAAGAAGAACTAAAGAGCCTCTTGATGAAAGTAAAAGAGGAGAGTGAAAAAGCTAGCTTAAAACTCAACATACAGAAAACTAAGATCATGGCATCTGGTCCTATCACTTCATGGCAAATAGATGGGGTAATAGTGGAAACAGTGAGAGACTTTCTTTTCTTGGGCTCCAAAATCACTGCAGATGGTGACTGCAACCATGAAATTAAAAGATACTTGCTCCTTGAAAGAAAAGCTATGACCAACGTAAATAGCATATTAAAAAGAAGAGACATTACAATGCCAACTAAGGTTTCTCTAGTCAAAGCTATGGTTTGTCCAGTGGTCATGTATGGATGTGAGAGTCAGACTACAAAGAAAACTGAGCACCAAAGAATTGATGCTTTTGAACTGTGGTGTTGGAGAAGACTCTTGAGAGTCCCTTGGACTGCAAGGAGATCCCACCAGTCCATCCTAAAGGATATCAGTCCTGAATATTCATTGGAAGGAAAAGCTAGCTTAAAACTCAACATACAGAAAACTAAGATCATGGCATCTGGTCCTATCACTTCATGGCAAATAGATGGGGAAACAGTGGAAACAGTGTCAGACTTTATTTTTCTGGGCTCCAAAATCACTGCAGATGGTGACTGCAGCCATGAAATTAAAAGACACTTACTTCTTGGAAGAAAAGTTATGACCAACATAGATAGCATATTGAAGAGCAGAGACATTTCTTTGCCAACAAAGGTCCGTCTAGTCAAGGCTATGATTTTTCCATTGGTCATGTATGGATGTGAGAGTTGGACTGTGAAGAAGGCTGAGCACCGAAGAATTGATGCTTTTTAACTGTGGTGTTGGAGAAGACTCTTGAGAGTCCCTTGGACTGCAAAGAGATCCAAGCAGTCCATTCTGAAGGAGATCAGCCCTGGGATTTCTTTGGAAGGAATGATGCTACAGCTGAAACTCCAGTACTTTGGCCACCTCATGCGAAGAGTTGACTCATTGGAAAAGACTCTGATGCTGGGAGGGATTGGGGGCAGGAGGAGAAGGGGACGACAGAGGATGAGATGGCTGGATGGCATCACTGACTCGAGGGATGTGAGTCTGAGTGAACTCTGGGAGTTGGTGATGGACAGGGAGGCCTGGCGTGCTGCGATTCATGGGGTCGCAAAGAGTCAGACACGACCGAGTTACTGAATTGAACTGAACAGAAGCAGAAGCTATTAAGAGGTGGCAAGACTACACAGAACTGTACAAAAAAGATCTTCATGACCCAGATAATCATGATGGTGTGATCACTCACCTAGAACCAGACATCCTGGAATATGAAGTCAAGTGAGCCTTAGGAAGCATCACTACAAACAAAGCTAGTGGAGGTGATGGAAATCCAGTTGAGCTATTTCAAGTCCTGAAAGATGATGCTGTGAAAGTGCTGCACTCAATATGCCAACAAATTTGGAAAACACAGCAGTGGCTACAGGACTGTCAAAGATCAGTTTTCATTCCAATCCCAAAGATAGGCAATGCCAAAGAATGCTCAAACTTCTGCACAATTGCACTCATCTCACATGCTAGTAAAGTAATGCTCAAAATTCTCCAAGCCAGGCTTCGATAGTATGTGAACTGTGAACTTCCAGATGTTCAAGCTGGTTTTAGAAAAGGCAGAGGAACCAGGGATCAAATTGCCAACATCCACTGAATCATCAAAAAAAGCAAGAGAGTTCCAGAAAAATATCAATATATGCCTTATTGACTATGCCAAAGCCTTTGACTATGTGGATCACAATAAACTGTGGAAAATTCTGAAAGAGATGAGAATACCAGACCACCTGACCTGCCTCTTGAGAAACCTGTATGCAGGTCAGGAAGCAACAGTTAGAACTGGACATGGAACAAGAGACTGGTTCCAAATAGGAAAAGGAGTATGTCAAGGTTGTATACTGTCACCCTGCTTATTTAACTTATATGCAGAGTACATCATGAGACATGCTGGGCTGGAGGAAGCACAAGATGGAATCAACATTGCTGGGAGAAATATCTATAACTTCAGATATACAGATGACACCACCCTTATGACAGAAAGTGAAGAAGAACTAAAGAGCCTCTTGATGAAAGTGAAAGAGGAGAGTGAAAAAGTTGGCTTAAAACTCAGTATTCAGACAACTAATTTCATGGCATCAGTCCCATCACTTCATGGCAAATAGATGGGGCAACAGTAGAAACAGTGACAGACTTTATTTTTTGGGGGGCTCCAAAATCACTGCAGATGGTGACTGCAGACATGAAAGCCCAGTTTGAGGGACAGTAAATAACCTACTTTCTTAAGATTTAATACATTTTATTAATATATTCCACCTTTTCTTAATTTATAAGATTAAAAGTTTTACAAAGAAAATGAGGATAGTCTATGTTATTATTTACTAATGAATTTTTCTGTCTGTAGTGATCATTGCTTGCTTTTTAAGAAAGTGCTCACAAACCATGCCCTTATTTCAGGCAGACCTCAGAAATATTGTAAGTTTTTTTCCAGACCTGGAATAAAGTAAGTTACATAAATTGTTTTGTTACCCAGCTCATATTAAAGTTATGTTTATACTATGCTTTGTTAAGTATTTAATAATATTTTGCCTTAAACAATGTGCATACCTTAATTTAAAAATACCTCATGGCTAAAAAATTCTAAGCATCATCTGAACCTTCAACAAGTTTTAACTTTTTGTGATAGTGCCATCAAAGATCACAGATCACCATAACGAATGCAATAATAATGAAAATGTTTGAAATTTAGCCTCATATTACCAAAATATGACACAGAGACATGAAGTGAGGTGTTGGAAAAACTGGCACTGATAGGCTAGCTCCAAGCAGGATTGGCACAAACCTTCATTTTGTAAGAAATGCTGAATCTGTAAGGTGCAATAAAAGGAGCTATGCCTATAATTTATTTTAGGCTCACAAGTAAAATTGACATTAGATTCTCTTTCTAGACTGTTCAGTATCAAATTATCTCCCTTATGAAAATGCACCCAATTGCTTACATTAAATTGAAAGTGGAAAAAGTCTGAGACACAAATGATCTGTAAAATGTAAATAATTTTAGCCCCATCTGCTTCAGATATTCTTGGAAAATGGAATTTTGAAGCACTTAAACTGAAATACTATTTTCATATTTTCAGAACGTATTACTGTAATGTTGCAGACACTGTAAAATCTTATACCTATTTTTGTGTTAGCGTTCTGAGACCACTTTACTAAGAGTTTCCTTGTATGTAGAAAAAGCCATGTGAAGATGCAAGTACCTACATGCCAGTAACTTGGAAAGAGGCATTAGAATGAAAGAGGACAAAGAATTTGGTAACATAATTTTTAGGAAGTATGGACTTGAATTTGATGTAGCCATTCATTCTTTTGTCTTTAATAGTCAAGTCACTCCAACGGTGAAATGGATAAGTAGAATTAATAGTCAATAAATCCTAATATGCCTCAACTCTGAAAATTCTTCAAGTTTCTGATCTACCTTTGTGGTGATAGCTGTCTGGATGTTTTGTTACTCAGGAGCCATTTTGTTTGTTACATTTCAAATGCTCTGCTTAGGATAGACTTGCTAAATAATTAAGCCTGAACACCATTTGGATCCTCCATGAAGGTCCTCAGTCAAATGACTGTCACATAATTATTGCTCTGCTTGAACAAATCAGTATCTAAAAAAGAGATCTATGACTTATCTGGGAAAATGACACTGTTCCCTTTAACTGTTTGCTTTGCTGTTTGCTGTTATTTTCTGTTGTGACTGTTTGATGCTACAAAGATGTAACCTTATAGGTTCTACTGTTACTATATGTGTGAATTAGTTTTTTTGTAAAAACATTTTAAAATTACAGAACTCAGGAGTTACAGAAAATAAATCCATCAAAAATTTAAAATCTCAGTTTACTTGAATTATTTAAATGAAAAGTCATAAAAAAATATTAGAGGTTTTGGAAATAACTGAAGAATAGATGGATTCTCTGGGCAATTTGGTTTTGGTGATTAAAAAGCCCATCTCCCTGACTTTAGGGAAAATGCTAACCTCCCTCCCCTCCCCCCATAGTGCATACTAATGCATGTTTTGTTAGCCCTTGATGCCTGGAAGAATAATTTTATTCAGTAACTGAAGTCTCATACACCCTTGCTCCTGTTTACCCCGCCTTGTAACACAGATGGACTAAATGGGCCTGCAATTCCTCAGGGTTTTAAAACATTCACTGTTGTGGTCCAGAAATTGTGGCTGCCCCACTGACTTCCTACTAAAACAGCCTATGTCAGTATGGCATCTAGATGTAAAGCCTGCATAAGATGAAACCATATCCTTAACATCTCTTTATGGACTGTTAATCACCAAAGCAGATAATATAATGGATTGCAAATATTTACTAGTTTTCACTTCTATATTTAGCTGAGACTAGATAATTTAGTTAAGGTTTGCAAGACAGTTTCTTCCGAAGAGTTTTGTAATTCTGAATTTAATAAGGAACAATTCCAAGAAAAATACTATGCATTATAGTGATTTTGATTGTTGGCCATGAAATAAAAAATGCTTTCATTTCTGACATGTTATGTAAAAACAATAAAAACAGACATAATATTATCTATTAACGATATACAATTGCATCCTTAGGTTTAAAAAAATATGGCTCCATAAAAGCTCACTGAGGTTTTTCCCTTGGGAAAGCAAAAAACAGACAATTCTGTTCAAAGGGCAGAAAAACAGAATAAAATGGATATAAATCTTAGGGAAAAGGATATCAGTTTCATTGATGCCTTACTGATGAACAGTATTCGTTTCAAATGCATTAATAAAAACCTGTCTCACAGATAATCTCCTTCTCCCCAAATGGACTTTGCTTTATTCAATATTTTAAAATTTCCTGGTGAGAATCTTTACAAGGGAATATTCAGGCCCTGATTTATTTGTCATTTTATTAAGTTTGCTTCCTTCTTTAGCCCATATCTGTTTAGAAAATGCATAGCCTCAAACACAAGCCAGCTGTGTAAGCAAATCATATAGGAAAACCCATATGAGGAAACAAAAGGCAGTAACAATAAGTCATATGTAAAAACATTTATCAGTGATGATGAAAATGAATTCTGCAAGGAGATGTTTCATTGAAACTCATTAAGATAAACATCAGTGTTGGGATATATTTGTTAGAATAAACTCTAAAATCATCGCAAAGAAAAAGAAACTTTGTACTTGCTTGAAAAGATAATAAAGCCCTGTGATTTCCAGACTGAAAACCACACTGTTTAGGAACTAAGCAGGGTAAGTGAAAGATTCAAAGATTAAGTGAGAATAAATTTAAACTGCTCTAGGAGGCCTGTGAGACACAGGCTAAATATTTAATGATCCTGTGTCTATGCTATAGAGAGATCTAAAATGTCAAGTTGAAAGTCTTTATAATGGGCATATCTTGAATAAAATGTAAGAATCAATTCCCACAACTTTGTGGCACATACAGCAATCAATGTGCTAAATCAAGAAGAACAAGTCAGGTTAATTTGTGTTAATCTGTTCTTACACTCTGGCCATTTATTTAAAGTATGCTGCAGAATAATATAGGAATAATAATTATTTTACAAAGATTCTTCATATGGAAATAAAAAAGAGACTATGTTATTAAGGTCTAGGGACACTCTATTAGGGCCTTAAGGGATGAGATAATCATGGGAGCAGGGAGGCTTTTATGCCACTTCCAAGGGAAACAGCGTGTGGTGTGGTAAACCCCTGAGGTGACTGGTTATGACTACAGAATTAAGCCTCTGGGGCGTTTTGAGGGAAGGGTAGGAAATTGTATGGGGGCTGTGAGAGGCTTGTCTAATACTCCTGCACATACTTAACCCTAGCTTAATTTTATCATCTCTAACCTCTGAAGCTATAATGCAAGGTGTGTGTAAAACCAATTTGCTTTGAAGTTTGGCCTGTGGAAAACAAAAGCTTCAAAATGTGAACAAACAAAGCTTAGGGATGGATGGAATATTTTTAAATGTAGTATAAGGTGATTGAAACACTATTGGATTAACTTTTTCTGATGGGAGTGAGTGGGGCAGACTATATTCTAACACTGAAAGGATTAAGGATCATGTTTACTCTTGAATGCCTGTATTTAAGCTTGTGAGAACTTTCCATTTTTCATACAATCTATTGATTTCTCTTTGAATTAACTCATATCTTAGTTTTTACCTTGTTTGCAAGGCTGAAGAAACTATTGAAGATGTAACTAAAATAACCTTGGCTAAAACATACTGTTGTTCTCTGGAAAAAATTAATACAGTAATTTGAAAAGATGAACACAACCCAGTGTTCATAGCAGCATGGTTTACAATATCCAGTAAACGAAAGCAATCAAAGTGCCCATAAGCAGATGATTAAATTAAGAAGATGAGGTATATATTTTAAAATGGAATATTACTCAGCCATATAAAAGAACAAAATACTGCCATTTTCAGCAATATGGAAGAACTTAGAGAATGTTATGCTTAGTGAAATAAGTCAGAGGAAAACAAAGAGTGTGATATCACTTTTATGTGTAATCTAAAAAATAATACCAAATGAATGTATAGACAAAACAGAAACAGAGATACAGAAAAAACACACTTCTGGTTATCAAAAGAGAGACGGAAGTAAGGATGGTACGGGATTAACAGATACAAACTACTGTAGAGAACAAAGTTACAAAGATGTATTGTATAGCACAGGGAATTATACCCATTATCTTACAGCAGTCTACAATGGAAAATAACCTGCAAATATACTGAATCACTATTTTGTATACTTGAAACTAATACAATATTGTAAATCGATTATGCTTCATTAAAAACAAAATAATAGCAAAATAAAGTCAGGAGTACAGGCACAGACATGCTAATATACTGTATCTGTATTCTCAGAAAAAAGAAACGAAAAGAAATGTTGGCTTTTTTCCAGGATTGGGAAGTTGGGAGGGATTGTTGTAGAGGCTAAAGAGGCGTGATGAGCCTTGACTGGATCCAACTTAAAAAAAAAAAAAAATGAAACAAAAGCCACTAAAGTTATTAGTTAGTTATTGCTAAAGTTGTTAGGATAGTTGTTGTTGAGTTGCCAAGTCTTGTCCCACTCTGTGACCCCATGGACTATAGCCTGCCAGGCTCCTCTGTCCATGGGATTTTCCAGGAAGAATACTGGAGTGGGTTGCCATTTCTGTCGCCAAGAGATCTTCCTGACCCAGGAATTGAACTCACGTCTCTTGCATTAGCAGGTGGATTCTTTACCACTGAGCCACCAGCAAAGCCTTTGAGTAACAGACCTTACATTTAATTGCCCACTTAAATTGTTTCCCCACATGTTTACCTATTATACTTGTCAAACTGGAACTCTTGGTCATTGTTTCCATACTACATTATCCATCTTGGATAGTGAAAAATGAGTATGATTGAGGATCAACAGGAAAAATAGTACCAGTTTTAGATTAGAAATTTCATAGCATCTTATTGACTGAATGAAACTTGGTCTTTTAAAAATTCTTTCCATGTAGACATGATATTAACAGAGATATTAGTAGACCTGATATAGAAGCATTAATGTGAGGGGATTTATACAATTTATTTCTCCTATTTAGAGGTTAGTATTTATGAAACTTGCAAATAATTATTAATGTGATGTGGCTATTTACTTACCTGATGATGAGAGAAGTATTTCTCTAAAAATATGACTTACAGACAGATCTTAACCCAAGAGTCTCTTTTTAAAATGATTTTTCAGTGCTCATTATCCAAATTGGTAAAACTTTAGTTGAGTGTGTAATATCTTTTTGTAAAGGTAAATTGTTAGTTGAAAACCTTGGCTCTCATTCCAAAGTTTAACTTTCCATCAGACTCATCAATAAAAATATATTTGACATAGAATAATTCTTCATTTCTTTCAAGGACTCTTTTTGTCTGTTCCTCTAAATTATGTCATATGTTAGCAGTTAATTACCACTTAATATTTCCCCCCGTTTGTATAGAGAATGACTTCCATAATATATTTGTCTTTTCCTAATAAACTAATTTGATAGTTTGACATGTGCAGTGCAGTTTGAAAGTGAAAGTGAACAGTGGATAGGCTAAAATGTGGGGACTGTTAAAGTGGACTATAGAGGGGTGTTTTTATTAGATTTGAAATACTATATCTTACAACTGAAAATGCAAATTATGCTGTACCATAATGTTCCTTTCAAGCACACAAGATAAAATTTGCATATCTAAATTGAATCAGGCTGAATGGGTTTCCCTAGTCTCTTTCCCTTGAGCAGCAGTCAGCCTGGAAAAGCTTGCCAGTGGTCCCAACAATGAGTTTTTAAATTCCACATTCAAGAGTCTTCTTGTGTGTGTATGTCTTTTGAGGTGTACCTACATGTATCTATGATGTATAAATATCAATACATTCATACTCTATTTTTATTTTAATTTCTTAGGGATTTACAGCAAAACTTTTCCACCTTCTGATAATTAAATGCTTTACATTTTATGTTATTTTGGTATATTTTTCAAAATCTTTCTGTCCAATGTCCACATTGTGCTTTTTTCTTTTACTGATATTATTGTTAGTTGATGTTTTAGAGTGTGATAAATACCTGAAACTTTGAGTTCTAAATGAAATTATCTTTACATATTAATAAAGTATGTTCTCTGCTCCATTCATCTTTAAGGAAATACCTTAAATATTTAATGAAAAAGAATAAAGTTTTATGGGGCTATTTGAATATATCCTACATTTTATTTTTTAAGTACAAAATTCTTATTCAAATTATTTATTTTAGTCTCGTTTATTTATAGGTATATGCTGTAACTAAATTTTGCACACAGTCAACTGTTCAACAGATAAAAGGTTCACTCTACAATAGAATTTACTTAAATTTTAATATTTACATATGTGCTAATTTATTTTAACTTTCTTCAGTGGAATTAAAAATGTGGTTCAAGAACTTTGAAATATTGTCATGGTTAATTACCTTAACACGTTGATGTGTGTATGTGTGTGTACATGCTGAGTCGTCCATGAACTGTCCACATGGACTGTAGCCTGCCATGGAGTTTTCCAGACAAGAATACTGGAGTGGGTTGCCATTTCCTCCTCCCGAGGATTTGCCCAATCCAGGAATTGAACCTTTGTCTCTTGCATCACCAGCATCTCCTGCAGGTGTATTCTTCACCACTGGACCAGTAAGTTTAGATAAAATGAATATATATGGAAAGTTTTGGATGTAATGGACAACTACATCATTGTCAAGACTTCAGCATTCCAGATCAAACCCCCTGACTCTAGATGCTATTAATAAAAATCAACTTTAGCTATGTTTAACATATTTTCAACTTTAGAAATTTTGAAAATTAAAATAAGTCCCAAGTGTTAACAAGTCAACAATAACCTTATACAAATTAGTGTTTAAAAAAATTGGCAGTGCTTCTATTTTTATAATATGTCAGATTCACTTCTAGTATATTTGCCTCTAGAGGATTGTATGTTTTATCCTAATGTCATAGAAGTATTTCTGTGATGTTCATTCTTTTCCATTATAGGTTATTTACAAGATACTGAATGTATTTCCTTGCACTCTTTAGTAGAACCTTGTTGTTTATATAGAGTAGTATATCACAAGAGAAGACTCTACACATGGACATCACCAGATGATCAACACCGAAATCAGATTGATTATATTCTTTGCAGCCAAAGATAGAGAAGCTCTATACAGTCAGCAAAAACAAGACCGGGAGCTGACTGTGGCTCAGATCATGAACTCCTTATTGCCAAATTCAGACTGAAATTGAAGAAAGTGGGGAAAACCACTAGCTCATTTAGGTATGACCTGAATCAAATCCCTTATGACTATACAGTGGAAGTGAGAAATAGATTTAAGGGAATAGATCTGATAGACAGAGTCCCTGATGAACTATGGATGGAGGTTCGTGACATTGTACAGAAGACAGGGATTAAGACCATCCCCAAGAAAAAGAAATGCAGAATAGCAACATGGCTGTCTGAGGAGGCCTTACAAATAAATAGCTGTGAAAAAAGAATTTGGCAAAACTAATACAATTATGTAAAGTTTAAAAACAAAATAAAATTAAAAAAAAAAAGCAAAGGAGAAAAGAAAAGATATTCCCATCTGAATGCAGAGTTCCAAAGAATAGCAAGGAGAGATAAGAAAGCCTTCCTCAGCGATCAATGCAAAGAAGTAGAGGAAAACAACATAATGGGAAAGACTAGAGATCCCTGCAAGAAAATTAGAGATACCAAGGGAAAATTTCATGCAAAGATGGGCTCAACAAAGGACAGAAATGGTATGGACCTAACAGAAGCAGAAGATATTAAGAAGAGATGGCAAGAATACACAGAAGAACTGTACAAAAAAGATCTTCACGACCCAGATAATCATGATGGTGTGATCACTGACCTAGAGCCAGACATCCTGGAATGTGAAGTCAAGTGGGCCTTAGAAAGCATCACTACGAACAAAGCTAGTGGAGGTGATGGAATTCCAGTTGAGCTCTTTCAAATCCTGAAAGATGATGCTGTGAAAGTGCTGCACTCAATATGCCAGCAAATTTGGAAAACTCAGCAGTGGCCATAGGACCTGAAAAGGTCAGTTTTCATTCCAATCCCAAAGAAAGGCAATGCCAAAGAATGCTTAAATACCACACAATTGCACTCATCTCACACGCTAGTAAAGTAATGCTCAAAATTCTCCAAGCCAGGCTTCAGCAATATGTGAACTGTGAACTTCCTGATGTTGAAGCTGGTTTTAGAAAAGGCAGAGGAACCAGAGATCAAATTGCCAACATCCATTGGATCATAGAAAAAGCAAGAGAGTTCCAGAAAAACATCTACTTCTGCTTTATTGACTATGCCAAAGCCTTTGACTGTGTGGATCACAATAAACTGTGGAAAATTCTGAAAGAGATGGGAATACCAGACCACCTGATCTGCCTCTTGAGAAATTTGTATGCAGGTCAGGAAGCAATAGTTAGAACTGGACATGGAACAGCAGACTGGTTCCAAATAGGAAAAGGAGTACGTCAAACCTGTATATTGTCACCCTGCTTATTTAACTTATATGCAGAGTACTTCATGAGACATGTTGGGCTGGAAGAAGCACAAGCTGGAATCAAGATTGCTGGGAGAAATATCAATAACCTAAGATATGCAGATGACACCACCTTTATGGCAGAAAGTGAAGAGGAACTCAAAAGCCTCTTGATGAAAGTGAAAGTGGAGAGTGAAAAAGTTGGCTTAAAGCTCAACATTCAGAAAACTAAGATCATGGCATCTGGTCCCATCACTTCATGGTAATAAATGGGGAAACAGTGGAAACAGTGTCAGACTTTATTTTTCTGGGCTCCAAAATCACTGCAGATGGTGACTGCAGCCGTGAAATTAAAAGACGCTTACTCCTTGGAAGGAAAGTTATGACCAACCTAGATAGCATATTTAGAAGCAGAGACATTACTTTGCCAACAAAGGTCCTTCTAGTCAAGGCTATGGTTTTTCCAGTGGTCATGTATGGATGTGAGAGTTGGAGTATAGAGAATGCTGAGCACCGAAGAATCAATGCTTTTGAACCGTGGTGTTGGAGAAGACTCTTAAGAATCCCTTGGACTGCAAGAAGATCCAACCAGTCCATCCTAAAGGAAATCGGTCGGGTCCTGAATATTCATTGGAAGGACTGATGCTGAAGCTGAAACCAATACTTTGGCCACCAGATGCAAAGAATTGGCTCTGGAAATGACCCTAATGCTGGGAAGGATTGGAGGCAGGAGGAGAAGGGGATGACAGAGGATGCGATGGCTGGCTAGCATAACCGACTTGATGGACATGGATGGGTTTGGGTTCTGGGAGTTGGTGATGGACAGGGCAGCCTGGCATGTTGAGATTCCTGGGGTTGCAAAGAGTTGGACACGACTGAGCAACTGAACTGATGTCTGTCAATCTCTAATTTATCTTCCCCACTTCCCCTTATGTAACCATAAGGTTGTTTTCCGTATCTGTGAGTCTGTTTCTGGTTTTTTGAGCTGTATGACGTGTTTGTGTCCACTGGAATAAATGGTTAATTCTATTTGTTGATTCTTTGAAGAAATATGTAGGAAAAAATGAGACTGATGAAATTTTTAAAACTTATGAAATCAGTTTTTGCTGGAATAAAATTTTGTTAAGTATATTGAAGTATAATTTGGCAGTATCTGAGTAAGTGAAGACATATATGCTTATGATGAAGCAATAGTATCACATGGGGTGTTTAAAGGAGAGAAACTTGCCTGTGTGCCCAAGGATGGTATACAAAGATGTTCATGGCAGCCTAATTTTTAATAGCAAAATAGTGAACTCAATCTAAATAACTACCAAAAGAGGAATACATAAATAAAATAAAATATGTTATGTTTATTCATTAGATTTTAAAGTGAACAAGCATTATTTGTCATCTGTGTTAACATAGATTGGGAAATACAATAGTTTGAGTTGCACTGAAGCATATTCTGAGACAAGACTTTAAGTGCAGATAGTTTATTTGGGAGAGCATGCATGCTAAGTCACTTTAATAATGTCTGTCTTTTTGCGACCCCATGGAGAGTAGCCCACCAGGTTCCTCTGTCCATGGATTCTCCAGGCAAGAATACTGGAGTGGGCTGTCATGTCCTTCTCCAGGGGATCTTCCCGACCCATGGATCAAACCTGGTTGTCTTAAGTCTTCTTTATTGGGAAGCAGGTTCTTTACCACTAGCACCATCTGGGAAGCCCTATTTTGGAGACAGTCACAAAGGAAACCAATAGGTGGTGGAGAAATGAAACAGAAAAGAGAAGAAATCCAATAAAGGATGTGTTATCAAGTGATTCACAACTGTGAATACCTGGGACAAGTACAGTCCTGCTGGAGAACTCTGGAAGACAGAAGAGGATCACTTCAGGGATGAGGGCTATCAGCATCCATCAATTGCTTGTTAAGGGCTGCTGTGGAGGAGGAGAGGAGCTTATTTTGATCCTTCTGGCCTGATGTACTAGGATGGGTGGGCTTTAGTGGTCAAAGATAGGGATAGGCAAAGCGATGCAGGTGCTTAGCTGTTGAAAGTCAGGACTATTGGCAAGTGCCTGGGGAAGACCTTGGTCCCTACCAAACTGATGACTGTGTTGTTGGTGAGGATTAGTAGGAGGGTAAGGAATGAAGTTGGGGATGCAGGACAAATTCCATTTACATGATTTTCTTTCTGTCTCTACTAAGTAAAACTATTTCATGTAAATATTATAATATATTAATGTCT
The DNA here is from genome assembly GCF_029407905.1 of Bubalus kerabau. Lineage (NCBI taxonomy): Eukaryota > Metazoa > Chordata > Mammalia > Artiodactyla > Bovidae > Bubalus > Bubalus kerabau. The sequence continues at coordinate 22,870,974 of NC_073631.1, read as the reverse complement.
TTCAGTTTTGATATGAGTACACAGATGTTTGGGATGGCATTTTTAAAGTTTCCTAAAATTTAAAACAAACTAAAAATAAAGTGTAATGAAAAAGCCAATTAGCCTTTTATTAGCACACACTGATTCAGTTCTGAGAGTAAAGATACATATTATGAACTCCTTGAGATCAGGTATCATAAAATTTCATTTACCAGAAGATATACAAAGAATCTTGGAGGAAATTAGTAAAACAAATGCCAGAATTAATTAATTCTGGATTTTAGTTTACAAAGTCATATCTCTACAGGTATTCTAGGCCAGCTGTGAGTTAGCCTTTTTGGCTTTAGCCGTTATAAGCATAATTGTCTCATATTCTCTGATGTACTTTGGTGTTGGCTAGGCTACTTCACTTTCACTTTTCACTTTCATGCATTGGAGAAGGAAGTGGCAACCCACTCCAGTGTTCTTGCCTGGAGAATCCCAGGGACGGGGGAGCCTGGTGGGCTACCATCTGTGGGGTCGCACAGAGTCGGACACAACTGAAGCGACTTAACAGCAGCAGCAGCAGGCAAGAAATTTAATGTCCATCTTAACTGATCTTAGTATATAATGTGTGTGCTCAGCCGTGTTTGACTCTTTTGACCCCATGGAATGTAGCCTGCCAGGCTCCTCTGTCCATGGAATTTTCTAGGCAAGAATACTAGAGTTGGTTGCCATTTCCTCCTCCGGGGGATCATCCCTTTCCAGGGATTGAACCCACACCTCTTGCGTCTCCTGTATTGATGGGTGTATTCTTTACCAACGGCACCACCTGGGAAGCCCCTTGTATAGAATACTGGCACCAAAAGAGCTAAGGCCCTGGCTATTAAAGGTGTCTTCCAGTGGATGTGAATAACCAAGACAACAGAAAATTTAAGAAGCTGGTCATTGAGAGCCTTGATCCTCCTCTATGTAGATCATAGTAAGTCTGTGTAGATGGGTTTTCCATTTCTTTAGTATCTTGAGAAAATCATCTTAGATGCAGTTGTGAAGACAGTAAATCTCAATCCTTGTATAAAATCAACAAAGAACAGTAAGATTTGAGTTTTCTTCCCTTTATTATGATTACAAAGGTACTGATACCACCAAACGTTCCCTGTGAATGTTAAGAAACGTGATGGGAAATAAGTGAAGTGTGTATAACCCATTCCAAAATATACCAGCTCAGGAGGCAAAAACTTACTTGTGATGAGCCAGTTAAAGGCTGTGTTGTCTAAACATCATGAAATTTAATTTTATCAGCCTTACAAATAGCTGCTTTCTTAGTAACCAAAGGCTGTTAACAGTGTTTGGTGAGTAAGAAAGGGGGTGTCTAATTTGTTCTTTTGGCGATAGAAAGAACTAATAAAACTAAAATGAAAAGGCAGAAGATGGAAATGCTGAAAGTCATACAGATAACTATTCTTCACAGAAAATATCATTTGAACTAAACTTATGAAATATTGATTGAAAAAGAAACTTGCCTTCTGTTCCTAACATAATTATAATGTGAAAAAATATAACTCTTCTTTGAAAGTGAAAAGTCCTTTGTGATACCAACACTGAGTAATTTTAAAAGTTGTAAGGATGTAGTACGTTTAAAGCTACTGTCCAAAAATAAAGTATGGCAAAATAAAATCTCTAAAGTCCACAAGGCATATAACATTTTGTTGTCGTATATAATTTATAGGTCTGAAAAGTCACTGCTTGGTTTGCTTAAATCCTAGACAAGATAATCTTGCAAAAGTAAAGGACCAAATACTCACCCCAGACTTAATACTGATTCCGCTCTTGCCTTAGGCAGTATGTAATGCCAGTATGTTTCGGGTATTGTTTCTGAAGCTTGATGTCTATGTACCAGCATTTTTCAATTGCTTATTGTGTGAGCTCTCACTAGTTAGTGCCTGCTAAGCATCCTGAAACAAACCGCTGTGTTCGTGTATCACGCACTCCTTTGCCTTCGTGTTTGTCAACTGGAAAGGCTTAGTTTCTCCTACTTTCTGGTAGGCTCGCAGCACATGGTTGAAAGTTGCCAAAGTATTAGAACTGAAAGTGTGGATAGATAATGTTTTAAAAGTAGATACTCATGGTTCACATTCTGTTTGTGTTTTTACCTTGGTTTTAAGTGAAATTACCTGTTATGAAAGGCTTACCAGATGAAGCTGGTGGTAAAGAACCCCCCTGCCGGTGCAGGCAGACGTAAGAGATGCGGGTTCGATCCCTGGGTCAGAAGATACCCTGGAGGGGCGGGCACAGCAGCCCCCTGCAGTGTTCTTGTCTGGAGAAGCCTGTGGACAGAGGGGCCTAGTGGGCTGTAACCCATAGGGTCACACAGAGTGGGACGCAACTGAAGTGACTTAGCACGCATGCACCTATTATAAAGTGTGAATTTTATCTTGTGAAACAATTTTTAGCCTAATAACACCCACCCATTCCTTGAAGAAAAAAGTTTAGAGAAGACAGCTTTGACTGCTATGAATGAACAACAAAGCATGGAGACGAAGAGTCAGAGAAGCTTGTCAAAGCAAAATCTAAATTTTCTTTAAAAGTTTATTGAGGAGGATCTCTTTGATCCTTCATTAAAATTTTTCATCAAAAGTTCAATTTTCACAATATTTATCATTATTATTTTTTTCTTCTTAATCTTACAGTGTATTATTTCTTTGAATGGATCGTCCTTTCACTAATTATATGAATAAATTCCAAAAATACTTTCAAAATGGAGACTCCTTTTTTGAATTTTAGGAGATTCCCTTTTTCTTTCTAAGGGTAATTAGTTATTTTGTTCCAGTCTCTGTTTCCTCCTCAAGAGAGCTGTGCTCGCACTGTATCACTGAGATACCATACTTACCATGACTTTGGTTATTATATTTCAGGATCTTTCTTGTGATATTCTTTGTATGTTAGACCGTTAATTTTGTTTCTGCACATTTATATTTCTTCTTACTGCTCCAATATGAATTTTTAATTCTCTTGTTATTGATTTATTTATTTATTTTTTAGGATTTTATTTTTTATTTTTTTTAAGATTTATTTGTTCATTTACTGACTGCGGTGGGTCTTGGTTGCTGCACTTGGGCTTTCTCTGGTTGCAGAGAGTGGGGAACTACTCATTGGTGTGGTGTGCAGGCTTCTCATTGTGGTAGGTTCTCTTGTTGCAGGGCACAGGCTCTAGGCACACAGATTTCAGTAGTTGCAGCACATGGGCTCAGTAATTATGGCACAGGGACTTAGTTACTCTACAACATGTGGGATCTTCCCGGACCAGGGACAAACCAGTGTCAAATTCCTAACCACTAGACCACCAGGGAAGCCCAGATTTTAGAGATGAGGAAACCAAAGCTTTCTGCCATCTTCCCAAGGTCACTCAGGTATAGGGGAGAACAGTGTCTTGAACCTGTCTCCCTGTCCCAGTCCAAGCACTTGCATCTGTAGCCCATTATTACTGCTCACTGGAGAGCAATCCTAGGGCAGTGACAGTGCTGGTTCCTAAACTTGGGCATCTCACGGCTCTGTTCAAGTGTTTGCAGACACTTAACCAGTGTCTGTTACCAAAATAGACGTTTGCAGCCTTTGGAGTCTCTTTGCTGGATTAGCCATACTCTACCCAAAGAATGATTTTCCTTTTCTTATAGATCAGGTTCCAACTTCTTTCAGTAGTATATTTTTAGAAGGAGAATGGTATGACTCCAAGCTGCTGCTCCAACTGTGTAAATGCAGCAGAAGCTGAACAATAATTGAGTTAAGAATCACAAAAGTTGAATTATTTTCTCCCAAGTGATGTACTTGAAATTCAGGTACTAGCTAATTGTACTTTAGCATTTAAGCAGAATACCTTAAACTAATTATTTTCATAAGTACATGATGTGAGTATGTAGATGTAATAATTTTTGATTAAGCCTTACACCATGATTATCAAATGTTTTTTGTACTCTTCATAGGCTCCTGCATGTGTGCTTTGCTCTCTTAAAACTTGCAGTTCCTATTTTTAAAGTGCAATAACGTGTAGAATTTTCCTTCAGCTTCTTGTTATTGATTTAATTGTATATGTTTTTAAATAGATTTTTTTAAAAATCATACAAACAGTACTTACTTATTTTGAAACAAAAGTCAAATATCACTGGAGGACCAAAACCAAAGGGAAATGTCTCCTGTATCTTATATCTTTTATATCTTATATATTGAAAATGAATTTCTAAAAAGTTCAACAGTTTAAAGGATATATTGCCCTTTAAATTTTAATGAATATTGCCAACTGCTAAGAGCTTGTACCTAAAATCTCACTGTAGAGTGTGAGAGAGCAGGCTTATCCACAGTATCATTTAGAGCAGCCTGGAACTGGGGGATGATGGGGCTGCTAACCATCTCGTGGAAAATAAATAGGCGGCATTACTGTATGATGGTGTTGCTTCACCAGAAGAACTGCTGGATGCACAAAATGTAGGTGTCTACTAAATGCTATTAAACTTACTTTAATCTTACTAATACTAATATAACAGGTAAAATATAGTCAAGGCTATGGTTCTTCCTGTGGTCATGTATGGATGTGAGAGTTGGACTGTGAAGAAAACTGAGCACCTAAGAATTGATGCTTTTGAACTGTGGTGTTGGAGAAGACTCTTGAGAGTCCCTTGGACTGCAAAGAGATCCAACCAGTCCATTCTGAAGGAGATCAGCCCTGGGATTTCTTTGGCAGGAATGATGCTACAGCTGAAACTCCAGTACTTTGGCCACCTCATGCGAAAGAGTTGACTCATTGGAAAAGACTGATGCTGGGAGGGATTGGGGGCAGAAGGAGAAGGGGACGACAGAGGATGAGATGGCTGGATGGCATCACTGACTCGATGGACATGAGTCTGAGTGAACTCCGGGAGTTGGTGATGGACAGGGAGGCCTGGCGTGCTGCGATTCATGGGGTCGCAAAGAGTTGGACACGACTGAGCAACTGAACTGAACTGAACAGGTAAAAAATTGGCTTCTCATTGCTATTTTGAATTTAATTTTTTAAATTATAAGGTTGAACTCTTTTTTCTCGTCTCCTGGCCAGTTGTGCATCACTTTCAGTGAACTGCCTATTGATAAACTTCATCTGCTTTCTTATAGTATTGTTAAATATTTGTTGTGCTAGGGATTTTATATGTTAAAAAAAACTGAAGGAACATATAGAAAAAGCATCTTTCCAGTTTTTCTTGATCATGGGATCTTACTCTTGATGTGTTATTTTAATTAATTATTTTAGTTAAAGTATTAGTAATTTAATAATTTTTGAAATTATAATTACTAATTTAGTAAGTAATTATTAAATTATTTTAATTAATTATGATGAGACCACATGTCATCTTTTGGCTTCTGAGTTTTGGATTATGTTAGCCCTCCTCAGAGAAGGCAATGGCAACCCACTCCAGTACTCTTGCCTGGAAAATCCCATGGATGGAGGAGCCTGGTACACTGCTGTCCCTGGGGTCACTATGAGTTGGACACGACTGAGTGGCTTCACTTTCACTTCTCACTTTCATGCATTGGAGAAGGAAATGGCAACCCACTCCCGTGTTCTTGCCTGGAGAATCCCAAGGACGGGGGAGCCTGGTGGGCTGCAGTCCATGGGGTCGCTGCGAGTTGGACACAACTGAGCGATTTCACTTTCACTTTTCACTTTCATGCGTTGGAGAAGGAAATGGCAACCCACTCCAGTGTTCTTGCCTGGAGAATCCCAGGGACGTGGGCGCCTGTTGGGCTGCCGTCTAAGGGGTCGCACAGAGTCGGACAGGACTGAAGTGACTTAGCAGCAGCAGCAGCCCTCCTCACTCCAAATTTATCATCCCACATTTTGTATTAGTACTTTTACAGTTTTGGTTTTATTCATGATTCATTCATCTGTAATTTATTTTAAATTTTGAGGAGAGATGCATTATTCCTGACTTCCAAATGGCTGGAAGTTTGTGCAAACAACATTTTCTGTTTTCTTTATTTCTCTTTGCTGATTTGAAATGTCACTTTTGATGTGTTCTAAACTGTCACAGAAACTTTTTTTTGTTTGTAAAGTCTATTTATTGCCTGGTGTGTGGGCCCACGGTTTTGCACACCTCTGGTTGTGCCACTCTCAGGTTGTTTTTAATGTGGTGAGTTTATCTCGTAGAATGACAGTCCAAGGCTGTTTCCATAGCTGTGTATTTCCGTTTAAGTACTAGAATCCATGTATCTGATTTAATATTTTACTATCACTTAATCATATGGAGTAATGTAAGGAAAATATGTATGAAGTGGATTAACGAGCATGAATTCCAGTTGAGCTGTTTCAAATCCTAAAAGATGGTGTTGTGAAAGTGCTGCACTCAATATGCCAGCAAATTTGGAAAACTCACCAGTGGCCAGAGAACTGGAAAAGGTCAGTTTTCATTCCAATCCCAAAGAAAGGCAATGCCAAAGAATGCTCAAACTACCGCACAATTGCACGCATCTCACACACTAGTAAAGTAATGCTCAAAATTCTCCAAGCCAGGCTTCAACAGTACGTGAACCGTGAACTTCCAGGTGTTCAAGCTGGTTTTAGAAAAGGCAGAGGGACCAATATCTAATTGCCAACATCCATTGGATCGTGGAAAAAGGAAGAGAGTTCCAGAAAAACATCTATGTCTGCTTTATTGACTATGCCAAAGCCTTTGACTGTGTGGATCACAATAAATTGTGGGAAATTCTGAAAGAGATGGAAATACCAGACCATCTGACCTGTCTCTTGAGAAACCTGTATGCAGGTCAGGAAGCAACAGTTCAAACTGGACATGGAACAAGAGACAGGTTCCAAATAGGAAAAGGAGTATGTCAAGGCTGTATATTGTCACCCTGCTTATTTAACTTATATGCAGTGTACATCATGAGAAATGCTGGACTGAATGAAGCACAAGTTGGAATCAAGATTTCCTGGAGAAATATCAGTAACCTCAGATACTCAGATGATACCACCCTTATTGCAGAAAGTAAAAAAGAACTAAAGAGCCTCTTGATGAAAGTGAAAGAGGAGAGTGAGAAAGTTATCTTAAAGCTCAACATTCAGAAAACTAAGATCATGGCATCCGGCCCCATATCTTCAAGGCAAATAGATGGGGAAACAGAGGCTGACTTTATTTTTTTGGGCTCCTAAATCACTGCACATGGTGATTGCAGCCATGAAATTAAAAGATGCTTACTCCTTGGAAGGAAAGTTATGAGAAACCTAGACAGCATGTTAAAAAGCACACATTACATTGTCAACAAAGGTCCATCTAGTCAAGGCTATGGTTTTTCCAGTAGTCATTAAGGATGTGAGAGTTGGACTATAAAGCTGAGCGCAGAAGAATTGATGCTTTTGAACTGTGGTGTTGGAGAAGACTCTTGAGAGTCCCTTGGGCTGCAAGGAGATCCAACCAGTCCATCCTACAGGAGATCAGTCCTGGGTGTTCATTGGAAGGACTGATGTTGAAGCTGAAACTCCAGTACTTTGGCCACCTGATGCAGAGAGCTGACTCATTGGAAAAGACCCTGATGCTGGAAAAGATTGAGGGCAGGAAGAGAAGGGGATGACAGAGGATGAGATGGTTGGATGGTATCACTGACTCAATGGACATGAGTTTGGGTGGACTCCAGAAGTTGGTGATGGACAGGGAGGCCTGGCGTGCTGCAGTTCATGCAGCTGCAGAGTCGGACATGACTGAGTGACTGAACTGAGCTGAAAGTCACTTAGGCCTTTATATTTAAATTTAAACGTAGTTTTTTCCTTATTTTGGAAAATCCCCTGAGAAACATTCAAATTTTCTTTTCCTAACTATCTTATACAGCTCTTCTTAATTCCCAAGTTCTTCTAGCTTAGTTTATTTATACATAGGAATTCGTTTTGCCATGTTTTCCAAATGATTATTCTTAATTTCAGGAAATTAATGATCATTTTACCTACTAAAAATTTAATTTTTTGACTTCTCAGTCATTTAAAAGGCTTTTCTGTTGATATCTTTGGTTTTCTTAGATATATTATATTATAAATTTAGTTATTAATAGTTTTCACTCTAATAGTTGTTTATTCTTTCTTTTTTCCAATTATATTTTTTGTACTATTAGAATTATTAAAAACTTAAGTAGCAACATTTGTATTTGTATCAGTTCAGTAATTTAGTGAGAATATATTGAAATGTTTTCTGGAGAATGTAATTACTTTGTGGTAAGGGCCATACATCTTTTATCATTATGAAAATATCTGTATATCTTTTGTTAAGAAATTTTATCAAATTTCTCTTTGGTATATTATAATGATCACAGAATGTGTCTCTCTCTCCTTAGAAATATGGGGAAATATATAAGTCCTGATATTCAACTATTTGCAATCTGGGCATAACTCTAAATAATGTTTTACAGTATTTTATTTTTCTACCAAGTAACTCAATTTGTCAATATTTTATTTCAAAATTTTGCATCTATATTTCTAATGAAATCTTTTTTAAAACTGAAGTATAGTTGATTTACAACATTGCATTAGCTTCTGGTGTACAACAAAATGACTCCGTTTTATATATATGTATACTTTTCCAGATTCTTTTCTATTATAGGTTATTAGGTTATTGCAAAGTATTAGCTATAGTTTAGGACTTTGTTGTTTATATGTTTCTTATCTAGTAGTGCATATCTATTAATCTCAAGCTTCTAATTTATGCCCCCTCCTGCCCCACTTTCCTCTGTGTGACTGTTTCTGTTTTATAAATATGTTTATTTGTATCTTTTTTTTTTTTTTAGATTCCATATGTAAGTGATATACTGAATTTGTTTTTCTCTGACTTATTTTACTTAGTGGTCCATCCAAGTTGCTGCAAATGGAATTATTTCATTCTTTTTTGTGACTAAGTATAAGATCCTCTAGAGTGGGAAATAGCAACCCACTTCAGTATTCTTGCTTGGAAAGTTCCATGGACACAGAAGCTTTGTGGGCTACAGTCCATGGGGCCACAGAGAGTCAGACACAACTGAGCGACTAAGCACATGCATACACACAGGTATACAACAGAGCTTCTTATCGTTTATCTGTCGGTGGGCATTAGGTTGCTCCCATAGCTTAGCTGTTGTAAATAGTGCTGCTGTGAACATTAGGGTGCATATATCTTTTAAATTAGTTTTCTTTGAATATCTGCCCAGGAGTAGAATTACTGGATCATATAATATCTCCATTCTTAGTTTTCTAAGGAACTTCCATCGCATTCTCCATAGTGGCTGCATCAATTTCTATTTCCACCAACAGTGTAGGAGGGTTCCCTTTATCCACACCTTCTCCAACATTTATTATTTGTAGACTTTTTGATGATGACCATTCTGACAAATGTGAGATGATACCTTGTAGTTTTGATTTGCGTGTCTCTACTAATTAGTGATGTTAAGCATCTTTTCATGTATATACATGCCATCTGTAGGTCTTCTTTGGATAATTATATCTATTTAGATCTTCTACCCATTTTCTGATTGGACAGAAAATTTGTTGTTTGTTTGTTTATTTATATGAAGTGCTATATATGATATTTATATGGGGCTTGTATATTTTGAAAATTAATTCCATGTCAGTCACACCTTTTGCAAATGTTCTCTCCCACTTATCTTTTCATTTTGTTTATGGTTTCTTTTGCTGTGCAAAAACTTATAAATTTAATAAGTCCAGTTTGCTTGTTTTTGCTTTTATTTCTTTTGCCTTGAGAGACTGACTTAAGAAAACAGTGCTTAGATTTATGTCAGAGAATGTTTTGCCTATATTCTCTTCTAGGAGTTTGGTATCATGGCTTATATTTAAGTCTTAAACGATTTTGTGTTTATTTTTGTGTATGGTAGAGGGAGTGTTCTAACTTCATTGATTTACATGTGACTGTCCAGTTTTCCCAACACCACTTGCAGAAGAGTTTATCCTTTCTCTATTGTGTATTCTTGCCTCCTTTGTCAAAGATTAATTGACCATAAGATGTAGATTTACTTCTGGACACTCCATTCTTTTCTATTTATCTGTATGTCTGCTTTTGTGCCAATACCATGCTTTTAAAATTACTCTAGCTCTGTAGTATATTGTCTGAAGTCTGGGAGGATAATGCCATCAGCTTTGTCTGGCATAAGAAGGACTTATACGGACCCTTCTGAAACTCTTCCAAAAGACTGAAGAGAAAGGAACAGAGCCAAAGTTATTCCATGAAGCCATCATCACCCTGATATCAAAAGCAGATAAAGACATTACCAAAAAAAAGAAAGTTAAAAGGCAGTATCACTGATACATATAGATGCAGAAATCCTCAACAAAATATTCACAAAATGAATCTAGCAATATATAAAAAGGATCATTCATCATGATCCAGTTGGATTTATTCTGGATTCACAAGGATGGTTTCAGCATACTCAATCAATGTGATATACCATATCAGCAACAGAAAAGACATAAATCACATGATCACCTCAGTAGATATGGAGAAGGCTTTTGATACAATATTCAGTATCCATTCATGATAAAACTCTTACCAAAGTGGGACTACAGGGAGCATATCTCAGCAAATAAAAGCTGTTTATGACAAACCTACAGCCAGCATAATACTCAACAGTGGAAAACTGAGAGCCTTCCTGCCAAAATCTGGAACAAGATAAGGATGCCCACTTTTACCACTTCTATTCAACATAGTGTTAGAAATCCTAGCCACTGCAGTCAGACAGAAAAAGGAAATTAAAAGGTATCCAAATTAAAAGAGACATGGTAAAATTGATGACATGATACTCTGTATGCAAAACGCTGAAGACTCCACACAAAAACTATCAGCTCTAATAAACTAATTCATCAAGGTAGCAGGATACAAGATTTACATACAGAAATCGGTTGCATTTCTTTGTAAATATGGACTATCAAGTTTAAACGTTTAAAGCTTGTGTTTACCTGCTTAGTCCAGAGACATTTTAGAGGATGGATCTGTTCGTAGTGAGTTTGGAGTGGTTGAAGGAGTCTTGCATGCAATTTGATGTGTCAAGCCAGTGATATATGGAACTATAAGATGTTCAGTGTCTCTGTGTAATTCAACGGCAACTTAAGTTTCCTGCAGTTGTGTAGGGAAATTAAAGTCAGGTTTAATTTCAGAGCAGTATGTATTCATGACCTTTTTGCTGTGCAGTGAACTCTGTTTAATGTTTCCACTCAAGGTGCTGCAGTAATTGTTAACTCAACAAGAATCTTAACTAAAATATAAACAGTTGAATGGAGCTTTCACTGCAGATTTTACTGGTTTAAAGAAGATTAGCCTCTTAATTGTAAGAAATTATAATGATTTCTCTGTTGCTATTACTCAATGACTTCTCTTTAGTATAAATTGACTTGTGGGATTTAATTACCACATTTATATTGTCTCACCAAAAATAAGTAGAAAATTCAATGAATCTGGCTGTTTTTAAGTGTTTTGCTATTAGATTAATAAAAGATTTTCAGAATATCAGTGTGAATTGGGCAGGTGAGATAGCCTACTACTATTCCAATAGCCACAGCCAATAATGAACTTTTGCATGAATTATGACTAGATCTAAATAATATTAATAAATAATATTTTATATAAATATTTTAATGAAAACTGACAAATCAAATGAACCATATCAGTGTCTCCTCACCTCCAGATTTCAAAAGCAACATTTTATGATAATCTCTGGGTCACATAGTTATTAGGGAATTAAGATTATAAAAAATATTAATTAAACTCAAAGTAACCAGTATACTGGAAATGCCAAGATAACTTGGCGCTCTGAAGTTATCTTTGTTGAAACACAGACTTGGTGTTTTGCAAAGAAATCATTTGTTCTGCCTTAGTGAAGCTAATTATTCTCAGCATGCAACCGCTGTTTCAAAAAGGCACATCAGCCTTTGCTGTATGTTGCAGGAATTAAAACCCAATCAAATGAGATAATGAAGTGCATACAAAGAATAGGATTTCACTTTTGCAATGCAATAAAAATGAAAGCCATTAAAAATCTTGCAAAAATCATAATTTAGAGAGGAAAAACATGCTATAAAGCAAATGTTTACCGTTTATTTTAATTACTTACTGCTTAGAGGTAAGCATTAGGTTTATTTATGGTGTGGCTAAAACTCTTCTGTTCAATAACTGAGGAATATGGTGGCTAACAGTCCAATATGAAGAGCATAATGCAGGAGCTTTTTAAATTGCATGGAAGACTAAAAGGATATAGTGCTTATTATTCAGGGATAAAGCTATATATTGTAGGAATTTCATGATAAAATACTAAGAAAGTGGTTATAGTAAATAGTAATAGGCCAATATTGGTGCTCCTTTGTACCTGTTTGACCTGAAAGAACGAAATACATTAGTGCTCCTATTCATTAAAAAAAATAATAACATCCATGTTAATATTATCAACATATTACCTATTTAAAAATCTCTACTTCCTCTCTTTTTCCTGTGAACCTTACTTTTTTTCTAAGAGTATATAAATCATTAGTATGCTGCTGCTGCTAAGTCACTTCAGTCGTGTCCGACTCTGTGAGACCCCATAGACGGCAGCCCACCAGGCTCCCCCTTGCCTGGGATTCTCCAGGCAAGAACACTGGAGTGGGTTGCCATTTCCTTCTCCAATGCATGAAAGGGAAAAGTGAAAGTGAAGTCGCTCAGTCGTGTCCGACTCTCAGCGACCCCATGAACTGCAGCCTACCAGGCTCCTCCATCCATGGGATTTTCCAGGCAAGAGTACTAGAGTGGGGTGCCATTGCCTTCTCCCAATCATTAGTATAGCCCCCCATAATTGCATAATGAGAGCAGAACACGATAGGGTGTGGGTCTGTCATTCGATTTTACTGAAGAGAAATCTCTTGTGATTTAAACCCATTGAGTTAGTACTTTTTTCAGTTGATTGTTTTGGTGTTTGTTTTCTTCCACACTCACCATTGTCAGTGATTCTTCCTGCTCCCACCAACACTACCTTTTTAGTTACCTGGGGTGAAATTAAAATGGATTCTAGGGTTTGTCCCTAGCTTATTATGGGAGAGACCAGAGTAAGCTTTCCTTTCAGCTGCCAACACAGTACAGTCATTGCAGCAGCCCAGAATGTAAAAGCAGCAGGATCCAGACATCAGCAATGACAACACAGAGAGCCTGAAGTTTCTGCTCATTACACACTATGGGGCTACCTGTCTGGAGCAGTTTACCCTGCAGAGTATTGATTGAGGATAATGCCCACTGGTAGTTATTTACATGTCTAACAATACCATGGACTTTTCTCTTGATTCTGTGTTCTGTCTTCATTTTACATTTTGTCTTGGTTTACGTGATGCTATCGTATGTATTATTTTGTCCTAGGGTTGAGGAACATGGCAGTTTGGTAGCAGGTACACTTCCAAGCTCATTAACATGCACACAGGACGACTCAGTGAATGATGTGTGGTGTATATGTACGTCACTGTATCTCCAGAGCTTCACAGTGCTTGGCACGTAGTAGGCACTCAGTAAATATTTTCCCATTGGTTGAATGAACAGGTCAGTTTTCATCAGGTTTCATTTGGCAGACATAGTGGAGATCACATAAGAACTGTGCTGAAATTAACTTTCCACAGTCACATCTGGGTTACAATTAAGCAAGCCCTGGGAAGAGCCTTGGTCTAGATGCTTGGCTTGTGGTTTGTTGACAGTGTTGTACTTGTCAGTATTTATATTCTTATTTTGGGCTAAAAATGTAAAGATTTCAGAATATTCAAACAGCTGCAAAATGTGGTTTCTGTCACTTTTAATTTAAAGACACATGTGTTTATAAGGGCATTTTGTCCACACACTCAAAAAGCCTTAAAAAAATTGGAAAATGAGATATGTTGTAGATTAAATAGTCATGTTTGCTAAGACACTTTTGCAGTCCTGCTTTTATTCACATCCCAGTTTAGATGCTTATGTGCATTTCTTTTCAGTTGAGGAAAGTAAAATTGGATAGTGAGCTGTTGTTCGGCCACAACTTGGCTGTTCTTAGCCCGTTATTCAACTTAGAAAGGAAAACAGGTTTTGAGTACCTTTTTGTCCCCTTTATCATCTGCTGGGATCTGCAACATTTTTGTGTCACCAATTAGCAAATTAAAGAAAAATATTTTCATTGTAAATTGCAGAAGGATGCTATTGTCATAAACTGAGACAGGTTAGCATCTGTATCTCAAGGGAAAAACTTTTGGAAGTAGCAGATCTGCCAGTAGCAATTAATGAGAAAGCTTTTCATACTGTTTTCAGCTACAGACATGTACTAGCAGCTAGAGAAAATTGGTAGTGACGTCCGCTGTCACCACAGGATAGTACAAAGGATGGAGCTCATTTACTGACATTTGCTTTTTTCTTAAAGTATCCTGTCTTCATCTTTTGTTGAGCTTGATTTTCATTTTCAAATGCTGAATTCAACATAACTATAGATTTTTTTATTGCATTGTAATGTGCAGGGTGTAAGATGTAAACATATCTTTCTCCATAAGAATGAATACATCTTACATTTGTGAATGCCAAGAATCGGTGTTGAACAGTTGATCTCTATTCACCACCTACTAAGCTGAAGTATAAAGAAAGGCCACACTTTTAGTAAACAAAGATATATCAGCTTAAAATACCAGTAGCAAGACTGTCAAAAATTGTTATTAAAAAAGTAAACATGACTTTTATATAACAAATTGTTTTATCTCAAGGACAACTTGAGTTTTTAAGTTCCTTTATGGATAATCATGTATACCAAGATTCATTTTTCTTAGGAAAATATTGCCATTGAATTCATTCTGTACATCTGGTCCTAGGACATTTGAGTACAGTTGTTTATCTCCAAATCTAATTACTAAAAAAAAAAAAAAAATTACTTTTACATTTTAAGCACATGAATTATTTAAATTATTTTCCTTTTTTTCATAAGCACTTTTAATGCATTTATTTCATGGACCTTGTACTACTTAAATAAATTCAAGTCATACAAATAGGGGCTTCCCCAGTGACTCAGCAGGTAAAGAATCTGCCTGCAATGCAGGAGACCCAGGAAATGCAGGTTTGATCCCTGGGTCGGGAAGATACCCTGGAGGAGGAAATGGCAACCTACTCCAGTATTGGTTCCTGGAAAATCCCACGGACAGGAGCCTTGTGGGCTACAGTGCATGGGGTCCCGAAGAGTCAGACATGACTGAACGACTAACACTTTCACTTTGTGTTTATTGTATTTTTAGTGCAGATATTCTCTACAAAATCATTGATTTTCAGAAAGCTGTCTCTAATTCGGGAAGATAATGTATAGGGAGATCAAGGTATCTTACTACTATTTTTTTGGCCACACTGCGCTCATGGGGAACTTCCCAGATGAAGTTCCACAACTCCTGCCGTGGAAACTAGCAGTTTTAACATTGGCCCACCAGGGAAGCCTGATATGCTACTACTTTCAAAACCATCACTAAGCACATGGGCAAATTGTTAAACTTCTGTGTTTCTTTTTTTTTTTTTTTTTTCTGTTGTCACATAATGATGTGATTTCCATTTCTGATGTGAAAAGTTTAACGGACGTTTAACATATGAAAGTAATGAACATCAGTTAGTTTGTCTTCATAGTTGGTTAAAAATGTAAAAGAAAAATGAAACTAGAAAATGAAATTATTGACTCCCAGTTAAACATTATGGGTTGAATATAAGAGATCTCTGTGCTTCATCTTCAAACCCTGCTAAAACAACAGTAGCAGAATTTTAAATGTATTAAAACAGGGCTGTCTGATGATGAAAGTAAAATCCAATGCTTCAAAGAACAATATTGCATAGGAGCCTGGAAAATTACGTCCACCAGTCAAGGCAAATTGGACATGGTCAAGCAGGAGATGGTAAAGAATAAACATTGACGTCTTAGGAATCAGTGAACTAAAATGGATGAGAATGGGTAAATTTAATTAAGATGACCATTGTATCTACTATTGTGGGCAAAAATCCCATAAAAGAAATGGGGTAGCCCTCATGATCAACAGAAGAGTCTGAAATACAGTACTTGGGTACAGTCTCAAAAATAACAGAATGATCTTAGTTTGTTGCCAAGGAAAACCATTCAACATCACAGTTATCCAAGTCTATGCCCCTGCCACCAATGCCAAAGAAACTGAAGTTTGTCAGTTCTATGAAGACCTAGAAGACCTCCTAAAATTAACACAAAAAAGATGTTCTATTCATCATTGGGGATAGGCATGCAAAAGTAGGAAGTCAAGAGATACCTGGACCAGCAGGCAAGTTTGGCCTTGGAAAACAAAATGAAGCAGTGCAAAGGCTAACTAAATTATGCCAAGAGAGTGGATTCATCAAAACAAATACCCTTTTTCAACAACACAAGAGATGACTTTACTCATCAGTTCAGTTCAGTTCAATTCAGTTGCTCAGTCATGTCTGACTCTTTGAGACCCCATGGACTGCAGCATGCCAGGCCTCTCTGTCCATCACCAACTCCTGGAGTTTACTCAAACTCATGTCCATTGAGTTGGTGATGCCATCCAACCATCTCATCCTCTGTTGTCCCCTTCTCCTTCCGCCTTCAATCTTTCCCCACATCAGGGTCTTTTCAAATGAGTCAATTTTT
The DNA here is from genome assembly GCF_029407905.1 of Bubalus kerabau. Lineage (NCBI taxonomy): Eukaryota > Metazoa > Chordata > Mammalia > Artiodactyla > Bovidae > Bubalus > Bubalus kerabau. The sequence goes on along the minus strand of NC_073631.1, from coordinate 22,854,393 downwards.
TGCATCAGGTGGCCAAATTATTGGAGTATCAGCTTCAGCATCAGTCCTTCCAATGAATATTCGGGACTGATTTCCTTTAGGATGGACTGGTTGGATCTTCTTGCAGTCCAAGGGACTCTCAAGAGTCTTCTCCAACACCACAGTTCAAAAGCATCAACTCTTTGGTGCTCAGCTTTCTTTACAGTCCAACTCTCACATCCATACATGACTACTGGAAAAACCTTATCTTTGACTAGAGGGACCTTTGTTGGCAAAGTAATGTCTCTGCTTTTTAATATGCTATCTAAGTTGATAATAACTTTTCTTCTAAGGATCATGGCATCTGGTCCCATTACTTCATGGCAAACAGAAGGGGAAAAGGTAGAAGTAGTGACAGATTTCCTCTTCTTGGGCTCGAAATCACTGAGAATAGTGACTGCAGCCATGAAATCAGAGATGTTTGCTTCTTGGCAGGAAAGCTATGACAAACCTAGACAGCATGCTGAAAAGCAGAGACATTACTCTGCTGACAAAAGTCTGTATAGTCAAGTCTATGGTCTTTTCAGTAGTAGCTGAAGTATGGTTGTGAGAGCTGGACCATAAAGAAGGCTGAGTGTGAAAGAACTGATGCCTTCAAACTATGATGCTGGAGAAAACTCCTGAGAGTCGCTTGGAAGCAAGGAGATCAAACCAGTCAGTCTTAAGGGAAATCAACCCTGAATACTTGTTGGCAGGACTGATGCTGAAGTTTAAACTCCATTATTTTGGTCATCTGATGTGAACAGCTGACTCACTGAACAATTCCTGACGCTGGGAAAGACAGAGGGAAGAAGGAGAAGAGAGGATGAGATGGCTGGATGGCATCACCAGTGCAGTGGACAGGAGCTTGGGCAAACTTCGTGAGAGGGTGAAGGACAGAGAGGCCTGACGCTCTGCAGTCCATGCAGTCGTGGAGTCAAACACGACCGGGTGACCAAACAACAACACGAGCTTCCCCAGTGGTTCAGTGTAGGAGACATGGGTTCAATCCCTGGTACAGGAAGATCCCACATGCTGTGGATCACCTAATCCTGTGCACCACAACTACTGAGCCTGCGTGCTAGAGCCCGGGAGCCACAACTGCCAGAGCCCATGTTCGGCAGCAAAAGAAGCCTCCACAACGAGAAGTCCAAGCTTGGCAACGAGAGAGTATCCCCTGCTCGCCACAACTAGAGCAAAGCCTGTGCAGAACAAAGACCCAGCACAGCCAGAAGTAAATAAATAAAAATGTTTAAAAATGTATAAATACATGAGAAAAAGAGGAGTTAGTACAAATAGGGTTGCATCTCCAAACTTGCATCTCCTACTTGATTTTTTTTTCCCCCACCACCGAGAGCTACCTGGGAAGCCCATAGCTCTCTAGAGAGCTGAAAACATGTAAGAGGGTTATATCATCTAGGTAATCAGACAAGAAAAATCATAAGGCTTTCGGGTGACACAGTTGTCTGAATGCAGTAATTTATGGTTGAGATATTACTATTTATTTATTAAATCTATTCCATTTTCTTCATCTTGAGCCTACAGGGAGATAAATTTCCCAACTTCCCTTGCAATCAGATTGTGACTATATAATATCTTTTTGTACAATGGTATACAGAGATAAATAATGTAGACATCTCATAGAACTGTAGCACTCTCTTGCCCTCTCCTTTCTTTCAGAGGCATCCATGTAGAACACATGTTGAAATACTGAGTCAAAAGATGGAAGCACTCTAGGTCCCTGGAAAGTAGAACAGTTGAATCAGTAAACTTGAATATAGATCAATTGAAATGATCTAATATGATGAATATTGAGGGAAAAACAAAAAGATAACATGAGCAGTGCCTCAAAGATCTGTGAGACAGCATTAAACATGCCAACAAATAGGTTGTGGAGATTCCAGAAGTAAAGGAAGTAGAAGGGAACCCTAAAAAAAAGTATTTAAAGACCTGGCCCTCAAATTTGATGAGAAACGTTAACCAAATACCTAAGGAACTCAACAAAGCCTGAATAGAATCAGAAATCTACATCAAATACAGTAAGAATTTATTATAAAACAAGAGAAAAAAAGACTTATCAAGTCCCAGGGAACCACAATTGAAACCATGGGTTAAATCTGTTTCATCTTCCTTCACTAATCAGAGTCATTTTAAGATTTACATGTCCTCCAAGCAGCACGTAACCTGGACAGTATGCCATTTGACTGAGTTGTTTTCTAGGAACTTGGAGTCAGCTGCTTCTAGTTCCAGCTTGAGCTGGTTAAGACGGGTAGACCCACTGATCCTTTAACTGGACAAGTCTGAGTATCCTCTCCATGACATTTTGAACATGCATAGTCCTGTAGCTTAGCTATGTATTTCCAGAATAACAATTACCACAGCTTTTTTTCCAGTCAGCTTTTCCTATGCTCCCCATGCCTCAAACTGCCCTGCTTCATTATTCATTATCCCATAAATACCTGGAGCTCCTTGCCTTTAGGGAGGCAGAGTTGAGATTTGGAAATTAACAAATATATGTAAAAACAACTCACAGAACAAGGAATTCATCCTAAGGGAAATTAAAAATATATTTTGAACTGAAAGAAGATGAAACAACATGTCTGAGTGAACTCCCGGAGGTGGTGATAGACAGGGAGGTCTGGCGTGCTGCGATTCATGGGGTCGCAAAGAGTCGGACACGACTGAGCGACTGAACTGAACTGAACTGAATGCAGAAGAGCAGTGCTTAAGGAAATGTTTTGATTTTAAGGCCTATGTCAAAAAACAAGAAAGGCCTACATCATAAAACAAGAACAGCTCACATAACTTCAGTAAGTAACCTAAGTACCTAAGTAACTTAAGGCCTCAGTAACCTGTTTCCACCTTAAGAAACCAGAAAAAAAAAAAAAAAAAAGCAATTAAGCCTTTGAAAAAAGAAAAGAAATTATAAAGTTAGAGTATAAACCAATGAATTTAAAGAAAGAAAATCAGTATTGAAAAATCGGAGAAATCAGAAGTTCTACGAAAAGACTGGAGAAAAGGACAAACTTTTAACTAGGATGATTAAGAAAAAATAAAACAGACATGAATCACCAAAATCAGGAATGAGAGAGGAGCACGCAGTATCAACTTTATATAATACTTTTTGGCTTAAAAAACAGAAGTATTTTAATTAAGGTGTGTATTTTTTTTTTTTTTTTAAGACATGCTGCTTCACACTTAATATACTACATTATAGTATGAAAAGAACTCTTATGCCCTGGGAAAGCAGAGCATTCCGTGACTCCCTTTATGGTGATATTTGTTTTATTATGATAGCCTGAAACTGAACCACAGTGTCTCTGAGATATACTTCAGAGTGGAACAAAAGTAAACCATTTGATATATGGTCAGTTGATTTTTGATTACAAAACGCTGAGACTTTTCAGTGAGAAAAATGACAACCTTTTACAATTGAGTGTCCATGTGCCAAGTAATGAGTTTAGAACTTTACTATCATACCATGCATAAAAATTAGCTCAAATGGATCAGACTTAAACCTATGGGACCACTGCACTTATTGGTGCTGTGCCAAGACCCACCATGGAACTCAGTGATGCTGGTGTCTTTTTAGCCTGTACATTTCTGAAGGCCTTGGTGATATGTGTGGTCTCTTTGTGTTCACTCGGACATAATCTTTTCTTTGGTCTTCCCTTTCCTTACATAATGTATCTAATCCAGCAGTGTCTCTTCCTTCCCTGTCATTTCAGTTTTCATAAGTGTTTGTCCTGGCTTCTAGGAACCATCAGTTTGCACCACCCCTTTCAGTCTTTGGCAGAGTATTAAAATTTGTATCCTTGGTATGTTTCTCCAAGTTAATAAATCTCTTATCCCCATGGGTTCTGAACCCTAATCAAACACGCTCAAAAGCAAGCCTCTTGAATAGTCTTCTGGCTCCTACCAGTAGTTGCTAGCTAATTCTCATAGCTACTTTGCTAGTTCAGCCTTTTATTCTCCTAACAAACTTAGCATGACTAGGCTGAATTAATACTACAGTTGGGTTTCCCTGGTAGCTCAGCTGGTAAAGAATCCATCTGCAGTGCAGGAGACCCAGTTTGATTCTTGGGTTGGGAAGCTCCCCTGGAGAAGGGATAGGCTACCTATTCTGGTATTCTGGCCTGAAGAATTCCATGGAGTCCCAAAGAGTTGGACATGACTGAGCGACTTTCACTTTCTGGATTTTGAGCATTACCTTGATAGCATGTGAAATGAGCACAGTTGTGAGGTAGTCTGAACATTCTTTGGCATTGCCTTCTTTGGGATTGGAGTGAAAACTGACCTTTTCCAGTCCTGCGGCCACTGCTGAAATTTCAAATTTTGCTGGCATATTGAGTGCAACACTTTTACAGCATCATCTTTTAGGATTTGAAATAGCTCAGCTGGAATTCTATCACCTGCACAAGCTTTGTTTGTGGTAATGCTTCCTAAGGCCTACTCGACTCCAGGATGTCTTGCTCTAGGTGAGTGACCACAGCATCGTTGACTATCCAGGTCATTAAGATCTTTTTCATATAGTTATTCTGTATATTCTTGCCACCTTTTCTTAATATCTTCTGCTTCTTGTTAGGTCCATACCATTTCTGTCCTTTATTGTGCCTGTCTTTGCCCGGATTGTTCCCTTAATATCTCCAATTTTATTGAAGAGACCTCTAGTCTTTCCTATTCTATTGTTTTCCTCTATTTCTTTGCATTGTTCACTTACAAAGGCTTTCTTTTCTCTCCTTGCTGTTCTCTGGAACTCTGCATTCAGTTGGGTATTTCTTTTCTTGCCTCTTTTGCCTCTTGCTTCTCTTCTTTTCTCAGCTATTTGTCAGTCCTCCTCAGCCAACCACTTTTCCTCCTTTCATTTCTTTTTCTTTGGAATGGTCACCACCTCCTGTACAATGTTACAAATCTCTGTCCATAGTTCTTCAGGCACTCTGTCTACCACATCTAATCCCTTGCATCTATTTGTCACTTCCACTGTATAATCGTAAGGGATTTGATTCAGGTCATATCTGCATGCCCTGGTGGTTTTCCCTACTTTATTCAATGTAAGCCTGAATTTTGCAATAAGAAGCTGATGGTCTGAGCCACAGTCAGCTCCAGGTCTTGTTTTTGCTGACTGTATAGAGCTTCTCCATCTTCAGCTGCAGAGAATATAATCAGTCTGATTTCAGTATTGACCATCTGATGATGTCCATGTGTAGAGTCATCTCTTGGGTTGTTGGAAGAGGGTGTTTGCTATGACCAGAGCATTCCCTTGGCAAAAGTCTTTTAAACATTGCCCTGCTTCATTTTGTACTCCAAGGTCTAACTTGCCTGTTACTCTAGATATCTCTTGACTTTCTGTTTTTGCATTCTAATCCTCTATGATGAAAAGGACATCTTTTTTTGGTGTTAGTTCTAGAAGATCTTGGAGGTCTTCATGGAACCATTCGACTTCAGCTTCTTCAGCATTAATGGTTGGGGCATGGACTTGGATTACTGTGACGTTGAATAGTTTGCCTTAGAAACGAACCAAGATCATGCTGTTTTTGAAATTGCGCCCAAGTACTGCGCTTTGGACTCGCTTGTTGACTATGAGGCCTACTCCATTCTGTGAAGGGATTTTTGTCCACAGTAGTACATATCATGGTCATCAGAATTAAATTTACCCATACCTGTCTCCATGTTAGTTCACTGATTCCTAAAATGTTGATATTCACTCTTGCCATCTCCTGCTTGACCACGTCCAGCTTACGTTGATTTATGGACCTAACATCCCAGGTTTGTGTGCAATATTGTTCTTTACAGCATTGACTTCTAGTTTCACCACCAGATGCATCCACAACTGAGCATCTTTTGTGCTTGGGCTCAGCCTCTTCATTCTTTCCAGAGCTATTTCCCTGCTCTTCCCCAGTAGCATATTGGACACCACTTGACCTGGGAGGCTCATATTCTGACTTCGTATCTTTTTACCTTTTCATACTGTTCATGGGGTTTTTAAGGGAAGAATACTGGAGTAGTTTGCCATTCCCTTCTCTAGTAGACCACGGTTTGTCAACTAGGCTGACTTAGTGCTTACTCCTAGCTATCAACCCAAACGCTAGGAGAGGTGGTATATGCCATCTCTTAACAGGGAGAGGTGGGCTGCCTCTCAATGCTTAAAGAGTTCAGAGGAGTCTGGGGAACCAGACATGGGGGCATTAACTGCCCCATGTTCCAGGTTTTTCCAAGCAGATCCTAATGTTAGCTTAACATATGGGTCTCAGTTGATCATTCAGTTATCTTTGACTTTAACTCTTAATGATTAAGTTTTCGGTTTGATCTTCAGCTTTGTTTCCACTTTGCCACTGTAGGAGATAAAGAGTCTCTTTTTCAGGGCTCCTGGCTTTCATATTTAGTTTTCAATTGTCTGTTAAAGTTCAGTACATTTTCATTATCCACCTGTAGGCCACCAGCACAACTAGTGATAACTAATCAATTCTGTTGCCTCTGTATACATTATTCCTCTGTACTTTTGAACATATGAATCATTGCATTGGCCTGAGTGTTGTGTATGGAAGCATTCTCCCAAGTTAACCCCTGGTGAAATATTTTAATGATTGGGGTACTAAGTTGTATCAGGACTATTGATGCCTCACATACCACCCAGGATGAGGTCCTTATTGTAAGGTTTACAGTGAGTGATCCATTCTCCAAACCTGGAAGGATCTGAACCAAAATACTGTACATTTTTACCTGATAGTCAAAACAAGGAGTCTGAATACTCATAGCAGATCTTTATTGTTTCCAGAGTTAGTTCTGAGTAAAATGGAGAAATTCTGGTGTTTATTTTCTTTGTGTAAAACTATTTAAAATTTAGAATCTCCTCTCCTTTCAGCATATATACTGACAAGCCAGCAAACTAATAAACTAACCAACCAACAAACAGAACAAAGTAGTTATAAAGAAAAAGGAATTAGAAAATAGATGGTGAAGGAAAATAGATGATTAATACTGGAGTCAGAATTGGGGAAGTAAAATTCATTGTTACTTATTGCAAAGATAAAAAGTGAAATATTTTATCTTTTAATAGTCTGGTGGGTGTGGCAAGAAGGGGGAAATAGAAAGAAGCCCAAAATTATTTTTTTCTACCCCAAATGTTAGTCAACTATGACACCTAGAGGCCACACAAACAGAATTCTTTTGGGTAACTTTTTTTTATAAGGCAAGATGTATTTATGTAGAGAATTCTTTAAAGTTATTTTAAAATGGTTATTCTTAGATAATTTGCCATGTAGTTCTGAATAACAGATATATTCCTTCATTTAATCATTATTTTTCTTCCTAAAAACTGATGATATTAAAAGTTATTTCCCTCTCTGTCAAGTAAATGAATTTTTGATTGATTTTAAGTGCTGATCCTAATCACTGAAAGTCATTGTCTGTATATCTTTTGGGTCATCAAGTATGGGTATATATTTATTTATGTTCTACTGAAAGAGAAAACACATGTATACATCTGTGCACACCCACCCTCTCTGGAATTTGGAAATGAGAGCAAAAATAATAAAGACAGATACAAGAGCAACACATGAGAGGTGATAGGGTCAGAACTGTCTTCTTTCTAAAAATTAAAAACACCATAAATTCTTTGCATTTTTTCATCCATTGCTTTGAAAACTTTTATTGCCTGGCTCATTAATACTTGAATAGTTCTTCATGAAAAATGAGTGATTGACTTCAAGGCAGGCTGTGCAGATGGTCAGTTTGATCTGCATCTTTGAGACTTCTCGTGACTAAATTTTAACATCATGTCATGAAAACATTTGTGTGTTATTTATGTCATTTGCTAGAAAACAAAGATTGTTGTGTCTTTCTATCTCTTGCTGTTTATCAGTTTTATTGATAGGATTTATCTGACTGGATACTATAGCTTTCACAAAAGAACATGTATCTGAATATATATATCATTTATCTGTCCTCAGAGACCCATACATTTTTGTCCTCAAGTGCAATGATGACATTGTTACAGAACACATATGTGACAGTGGTGGAGACAAATGTTTCTATGACTTAGTTTCTGTAACCTTGTCCAGAGCTATCTATTACTAATTGTGCATGTGCGTGTATCTGACCTGATTTTTTTTAACTCTTTAAAATTAAAAAAAAATTTTTAATTGAAATATAGTTGATTTACAAATGTTTCTGGTGTCCAGCAAAGTGATTCAGTCATACACATACATATATATATATATATATTTTTTTTTTCCTTTTTCAAGCTCTTTTCCAGTATAGGTTATTACAAAATAGTGAATATAGTCCCCTGTGCTATCCGACTGGCCCTTGTTATTTATCTATTTTATAGATAGTAGGGCTTCCCTGGTGGCTCGAATGGTAAAGAATCCGCCTGCAATGTGGGAGACTTGGGTTCAATCCCTGGATTGGAAAGATCCCCTGGATCAGGGCATGGCAACCACTCCAGTATTCTTGTCTGGAGACTCCCATGGGCAGAGGAGCTTGGCTACAGTCCATAGGATCACAAAGATTCAGACATGACTGAGCAACTAAGTACAGTGTATATCTGTTAATCCCAAATTCCTAATTTATCCTCCCTTTTTTCTTCGATAACCATGTTTGTTTTCTATCTATGATTCTATTTCTATTTTCTAAATAACTTCATTTGTATAATTTTTGTGGATTCCACATATAAGTGGTATCATATGATGCTTGTCCTTGTCTGACTTACTTTACTTAATATGATAATCTCTAGGTCCATCCATGTTGCTGTAAATGGTATTATTTCATTCATTTTTATGGCTGAATAATATTATTTAGAGTGATCTTTAAGCTTTGTGTAAATTGAAATTAAAAGAAGGAAATCAATTGTTGGCTGGTTTCAGATATTACAGCAGAATATGAGCCCTAGTCATGTATTTTAAATGACAGCAAATTTGGAATTAGCACCAATCCCTTGTTCTTGGGTATAATGCTTGAAATTGTAGCCATGATGTTTTAACTATTGACCAGTTGAGGAATTATTATACAACTATGGATAATAGTACTCTTGCCTGGAAAATCCCATGGATGGAGGAGCCTGGTAGGCTGCAGTCCATGGGGTCGCTAAGAGTCGGATACGACTGAGCGACTTCACTTTCACTTTTCACTTTCATGCATTGGAGAAGGAAATGGCAACCCACTCCAGTGTTCTTGCCTGGAGAATCCCAGGGACAGGGGAGCCTGGTAGGCTGCCGCCTATGGGGTTGCACAGAGTCGGACATGACTGAAGTGACTTAGCAGTTAGCAGATGGATAAATATAAAAACCAGAATCTTAAATTTTCTTTTGACATTAAGCTATTAAGTATAGCATCTGATGGCTTTTCAAAGGGTTAGGTCATTATCCTGTACATCAAATTGTCCTAGCTTGAATCCTTAGATTCTCTGTCTTCTGTTATTTAATGACTTTCTACTTGGTGGATTGGTTTGGGAATTCCCAAAATTGCTTAGAATGGGCTGATTAACTGAGTACTTTGTTTTAAATGCTGTTTGTGCCAGAAGTAGAGGATTTTAGGGTTTATCACGCCAACATTCGAGAAATGAAAACAGGATAGAAAAACACTGCCTTTGTAGAGTGGTAGTGCAGAGTGTTCTCTAAGACAGACCCAAGGAAGCTATAGCAAATCCTATTCTCTTCTTTGGTCTAACTGTTGAAACAAGTGCTCTTCCAGGCAGCCACACACAAGTTGGAATCAGGCTTTTTTGTATCCTTTATCAACCTATAATCTCTTGATGGTTGCCTACTATTTTTCACCAGTGAAGAAATAGTAATCCACACTAGCTTATCTCTCCTAATCACAGACTCACAGAGCGAAGGCTCTCTGAGCTTTTAATTCCCTCTTAGAGGCCTAACAGAGTGGAAAGTAAACAAAGACCAAATTTGCAACCTTCAACATTGCTAATTTCCTCTGATGTCAGAATGCTTAAATAGGCAGGACCTAGAAATTATTTGATCAAACCTGCTTTTAATCTAATGCATGCAGCAGGGCTGTGTCTGGAATGATCTGCAAAACGACAGGCGTCCCAAGAGAGCTTTATGGAAGGTTTCCTCTTTCAGGAACAGCAGCTTCCTCATTTTAAACTCTGCTTGGCTATGCTGATGGAGTAAATTCATAAAGAGTAGTTTTCCTGCTTTTTAGACTTTGTTTTATTTGGCTAAATATTGCTGACTGGATGTTAATAGTTTTCTTTGGCTTTCTTTTTAGCCTGGTTTTTAATTGGCTAAATGCCTTGATATTATTTTATCTTTACTAGGAAATGAATTAGTAGAGGTTATTATTGGGGAGAAGAGAGAAAGGGCAAAGCATTACCAGACTTCACACACATTTCTTTATTACTACTGGTTTAAGAAAGAGAAAACAAAGAACAAAAGGTCCAAACTCATTAAATTATATAAAGACACTTTTCCTACAGTAGTGTTATGAGTCAAATATTTTTAAGTGTCAAATATTTTTAAGTAAAGAATTTACTAATTTGGAGATACACAAATAAGGAAAACTCAATTTGTCCTTTAATTTTACTCAGAACTGTGTGAATCCTTAAAAGTAACATAATTTTGACAGAGAATAAAGGGATAGCACTTTTATATTTATTTTTATATAAATATAAAATATTTTATAAAATATAATTTTATATGTGAAATATAATTTTACAATTAGTTTTTGTAAAATGTTATCCATATAATTAGGTATCACTGCAAATACTTATTAATACTAATTCAGTTTTAAAGGCTGTTAAGAGACAAGGTACTTTGATTTCTAACAGATCAGTACTGCTCATATTTTTACTGATAGAATTAAGTTAAAAAAAAAAGATTTTTAAAAGTTTAAGTGCCTTTCAACAGCAAGTAAATATTTCTGCTTTTTTCCTATGTTCTCCACTTCTGATGATAAATACTGCTCCCCACATAAAGTAATTGAGAAGCATCGATGCTTTGTGTAAATAAATATATACTAAGAACATGCCACTGGATCTAGCATTTGACTCCTTGGGTGACGATGAATTTCAATGCCTGTTGTTTGTCATGCCGAAGCCTGTCGGGTGGTGATTCTTTTTATTGGTGTATCCCTCCAAACATATTTCATCACGCCATGTGCACTGGAGTTCTTTGGGTGTGTTGGATCCGGGTGTCCCCTCTCCGGTGCACTCGCCTCCTCTCTCGCCCTGGCGCTCTAGCCGCCCCCTGCCTCCAGCGCCCTCGGTGCCGGGGTCGGCTCACGCCCCCTCCTCTCTCTCCAGCTGGCTGAGGCGGGGGCGCGCTGCCTCCCGGACTGCAGGACCTGCTCAGTCAGCTGGGGCCCCCTGCGGACGGCTGCCTCCCTCGCCGCCAAGACCTGCCACTCTGCGCGGAATGGCAGCGGCAGCAGCATCCCCGCCAGCGGCGGCAGCGGCGGCGGCAGCCACGGCCACCGCAGACGCTATTGTTCCCCGGTGTTAAACGCGCTTTCCCTCCTTTTCATCTGACACGAAAACGAACAATAGCGGGAAAGAGCTTTGCGTTCTGTACTTGGGAAGACATTCCGAGGGCGAAGGAAAATTCCCTGCCCGCCGCGTCCCCTTCAGGGATCTGGACCCTGGAGCGGCTGCGGGCGGCATGGGGCTGCCAGCGGGGCGCTCGGCGTCCCGGAGCCGGGGCACTGCGGTCCGGCGCCCGACCGTCCTGCCGCTCCTGCTGCTGCTGCTGTGCCCGGGCGCCTACGGGGCTGCGGCGCCTGGCGAAGCGGAGGCACCCATCCTCTATCTGTGGAAGACTGGTAAGTGGAATGGAGTCCCCCAGTGCTTCCCATCTTCACATCTGGGTCCACATCACGAAACTGCTGGGCTTCAGGAGGGACCCCTGTGCTTCTTGATGACCTGGGTGTGCTGGGATCCTAAGGTAAAAAGTATGATTCCTAGGAGGCAAATTAGGTCGTGTCCGAGGCTATTGGGAAAGAAGAACCTAATAACTAAAAGGCATTAGTGAGTCACTGAAATGATATTTCCCTCACAGCTTCATAGTTAATGAGGGCAACCAACGCTGCACTTTCATAATTAAGTGCAATATTTTTAACCTCTGTGTTCTCATTCTGTTAGGACTTTCTTAAATATATTTCTGGCAAAGAGCAAGCAAACATTTAGCCCCGGTTTTTATTCTGTGTTAAAGCAAACAGTTCACTCCATGCCATGATGTATACGGGTACAGACTTAAATTTGTTAAGTGTAGCTTATGTGGGACACGTGGAAACAAGCCAAGTGAGGGCATGTCTAACAGTTAAAGGCAAATGGGGCGCCAGTGAGCTGGCTGAGACCTTGCGAAGCTCAATTCTTAATGAGTGAATTGTGGGGTTCTTAAAGTGTGTAATTGTTAGGATGTTTAGGTTTAAACTTTTCCTGTCTTGAATTTTTTTTTTTTTTTTTTGCTTTGTTTTCAACCAGCCAACAAAAGCAAGCAACTAATTGCCCCTTGGAATCTCCCAGCAAAGTGCTGACTAGAGGTCCTGGTGGGGCAGTGACAGGCAGGAAAACAATACCAAATGAGGAATTACCACTCCTCTCCTGGGGCTCCTCTCTCCTCTAAAGGACGCTGAGAATTCTTCAGCTGACCTGAAACTTATTGTTTATAGGAAGAAAGTGGGAAGCATTATGCTCCATGCTTCTGGCTAGGGATGGATTTTAAAGAGTTTCTTGGCAGTGCCTAAACATTAAGAGAAGGATGCAGTAGATATGATGGGGGAAGGTATATTATTGGTCATAGGATCACAAATGAGTTGCGAAGAGTGTCTCTGACCTGACTTCAGCTGTTTTTAGAGCTCTAAGGCAGAGACAAATTAGTCTGTGCTACAGTAACATTGATATCCTGATTTTTTTTATAAAAAATTGTTGGATCTGTGTAGCAACTTAGTGAAGAGATTGAATAGAAACTTATCTAAAGCCAAAGTACATAATTTGCCTCAGAATCTTGCATGAAATAACACACATGTACACATGATTAGAAAAGCCTTTTGGATATTAGTGTGAATCATTCTTGTTACCACTTGAAGTTTAAAGATGAACTGATTAGTTGATAAAGATGAAATCAAATTAATTTTTTTTCAGTTTTAAGTAAAGAGTTGAGGATCTCTGATTTAGCTAAAGCCAGGGTTCAAATTTGTACTTTTAAAGTACTAACAGCCGAGCAGTAGTTCAGATCAAAGATGAGTCTAGGCAGCATTCACTGTATAGAATCTGAGGTGCCAATATGTGTCAATATTAATGTCATGATGGAAACATAAGCCAATAAACAGTTTAAACTAGTGGAAAGCTCAGACGAGCAAGGATATGGAGACCTTGATTCCAGTGTCTGTTCCAGCTCTTGCTCTCTTCAGGAACGTTGGAATGTCACTTAACTTTTGATCTCCAGTTTACTCATCTGCCTGTAAATATGACCTTCTCCTGACTATTCATCATATCATGAAGATGAAATGAGTGAGTGATGAGAATGTAATCTTTAAACTTTAGACTTATATGCATGGACAAGTATAAGCTTGTATGATGAGGATAATGTAATCTCTTTTATGGTGAGCCTTGGTTTGGCGAACAAAAAAATGGTGAATTAAACAGGAGAGCAAGATAAGAACCTTTTAATTTTTTTTTCCGCAGGGAAAGTAGACTTTACCATATCTATGAAGGAACTGAGAGTAGTTATCAGAGGAAATAGAGGATATTTAAAGAAGAGGGATATACTGTAAATGAAAATAAAGAGATGATAGAATCATAAGTGTTCCTCATTTGATGGCAGTAAGGAGACAGGCAGGGATTTGGGAGAGAAAATGAGGTGAGACAGTCTTAAGATTCTGGTGGGATAAGCTTGGTCTTGGTAGAACAGATTATTTAGCATCACATTATTGCTGAGATCATTGAATTAAAGTGATTTAGTGAAAAGTACACTGGATGAAGAGCTGATAGAGGAACTCAACACTGTCATTATCAAGTTTTAGAATGTTGGCAAGGTCATTCAATGACTTTAGTTCTTGGTTTCCTATTTTGTGATATTTACTGATTAGGAAAGATGGTATTTAAAGGCTTTTTCAACCCTAAAGTATGTGCACATATGCACATACATACACCATAAAGATAGCTGTATGCATATATACACATATATAATGTATTAACATGTATATATACATATAGGATATATATGTACATAATGTGTAAGGTTGAGGGTACATAGTGTATATTATATGAAAGTTTAATGTAGAAGGCATTTTTAATTATTTTTTTTAAGTCAGTTCACAACAAAGGGTTGTTGAGGACTCACTGTGTGACTTACATGAGTCATTGTGATAGAGGATTAAGATACTTTTTTCCCTGCCCGCAACAAAGTCCAGTTGAATAATATACAGCAGTTGCAACAGGGCATACCATACTCATGAACAGAACACTATGAGAGCAAAGAAGTTGTATAGCTGATAGAAGGAAACAACAAAAATGTAAGGCATGGCAATACAATAGTTACAGGTCTTATAAGTGTTGGAGCTCAAGTCTGGAATATTTGGTGGGAATGAATGGATTTAGTGCTAATGAGAAGAGTTGGGCCAGATTGTAACAAAACTTTCAACCTATGATAAAGATGTTAGACTCTAACCTATAAGCTGGTGGAAGCCATTATAACTTAGAGTAAAGTAGCTCTTCCCGGTAAATTTTCGGTTCTTGCCTCATGGCTAAAGAATTTAATGAGAGACAGTTGATAGGTAAGAAGTGGATTTATTTAGAGAAAAACACACTCCACAGACCAGAGTGTGGGCCATCTCAGAAGGCAAGAGGCCCTGAAATATGACTTGGTTAATTTTTATGGATTGGGTAATTTTATAGGCTAATGGGTGGGAGGGGGTTTCCCTGGTGACTTCGGTAGTAAAGAATCATCCTGCCAGTACAGAAGACTCTGGTTTAGCCCCTGGGTTGGGAAGATCCTCTGAAAAAGGAAATGGCAACCCACTCCAGTATTCTTGCCTGGGAAATCCCATGGATACAGGAGCCTGGTGGGCTATTGTCTATGGGGTCGCAAAAAAGGAGGACATGACTTAACTACAACATCAATGAGAGAAACTGTTGAAAGAGCCTGACAATGTGTGGTCAGAACAGGTTCAAAGAAAATGTCAGTAGGTGCTAAATGAAGAAGATATCTTCGGAAGGGGATGGGGGCACAAAGTATAAGACATTTCCGAGTGTCTGTAAAGGGATTATGATATATTTCAGAAAAGATCAGTGAAAGGAGGAACTAATAAGATAATTCCTATGGGAAAAGACATTTTAAGTAGAATAGTAGAGATAGAATCTTGTTTGAATAATAAACCAGAAAGTGGGAAAGTTATAGTATTGATACAGTGAGTAACCAAGTGGTATTTAAGTCTCATCACAACATTGTTGCTTTTCAACAGAGAAAAAACCCAAAATATAAGATATTAAATTATAAAAGTAAATGTTTCAACAGTTTTATGTACAGTTAAAGCTAACTTTTAATACTTGAAAAACATATTCCATACATGCAGAGTTAGAGAATGTACATTATTGGAAGGTGAATAATTTACTGTTATTGATAAGCATTAGACAGTTTTTCTATTTAATATTCTTGAGTATGGAATTGTTTCAGTAATAATTATGGCTAATTATATTCACCTAGCAATTCCAAATGAAGGGCATTGAACAAAGTATGATTGACTTAACATGAGTCAGACAAAAAATAGTAAATACATCCAACTTTAATCAATTTAGGCTGCAGATATATATTTTCAAAAAAGTTTTAATGAAATAATTGAATTTATTTATTTTTTTGTCTTTGAAATTAAGGCTATATTTTATTTTATTTTTTATTTTTTTTAATTTTATTTTATTTTTAAACTTTACATAATTGTAATAGTTTTGCCAAATATCAAAATGAATCCGCCACAGGTATACATGTGTTCCCCATCCTGAACCCTCCTCCCTCCTCCCTCCCCATTCCATCCCTCTGGGTCGTCCCAGTGCACCAGCCCCAAGCATCCAGTATCGTGCATCGAACCTGGACTGGCAACTCGTTTCATACATGATATTTTACATGTTTCAATGCCATTCTCCCAAATCTTCCCACCCTCTCCCTCTCCCACAGAGTCCATAAGACTGTTCTATTTTTATAATAATGAAATTACATTAAAATCCAAGAAATAGATGCACACTTCAGTTCAGTTGTTCAGTCATGTCTGACTCTTTATGACCCCATGGACTGCAGCATGCCAGGCTTCCCTGTCCATTACCAACTCCCAGAGATTATTCAAACTCATGTCCATTGCGTCGGTGATGCTATCCGGCCATCTCATACTCTGTCTTCCCCTGCCTTTGATCTTTCCCAGCATCAGGGTCTTCTACAGTGAATCAGTTCTTTGCATCAGGTGGCCAAAGTATTGCAGCTTCAGCTACACCCTAGCTACACAGCTTCAGATACACACTAGCCATTTTTCAGAATCAGGTGATGAAGATATATATATATATATAACTAGTTCTGAGTTTTTTTTCAAGAAAATTCTCACATTAAGCACTTTTGACCTGGGTTCATCCAATGCAAGACAGTGCTATTAATGACTGTCACTGTGTGCTTTACATGGTTAATTGCACATAAAATAATTGTTTCATCAGTTTAAAATAAAAACAGGTATTATCCATTTTTCTTTCTGTACTAATATAAAATATTTAAAATGTATACGAAAAAAATAGCCATCTTAGTCTTACCATTCATTAAATAACATAGGTGAGAGGAATGTTATTCCAGGTAGTAGGAACATAAGGTTGATATTATCTTTAAAAAAAAGTTTTGCATTTCAGTTGTGATTATAATTTGTCTTAATTTTGAATGTGACACAGTTTGCTTATTAAATGAAGAATAGAGATGAAGCAGAGGGAGGGATGGACACAGTGTCCAAGGATGGACAGGATGAACAGATGATCAACGTCAATTAATTTGGGATAGCATAGATCAAAATGTTTTTTTCATGGTACCTATGGAATTATTTCATAACCCTGAATATATTCTTTCATCCCCAGTATGGATAAACATCTTGTATTCTGTAGGGGTTTTCTGAGGATTAAGTATAATAACATATGTATATATTTGTAGAATACTTCATATATATTGGGACTTCAGTAAATGTTAAGCAATATATTATTGCTATTATTCTATTATATAATAGAATGGTTACTTAATTTTATGACCTGTAGTAAGTCTAATAAAGTGCCTTAGCTTTCTATAAAGGATCTGTTTTTTGTAAATGCACTAGAAATTACACATTGATACAATTATAGTGCTAGATATTCCAACAAATTATAAGAGAAGCAGCATTGTGAAATGGAAAGATCATGGACTTTGAAATCAGACAAATAATTTTAAATCTTGCCTCTTCCTTATTGGTGAAATTACTTAAGCTCTGACTTTTTTTCTTACCTTAGACTGGTGACAGGGGTTCTGAAATTAGAGGGCATTTGTAGAGTTTTAAAAAGTAGTAACTAGTGTTTAGCACAGTACCTAAAATACAGTGACTATATTTTTAAAAAATGTTAGTTCTTTTCCCATTCTTTACCTTTTTCTCTCCTAAAAATGTCATAACTTGAAGGAGTTTTACTGATCCAACACATTTATCTGTTTTCTCCAACTAAGAAACACCAAGACAAACAAACCAAATCTAGAAAGAAATGTTTTATTGTACACTTGTCTTTTTTTTTGTTATTTAATTACTTTGGCTTTTACATGTAGACAGCGTGGACCAAAGACCATCAAAATATTCTGAGGTGAAAATCCAGGGTGAATTATATAAATATAATTTTCATACTTTATTTTGTATAGTGTCTTAAGATTTCTTTGGAATCTGAACTTTCACATTCTTGCAGTTACCCTTGTCACCAGTGCTTTCCAAATTAAATATATTCACAGTAGAATTGCTTGTGGTTATGATTTGTTTAACATCCTAGGTGATTATTTAAATAAATAAAAATCTACAGTTTGTGTCCTATTTTCCTGCTCATCTTTCTTAGCATACATAGCACAGTTCAGCTGAGTCACTCAGTTGTGTCCGACTCTTTGCAACCTGATGAATCGCAGCATGCCAGGCCTCCCTGTCCATCACCAGCTCCCGGAGTTCACTCAGACTCATGTCCATGGAGTCAGTGATGCCATCCAGCCATCTCATCCTCTGTCATCCCCTTCTCCTCCTGCCCCCAATCCCTCCCAGTATCGGAGTCTTCCAATGAGTCAACTCTTCGCATGAGGTGGCCAAAGTACTGGAGTTTCAGCTTTGGCATCATTCCTTCCAAAGAAATCCCAGGGCTGATCTCCTTCAGAATGGACTGGTTGGATCTCCTTGCAGTCCAAGGGACTCTCAAGAGTCTTCTCCAGCACCACAGTTCAAAAGCATCAATTCTTCGGCACTCAGCTTTCTTCACAGTCCAACTCTCACATCCATACATGACCACAGGAAAAACCATAGCCTTGACTAGACGGACCTTTGTTGGCAAAGTAATGTCTCTGCTTTTTAATATGCTAACATCTTACATTAGTGTGGTACATTTGTTACAATTGATGAGCCAATATTGATGCATTATTATTAATTAAAGTCCATAGTTTGTATTATAGTTCATTTTATATGAGGATTCACTCTAATATACTTTGGGTGATTTTGAACAAATATATAATGTGTTCTTTAATATAGGTATGGACTACTACAGTGTCATACAAAGTAGTTTCACTGCCCTAAAAAATCCTTTGTGCTTCCCATGTTCATCTCTACATCTGTCCATCTCTCCTCCCAGATTGCTGGTAACCAATGGTCTTTTTACTGTATCCATCCATAGGCTTTTTCAAGACTGTCATGCAGTTGGAATCTTACAGTATGTGGCCCTTTCAGATTTAGTCTCACTCAATAATGTGATCTAAGTTCCTCCATTCTTTTCATGGTTTGATAACTCATTTATTTTTTTTAAATTATATTTAATTGAATGATAATTGTTTTATAATGTTGTGTTAGCTCCTGCCATAAACAGAGTGAATCATCCATAAGTATACATATGTCCCATCCCTCTTGAACCTCCCCCCACCAACCATCCCTGCCTCTAGGTTGTCACCGAGCACCAGGTTGAGCTCCCTGCGTTTTACAACAATTTTCATTAGCAATCTGTTTTACATATGGGAATATACATGTTTCAGTGCTATTCTCTCAATTCATCCCATCCTCTCCTTACCCCTTTGTGTTCCAGGTATGTTCTTTATGCCTGAATCTCTATTCCTGCCCTACAAATTCATTCATCAGTACCATTTTTCTAGATTCCATATATATGTGTTAATATACAATACTTCTTTCAATATTCTGTTGTGTGGATATAGCACAGTTTATCCGTTTACCTATTGAATGACATCTTGATTGATTCCAAGTTTTAAAAATTATGGATAAAGCTGCTTTATCCATCTACATCCATATGCAGATTTTGTGTGGACCTGATTTTTTAGCTCTTTTGGGTAAATACCAGGGAGTGTGATTGCTGGATCATATGTTAAGAGTATGTTTAGTTTTCTAAGGAACTGCCAAACTGTCTTCCAAACTGTACCATTTTGCATTCTTGCCAGCAGTGAATGAAAATCCCTCTTGCTCTGCATCCTAGCCATGTTGTCAATGTTTTCAGTTTTAGCTATTTAAATAGGCATGCAGTTGTACTTTCTTGTTATTTAAATAGGTGTGCAGTTGTACTTTCTTGTTATTTTCATTTGCTATTCCCTAATGAGAGATATGATGTTGAGCATTATCTTTTCATCTTGTCATCTACATGTCTTCTCTGGTAAGGGATCTGCAGTCTTTTCATCACATAAATGAAAATAGTACAAGTCGGTAGAACTCTTATTTAATGGAGTTCAAAGCCTCAATCCAGCCGGTGCTGCACATACTCCATTCTTCTTGTTACTCTGATGATTTGTCCCACAGTGAAACACAATTGTTCATATAAAGAGAAACATATATGGGAATTAAATACTGAATTAATTGAGATGGGTGTACACTTGGTCGAGTTCTGCCTTGAGCGGGAAACTTTGGGAGAGAGTTTGACAGCGACAGACAATACCTCGAGAGAGAAGCAAATGGCCTGATATAGCAGCCTGCAAGCTTGTGAGATTTTTAAGTGTACTGTGAATGTCTTATATCTTTAGCTCACTCCGGTCTGGTTCATAAATCACATACATAGCTACCTATCCACTTGTTCTTGCGTGGAGGAAGCCAGGAGCCGGCAGAAAGTCGAGGTGCAATAAATATCCTTCTGAACTTCTGGGGAACAGGGGAAGTCCACTGTCCTGAAGCCATGGGGAAGCTGACCTGAGAACCAAGTTGTCAAGGTTAGTCTGCCCGCAGACCTTCCTGTGAACACAGAGTGCTGAGCACCACCAGAAGGGGAGTAGTAGGATGATGACTCAGAAGTGGGTAGTGTGTGTGCACAAGGGTAGAAATACAGCCACCAAATTGCTCTGGTGAGAGAGCCTGATAGAAAATTAGCTTTTCCAAGTAAATGTATCAGGCACAGGTCTGGATTATGTGGCTGGAATAATTTAACCTATGGTATATAGCCAATGCAGGGCTATCTAATTGTGGCACAGTCTGGATAAGAAGTTACCCCTTAGATTATTACAGTAGTAGCAATAGCTGGTGACTGCAGCTGTGAAATTAAAAGATACCTATTTCTGGGAAGGAAAGTTATGACCAACCTAGACAGAATATTAAAAAGCAGAGACATTACTTTGCCAATAAAGGTCTGTCTCATCAAGGCTAAGTTTTTTCCAGTAGTCATGTATGGTTGTGAGAGTCAGACTATGAAGAAAGCTGAGCGCCCAAGAATTGATGCTTTTGAACTGTGGTGTTGGAGAAGACTGTTGAGAGTCCCTTGGACTGCAAGGAGATCCAACCAGTCCTTCCTAAAGGAGATCAGTCCTGGGTGTTCATTGAAAGGACTGATGTTGAAGCTGAAACTCCAGTACTTTGGCCACCTGATGTGAAGAGCTGACTCATTTGAAAAGACCCTGATTCTGGGAAAGATTGAAGGCAAGAGGAGAAGGGGATGACAGACAATGAGATGGTTGGATGGCAACACCAACTCAATGGAGATGAGCTTGAGTAAATTCTGGGAGTTGGTGATGGACAGGGAGGCCTGACGTGCTGTGGTCCATGGGGTTGCGAAGAGTTGGACATGACTGAGCGACTGAACTGAACTGAACTGAGCAGTAGCTGGAGATTCTGAGTATTGTAGATGATGGATAGATTTGCAAGTATGTTCTATAGCATGCCTGCTAAAAAATGGCATCTGAGCACAAATGGTGCCTGTTTGGGTTCCACTATGTAAAAATTATTTTTAGTTTTCTCTACCAAAATCAGAGAGTGTGACTGTAAATGTCAAAGGGACCCTCTGGATTCAGTACTTCCCTTTGACAATGAGTGAGACTGGTTGTAGAGAATTGAACCTATATCTTGAAATAAACACTGATTGCTCAGCAGTTAAATAAATATATGTGTGTGCGTTTGCGTGTGTATGTAATAAATAGAAAGAGATGTTCCTGAGGAGACTTTTGAGCTGGATAGATGTGAATCTTGACCTAATTTTGTTGTTTATTAAGAATGTGATCTCTGATCTCTCTGTCTCTTGTTCCTCAGACATACCATATGTATGAGGTTAGTATCTACCCCTCCAGGTTATTTTAAGGGTAACTTGAGAGAAACCTGTAGTGCACTTAGGTGATGCCTGGCACACATCAGTGCTCATAAACATTCTCTCTTACTTGGCATGTCCTGCTGTGAGCTATGAATGCCTCCTCTCTGGGATGGAGTTTGTTTCCTGGATCTCTCTGCATTCTGTCCTTCATTTTGATTCTTCTTTCTTCTTGCATCTGTATTTCAAGATTCTGTGCAACCGATGTTGCTCTGCTTTCTCCCTGCTGTCAGAGCCACCCATGTAGTTGCAAAAGCCTCTGTTTTGCTCTTTGCAGAGTTTTCAAAGTAGTTTTAAAGCAGAGACATTCTACCTTAGTGTTTTATTTTTACTGTGATGGTGCATATCTTTGCCATGCAAAGAATGCTGGAGGTGTGACTCTTTAACTGGGGTGGTGTGTTCCAAAATTCCTTTGTGTGAAAACACCTAAGAATATTCTTGGCAAGACTTTCCTGATCTGTGATGCTGTGAGTGAAAGGGTGTAGGAAATGCAGAGTCAACGCTGAGGCTTCCTTTCTCAAGGTTCTCTTTCCTCTCCTATAGAACGTTGTCTCTTTCGTTCCCTTACTCGTTTCGTCCCTCCCTCTTTATGTAAATGTAAGTGTCGTGTATATGCTCTGTATATGTATGTGCACATCTTCTGTATATATAAATATCCTACTTACACCTCAGTACATGTGGTTCAAAATCTTCTTAAGGAAATAAACGGTTTCTCAGTTTAGAGGAGAAATGGTTATTCTACAGTTTTATGCCAATTACAACCTGTTTATTTATTTATTTATTTTTTGTTTATTTATATATATTTTTTTGCTTTGGCAATTTATTTTATTTATTTTTTTAATTTAAATTTATTTATTTTAAGTAGAGGCTAATTACTTTACAGTATTGTACTGGTTTTGCCATACATCAACATGAATCCGCCACAGGTGTACACATGTTCCCAATCCTGAACGCCCCTCCCACCTCCCTCCCCGTACCATCCCTGTGGGTCATCCCAGTGCGCCAGCCCCAAGCATCCTGTATCCTGCATCGAACCTGGACTGGTGATTCGTTTCTTATATGATATTATATGTTTCAATGCCATTCTCCCAAATCATCCCCCCCTCCCTCTCCCACAGAGTCCAAAAGACTGTTCTGTACATCTGTGTCTCTTTTGCTGTCTCGCATACAGGGTTATCGTTACCATCTTTCTAAATTCCATATATATGCATTAGTATACTGTATTGGTGTTTTTCTTTCTGGCTTACTTCACTCTGTTTAATTGGCTCCAGTTTTATCCACCTCATTAGAACTGATTCAAATGCATTCTTTTTAATGGCTGAGTAATACTCCATTGTGTATATGTACCACCGCTTTCTTATCCATTCATCTGCTGATGGACATCCAGGTTGCTTCCATGTCCTGGCTATGATAAACAGTGCTGCGATGAACATTGGGGTACAAGTGTCTCTTTCCCTTCTGGTTTCCTCAGTGTGTATGCCCAGCAGTGGGATTGCTGGGTCTGTATATTCCCTAAATTTTTATAGCATTTATAAAATTATGATAGAATTACAGTTAAAATTTAATATACCATTACAAGCATACATATGCATGCACACACATACCTACATAAATGCATGCAACATAACATACACACGTTAATAGCACAATTATTTATGGTTAAAAGATTGCATAGAACTTCACCTGTCATCTGGTATCAAGGAAATTATTATATCTCCTCGCATGTGTTTTATATCTAGTATTTATAGAGGTGAGTTTTATTTTATTTTTTAATTTAAATTTATTTATTTTAATTGGAGGCTAATTACTTTACAATATTGTATTGGTTCTGCCACACATCAACATGAATCCGCCATGGGCGTATGCATGTTCCCCATCCTGAACTCCTCTCCCACCTCCCTCCCCATACCATCCCTCCGGGTCATCCCAGTGCACCAGCCCCAAGGATCCTGTATCGAACCTGGACTGGTGATTCATTTCTTATATGATATTATACATGTTTCCATGCCATTCCCCCAAATCACCCCACCCTCACCCTCTCCCACAGAGTCCAAAAGACTGTTTTATACATCTGTGTCTCTTTTGCTGTCTCGCATACAGGGTTATCGTTACCATCTTTCTAAATTCCATATATGTGTGTTAGTATACTGTATTTATGTTTTTCTTTATGGCTTACTTGACTCTGTATAATAGGCTCCAGTTTCATCCACCTCATTAGAACTGATTCACATGTGTTCTTTTTAATTTTTAATGGCTGAGTAATACTCCATTGTGTATATGTGCCACAGCTTGCTTATCCATTCATCTGCTGATGGACATCTAGGTTGCTTCCATGTCCTGGCTATTATAAACAGTGCTGGATGAACATTGGGGTACACGTGTCTCTTTCAATTCTGGTTTCCTCGGTGTGTATGCCCAGCAGTGGAATTGCTGGGTCATAAGGCAGTTCTATTTCCAGTTTTTTAAGTAATCTCCACACTGTTCTCCATAGTGGCTGTACTAGTTTGCATTCCCACCAACAGTGTAAGAGGCTTCAAAGGTATGCAATTAGGAATACTTTTCACTAAAATATTAATTACAAAATTTATGTTAAAACTTTATTTTAGAAAATTTTATGCCAATTTAATATTCGTTGGGAGCCAACTCATGTATAAGATCTCATTACATGAGTCCTTGCATTACTTCCCACTAACTTACAGCTTTTATTTTAAGATCCTTTTTATGTCTCACCATCTTCCTGTGTTTGCCTCTCTGGTGCCTGAGCAGGCTTCAAACTGCAATCCCTGTGCAGATTTCCAAGAAGTACTTTTCTTCTAATAGCACCGCTGGTCAGAATGTCCAGTAACATTGTTTACATGAAGTATTTCCTATAGATAGTTTACACTGATTGGGCTATCATCAAGGCAGTATATGTCACAACCTCAGGTGGAACGATGCAGATTAATTATTGTTTTATTCTACATGTGTATATGGATAATGTATATATCCAATGTATTTTTTCTATGGGGAATATAGTTTACTCAGAGCCACTATATTACCCAACTCCTGGTGACTTTTTTCTTCATCAATTTGTGTTGATCAGGTTCAATTAATTAAGACTGGCAAGTGCCTAGAGCCTGTCTTATGCCAAGCTCTGTGCTAGGTGCTGGAGCTCAAACACACACAGCACATAAACCCATTCCTTCTGAAGTCCCCTATCATGGATGTGCTTGTGCTGAGTTGCTCAGTCGTGTCAAACTCTTTGCGAATCCATGGTCTGTAGCCCACCAGACTCCTGTGTCCATGGGGACTCTCCAGGCAAGAATACTGGAGTGGGTTGCTATGCCCTCCTCCAGGAGATCTTCCCCACCCAGGGATCAAACCCAGGTTCCCACATTGCAGGAACCTGGATTTCTATTGCTATTTCTTTACCATCTGAGCCACCAGGTAAGCCCCCCTATTGTGGATAAATAAGTAATTAATTCTTAGTGAACTTATTGTAAAAACAGAAGCATATAATAATATAGAATGAGAAAGGGGTGATTATCTTAGAGAAGGAGACAGGGAAGGGAAGATTCGCATAATATACAAATTGAAAAATAAACAATTTACAAAGTGGACAAAGGCTATAGAGGGAAGTCCAGACAAAGAGGAACAGTTGTGAAGAAAGTATATGGTGCACATGTCCAGGGACAGCAGGAAGTTCTGAGGCGTGAGCAGAAAGAAGGGAGCGTGTGGACCAGAGCAAACAGGCTGTCATACGGAGCTTAGCCGCTGTTTTTAATTGTTTGGAATCTAGAAGCCCAACTCAATTTGGATGGATAAAATATTACTAAGAATAAAGATATATTTGCAAATATAAGTCATATGTGAATTTATGGATTTTAGAAGATTGTTGATTATATGACTAAACTGTTCTAGTTCTTATTGCAAACTTGCTATGAGCATTGCTGTCTTTACTAAGTAATGTTGATTAAACAGTTACTTCAAGAGTGGAGTATCCTTTCAGGTTTATATATTAGGGTGACTTAATATTTTATCTTTTCCTCTACAGTTTTGATTAGACCAATGTTGAAATCAATAAACCTGAAATCTATGTATTATTTGTCTGAGAAGTCAGTGGCAGAGAATATAAATGACTGAAGTGGACCAGCCTTGGTGTAAAGGCTGGTTAAGCTCACTCTTCTTATGGAGACTTGGTTAATTAAAGAAGTTACACAGCTTCGCACTCTGCTGTGGGTCTGTTGAGTTCCATCATTTAGAGATGGGGTTCAATTGAAAAAATTCTCGTAAGGCACAGTTTCCAACTAAGTCACGTCCAACTCTTTTTCGACCCCATGGACTATAACGTGTAGACTCCTGTCCATGAGATTTCCCAGGCAAGAATGCTAGACTGGGTTGCCATTTCCTTCTCCAGGGAGTCTTCCCGACCTTGGGATTGAATCCGTGTCTCCTGCTTTGGCAGGCAGATTCTTTACCACTGAACCACCAGGGAAGCCCATAACACACAATTCTGTATGCCAGATACAGTGTCTAGTGAATCAGAATTGGATTATGGGCCACTAGTTCACAGTCTTTGTTTGACCATCATATCAAGTCTTTAAACATGTGAAGTTTAACCATAGGATGGAAAAGACATTTAAAAATTTTTTGTTTTGAGTTTGAGAATGACTAAGATGAGAATATATGAAACTCCAAAATCAAAGTATCTGAACAGTCCTGTTTCCAGTGAACATCAACATTTCCCTCCACTTAACATGCTGTGCTTCATTCATTCTTACTAATGAACATGCCTCATGGAATGAAAGAGACTAGCAGGAGCAAGGCATTGGCTGCCTTGAGCTGGTGTGTGTAATCATGAAAATGCGGTGGAGATCACAGAGTTCAATCTCGCTATAAAACAGCTTCTTCTGACAGCTTGCAGCGGTGACTGTACACCTCTAATTGGTACGCCATCAGAATGGATTTGGATTTATGGAATCACATAATTCATAAGGAAAGCTTTGAGTGCTCCTAAGATACATCTCTCTCCCTGTCTTGTACTATAGGATTTAATATAACTTCTTCAGTTCTGTTGGCTTGTTTTGTACAAGTACTGGCTTTGGACTGCTTGAGCTGTGAAAATTCCACTGGAAGAGAATAAATATTAAAGAGCAGATAATATGGTCTTTCCGGAGAAGGCAATGGCACCCACGCCAGTACTCTTGCCTAGAAAATCCCATGGATGGAGGACCCTGGTAGGCTGCAGTCCATGGGGTCACTAAGAGTCGGACACGACTGAGCGATTTCACTTTAACTTTTCACTTTCATGCATTGGAGAAGGAAATGGCAACCCACTCCAGTGCTCTTGCCTGGAGAATCCCAGGGACGGGGGAGCCTGGTGGGCTTCCGTCTATGGGGTCGCACAGAGTCAGACACGACTGAAGCGACTTAGCAGCAGTAGCAGCAGCAATATGGTCTTTCAAATGTGGTTGATTAAGCGCTCCACGCTGTGGGCATCATGATGTCCCAAATCATGACGAAAGTTCTCAGAGCTCTCAAGATCATTCTTCTCAAAGTAATTTTGTCTCTTAATAGAATCATCTACAAGCTGAATCAATTTGATGATTTAATGAAAAAGGTGAATATTAGAGGAAAGAGTGATCCTTGTACTCTTGTCACTGTAGATAAGATGAATCACTTTTATTGGCCATATGCTGAGTATTTAGAATTGCTATCACAGAGCCATTTTTAATAGCTTTATTGGACATAATTCAGATGCCATACAGTCCACCATTTAATGTGTGAAATTCAATAGCTTTTGGTATATTCACAGAATTGTGTATCCTTCACCACAAATAGCTATAGAATATTTTCATTACTCCCAAAAGAAATCCTGTACCCCTCAGCCCTTGCTCCCAGACTCCCATTCTATTCTGTCACACCCAGCCCCAGGCAAGTACAAATATAACTTCCATCTCCTAATGTTTACCTATTCTGGACATTTTATATAAATAGTCACACTTGATGTGATCTTTTGTGACTGGATTCTCTCACTTAACATATTTTAAGGGTTCATCCATGTTGTAGTATGTAGTAGTACTTCCTTTTTTTATGCCAAATAATATTCCATTTGTATGGATATGCCACATTTTTAAAATCCATTCATCAGTTGATGGATATTTGAGTTGCGACCACTTTTGGTCTATAATGCTGCTATGAACATTCATGTACAGGTTTTGGTGTGGCATGTATTTCTGTTTCTCTTGAATATATACTCAGGAGTGAAATTGTTGGGTTTTATGATAAATATATTTAATCATTTGAGGAACTGCAAGACTGAGCCATATTATTTTTAAAATTATTTTTAACTGTTTTATATTGGAGTATAGTTGAACAGAGTTGTGATGAAAAATTCAAGTGTACATACATACATGCATCTATTCCTTTTCAAAGTCTTTTCCCATTTAAGTTACTACCTAATATTAAGTAGAGTCCCCTATTCTATACAGTAGGTGCTTGTTAATTATCCATTTTAAATATAGCGGTGAGTATATGTTAATCCCATACTCCCAAACTCTCCCTTCCCCAAACCTTTCCTCATTAGTAACCATAAGGTCATTCTCTAAGTCTATGAGTTTGTTTTTATTTTGTAAATAAGTTCATTTGTATCACTTCTTTTTAGATTCCATACATAAGCAGTATCATATGATAGTTCTCTTTCTCTAAATTTCTTCACTCAGTATGACAGTCTCCAGGTCCATCCATGTTGCTGCAAATGGCATTATTTCATTTCTTTTAATGACTAATATTCCATTGTATGTATGTACCATGTCTTCTTTCTCCATCCCTCTGTTGATGGACATTTGGGTTGCTTCCATGCCTTACCTGTTGTAAACAGTGCTGCAGTGAACATTGGGATGCATATATTCTTTTGGACCATGTTTTTCTCTGGATATATGCCCAAGAGTGGGATTTCTGGAACATATGATAGCTCTATTTTGAGTTCTTTAAGGAACCTCCAAACTGTTCTCCATAGTGGCTGTACCAATTTACATTCCCACCACAGTGTAGGAGGGTTTCCTTGTCTCCACATCCTCTCCAGCATTTGTTGTCTGTGGATTTTTCAACGATAGCCATTTTGACTGGTGTGAGGTGATATCTCATTGTAGTTTTGATTTGCATTTCTCTAATAATTAATGATGTTGAACATCTTTTCATGTGCCTCTTGGCTATTTGTATGTCTTCTTTGGAGAAATGGCTATTTGGGTCTAATGCCCATTTTCTGATTGGCTGTTTGTTTTGATATTAGGCCACATAAGCTGTTTATAAATTTTGGAGACTAACCCCTTGTCAGTCACATCATTTGCAAATATTGTCTTCCATTGTTTGTGTTGTCTTTTTATTTTGTTTATGGTTTTCTTTGCTCTGAAAAAGCTTTTGAGTTTAATTAGGTCCCATTTGTTTGTCTTAGTTTTTATTTTCATTCTTCTCATAGACGGATCAAAAAGATATTGCTGCAATTTATGTCAGAGAGTGTTTTGCCTATGTTCTCCTCTGAGAGTTTTGTAGTGTTTGGTCTCACATTTAGGTGTTAAATCCATTTTGAATTTATTTTTGTGTATGGTGTTAAAACCTATTCCTTTTTTACATGTAGCTGTTCAGTTTTCCCAGCATCGTTTATTAAAAAGACTGTGCTTCCTCCCTTGTATAGTGTTGCCTCCTTTGTCATAGATTAATTGACTCTAGGTATGTGGGTTTATTTCGAGACTTCCTATCCTGTTCCACTGATGTATGTTTCTGTTTTTCTGCCAGTACTATACTATTTTGATGACTGTAGCTCTGTAGTATATAGTCTGACATCAGGGAGCCTCATGCTACTAGCTCCATTTTTCTTTTTCATGCTTGCTTTGACTGTTTGGGGTCTTCTGTGTTTCCATACACATTTTAAGATTTTTTTTTTTGTTCTAGTTACATGAAAAATACCATTGGTAATTTGAGAGGGATTGCATTGAATCTGTATCTGTAGATTTCCTTGGGTAGTGTAGTCTTTTTGACAATATTGATTCTTCCAATCCACGAACATGGTATAATGTCTTTTCATCTGTGTTGTAAAACTTCCATCCAATTGTCTTCTGATTGGTGAGGCCATGTTCCCTCACTGCTGGCTGTCTGAGCTGGGGTGACGCAGCCCTGGGGCTGTTTGGTAGGGCTAATGGTGGCGTCCAGGAGGCCTCGCTCCAGTGAGTGCTTCCCAGGCCTGCTCTGGGCAGTTTTCTTTCCCCATGTTGTGCCCAAGCTACCTCTGCGCCTCTGCAAGAGACCCTCCAGTGCCAGCAGGCAGACCTGGCCCAGTCACCGATGGGATGACTACTCTTTTCTCCTGTGTCCTGTTGCACACAAGATCCCCTGTGTGTCCTCAAAGAGTGGAGTTTCTTTTTCCCCAGGCCTGTGAAAGTCCTGCAGTCAGATCCCTCTGGCCCTCATAATCAGACTCTTTGCGGACTCCTCCTCTTGTTGCCCAACCTGCAGGCTGGGAAGGCTGCTGTGAGGCTCAGCACTTTCTCTCCAGTGGGAGACAGAACTTATGTGGTGCAGTTGTTTTCCATTGTGTGTGTCACCCAGTCAGTGGGCATGGGACTCGATTGTATCATGGTTGCACTTCTCATCATCTTGCCCTGGCTTCCCCTCTGTCCTTGGATGTAGAATATCTTTTTTGGTAGGTTCCAGCATTTCTTTGTCAGTGGTTGTTCAGCAGATAATTGTGATTCCAGTGTTCTTGTGGGAAGGGGTGAGCACAAGTCCTTCTCTGCAATCTTGAGCTAATCTCCTGAGCTATATTATCTTTAACTTAGCACAGCACACTATGTATTATGTTTTCCAGGAGTTTAAATTATGATGTAATTATCATTTGAGAAAATACATTAAAATTCCAATAAAAATGTATTATGTAATTAGAATGTAAGTAGTTGAGAAATACAAGAAAGTGCTTTAGGGAACCTATAAAATCACATTTAGGAGAAAAGTCTTGAGTACACTTGTAGGATGCCTTGGAAGAAGCTTCTTTTGGGGTTTTAATCTGATCATGTAGTGAATCTTCAGTAAAGAAAAAGTAGTCGGGATGGGAAAGCTACGATGAGTTAAAGAATGAGTGGATTACTTAATCATATGTATTTAAAATGCACAGAAAAACCTAAGTGATGCTAATGAAAAATTTAAATGTTAATGAATTTAAGAAGTTGCCAATTTGGTGGTTTTTGCAACTTAGTGGGTATAATAACAATCCCTGCTTGTATTCTCATGGTACTCTACAATTCTCTAAGCACTCATACTCAACATGTCCTTTTGCTAAATTCTCATGATTTCTTCATTAGTGTTGGGCAGGACATAATGTTCTTCTGTTTTAATGAAAGAATAAACCCATGTTCCTAAGGCCAAGTGATTTCCCCCAAACTGCACTCTTAGTATAACACTAGCAGTCAGGATAAATATCTTACTGTCTTTGATATTCTGACATAAACAAAAATAAAAATTTTATACAAAACAGTTTAAATTATATGCCCTAATATTTTAATTGAATAAGAGATAGGGAAAATATTCTTGGGTATGTTAAGAGTAAGCTTTAAATATTTAAATTGGCATCATGTAGGATAACATGTCAGAGAAGGTGATGGCACCCCACTCCAGTACTTTTGCCTGGAAAATCCCATGGATGGAGGAGCCTGGTAGGCTGCAGTCCATGGGGTCACGAAGAGTCGGACATGACTGAGTGACTTCCCTTTCACTTTTCACTTTCATGCATTGGAGAAGGAAATGGCAGCCCACTCCAGTGTTCTTGCCTGGAGAATCCCAGGGACGTGGGAGCCTGGTGGGCTGCCGTCTATGGGGTTGCACAGAGTCGGACATGACGGAAGCAATTTAGCAGCAGCAGCAGCAGCAGCAGCAGCAGGATAACATGAAGCATTAGGTAGAAGGAAGTGGCAACCTGCTCCATTATTCTTGCCTAGAAAATCCCATGGACAGAGGAGCCTGGCAGGCTGTGGTTCATGCTGTTGCAGAGAGTCAGACACGACTGAACAACTGAGAACACATGTAGTATAAATATGAGACAATAACAGACATTTAGTTTGAGTACTTTCAGGCAAGCATAGGGAGATGTAGTAAATGATTACAGATTTGGATATTAATAACTATTTTGACTATTTTGTATCTTGATTGAGCATTTGACAGTTTCCTTGAGATTTTAACATTTACTCTAATAATTTTCTTCAATTTTGTGACATAAAATAATGACATGCTTTTTTTCTAAATAATTCATTATCCTGTAATCAAATGTAAACATATTGTCATATTGTTCCACAATGCAAAGAAGCTTAACATTGAAAAGTTTAACTACTGCTTCAAGTCATAACTCAATATTTAATTTCAGTGTATTGATGTTACCTTTTTTTATTCCTCTTTTTTTTAGAGTCTTATATGGATTTTGACTGTAGGTTTTCTCGACAGTGTAACACAGGAGTTTATACTAAATACCGTTAAACAAAATATCCCAAATCTTCTTTACATCTCCCCAAATGTCCCACAGAACTTCTCTCTCTGTTTTGTAGTCGCTCACAAACATAGGCACACACATGCAGGCACTTGCTTGCACAGTCTCTGTTCCCTCTCCTAAGTAGTCTCAGGTTGCTTTCACTCTCTTTTTAAGCTTTTCTTTACTGCTGGACTCTTTGTAGCCCTTCTCTTCTATTAGTT
Organism: Bubalus kerabau; assembly: GCF_029407905.1. Taxonomy (NCBI): domain Eukaryota; kingdom Metazoa; phylum Chordata; class Mammalia; order Artiodactyla; family Bovidae; genus Bubalus; species Bubalus kerabau. Next base: position 22,821,950 of record NC_073631.1, on the reverse strand, counting down.
TCCACCCATTCTGTGGTTCCTTATAGCTTAAGGAACAACGTATATAGATATATTAGTGATTTGATTTATAATATGTAAAATATAATGATGTATTATAAAAGTATCCCAGTTTGTAGTCTTCCTTAAGGAGTGAAGATTTGCCATTAAATTTAACTTAATTTTTTTTTGGCTTTAGTTTAATACAATAGAAAACAGTAAAAGTAGTCAGACCATCTGTGTTGTGTTTAGGTACAATATTGCACTCTACCTTTAATTTCAGGGAATGGTTTTCCAAATATATAAAGTGATGCAATTTCTTGAATAGGCTTATTATTGACAACAGAACTGCTGACTTGCAGTGTCCTGTACAGGGAGACTATCTTTCCAGCTGTAGAGTTCCTTTTCTTTTCTTCCCAGGAAGAGACAAAGTGAAAACCTGCCAGCGTCATTATATTTGCCTGCAGGCAGTGAAACTATGACACATTCATTGTGGACTACTGTAAGGGGTACAGCTGTGAAATGAGCTATAATTTATTACTGAAAGTAAAAGAACTAGTGTAAATTTATTCAAATGAAATTCTTTGCAAACATTACAGTAAATAGGCTTGGAAACATTCTCATTCTGTCTCTTGTACTTCAAAAATTACTTTTCTGAAGACACTATATCTTACGACATGTGATGAAAGAGATGAAAATTAGGGCTGTAAGTGTTCATGAATTTATGTGGTAGGTTTCTCCTACTAGTATAGTAGGTTTTTAAATTCAAATTCAGATCTATGCTTCAGTTCAGTTCAGTCACTCAGTTATGTCTGACTCTTTGTGACACCATAGACTGCAGCACACCATGCTTCCTTGTCCATCACCAACTTGCAGAGCTTACTCAAACTCGTGTCCATCGAGTCAGTGATGCCATTCAACCATCTCACCCTCTGTTGTCCCCTTCTCCTTCCACCTTCAATCTTCCCCAGCATCAGAGTCTTTCCCAATGAGTCAGTTCTTCGCATCACATGGCCAAAGTATTGGAGTTTCAGCTTCAGCATCAGTCCTTCCAATGAGTATTCAGGACTGATCTCCTTTAGGATGGACTGGTTGGATCTCCTTGCAGTCCAAGGGACTCTCGAGAGTCTTCTCCAACACCACAGTTCAAAAGCATCAATTCTTCTGTGCTCAGTTATCGTTATAGTCCAGCTCTCACATCAATACATGACCACTGGAAAAACCATAGCCTTGACTAGACGGACCTTTGTTGGCAAAGTAATGTCTCTTCTTTTGAATATGCTATCTAACTTAGTCATAGCTTTTCTTCCAAGGAGCAATCATCTTTTGATTTCCTAAATATAGAACCAATGTCAAAAGTCTCTGTTGACAGAGTGGATGGTTAACTCCTAAATGTATCGTGAGCACATTGAAGGATCATTTTAATCCTCAAGTATAAAGTATCCAGCCAGGTAGCAGTTTTACTTGGAGAAAAATGTGGAATATTCTAGAATGTTCTATTTTGAAGGTCTTTACTAACTTCTGTACAGTACATGTCCTTATTTTAAGTTGTGTTGTGTGTGTGAGTGTGTGTGTATTTGATAATTCTCTTGGTTAATGTGCACAGGAAATTTGGTATCTTAATCAAAGTCTGCTTAATGGACAGAAGAGACATTATACACAAATCACCAAGTTTTAAAATATTGTAATCCAATAAGATGTACTTAACAATAACATCATAGTGCACATAATTTAATCTGCAGTTTATCGTGATGCATAAATGTCTTCAGAAGGTTGAAGTGCACCCACCAGAGTCTTCATTATGAACAAAATTTTATTGCTGAATAGAACTATGAGGAAGTTCTGTGAGAAATGTTTCATTGGTAGGATGCTGAATTAAGTGATATTTAAGTAGTCTTTTAGTCTTTCTGATTTAGTGGTTTTCTACATTCAAAAATTTACAGAGACATATCATTCTACTCACATAGAAAACTTTGAGAGTTATTATAGGTCTGTGATAATATTGTCAGCAAGTGTGCCTACATGTACACGTGTATATTTCTTTTATTATATGTTGCATCGTATTAATGCATCTAGAATGGACAGATGAATTCAAGTGATACACAGACTGTTATTTCATCTTCTAAACAAAGCTGCTCTCCCCTGTTCCATTTTAATCTATTACAAACGTGTTAGTGATATCAGCATGAGGTATGGTGCCCTCTGAGCCCCAATATTTACTGCACAAACATTTTCCTCTACTCCAGTCTAGATCCTTGTCTAACAGTGGGGAAGTACAGACTCATAGGACTGATCCTTTGGTCACGGAGCTCATGAGAGGCAGACGCAGAGCAACCATAATCAGTGTAACTGGGGCTATGGAGAAGGCATGTTTGAAGTGCTCTAAGAACACTGAAGAGGCAGTGATCAATTTGTCTGGGCTGGAGAAGGGCGAGGACGAAGAGGGAAAGGCTTGACAGAAGTGGATGACTAAAAAGCTGAGAGTTGAAATGATGGGAGGGCATACATACTAAAGGCAGAAAGATATGAATTAACAATCTAAATGGATTTTATATTGTGAGTAGCTTTCTCCCTGCCTGTGAAACTTGTAACAACTCCCTGTTGGTATCTTCAGCAACCTCAGTGATTCCCTTCAGTTTTATTTCTTTCATAAACCTGCCAGCTTTATGCAACAGCTACCGTTTCTACCTTGTTTCTGATTCCTTGTTTGGTCTCTTATAATGTCTACTTGAACTCCAAATTCTGACCCTAATCCTAGCTAGTTACTTTTTCACATTCTTCGCTTCACAGTTTAACCAAACATTCAGTTTAGATCAGCTTCTTTGTCAAGCCCACTGTTCCACAAACCCCAACTTCAAAATGAACCCAGAAATATCAAATGACTGTAATTGGTTATTACATCCAACTTCCAGCCATATTTACCTTGAACCAGAAATATCAAATGGCTGTTATTGGTTATTACATCCAACTTACAGCCATATTTACCATGAACCATGTGTTATAACATTTATGCTTTGGTACAAATAAACTTTCTTTGGGGCTTTAGTGGGAAAGCCAATGAAAATTTGTGTATAAAACTATGTTGTATATCCATTAGATCCAGGAATTAAGCAAGTGAGCAAGTTCAAGATTTACATTAAGTAGTTCATTTGTATTTAAAAAGTGTCTTAGCTCTATCTTACTTGATGATATATACTGGTGCTTATTTTAAATATTCAGTTAGTTAAGTCTTAGAGCTCCTCTTCATGTAAAATATGATTTGATACATTTGTAACTCTATAGTGATAAGGTTGTGAAAATCCTGCTATAGTAAGTGAGCTACTCTTAAGCAACCACTCAGAAAGAGAAGGATAGTGCTATGTACTAAAATGTAATATTTGAAGTTCTTGTTACATAAGCAACAGATAGCCGTAACTCTAAGAGTAAAAGATTATGGGATCCAAAATTTGCTCTCCTGTGAAGACTCAACTCAAATACCACTTCCTTGTGAAGCTTCTGTGATTTTTCTTCCTGATGGGTGGTAGTACTTTAAAGGACAATATTTTCTCTTCTTTGCACCCTGCTGAGGAGGTGCCTTCCCCAAATACCTATAACTTTCTTTTTGATACTTTATATGTCTCTTACTCTTGAAATGTGAACTTCTTTAGTCAGGGATTATTTTAATCACCTTTGTTACTCAGTATCTATTACATTCATGATGTCAGTATATGGCTGATGAATGAATAAATTACCTTATTTTAGATCACATAATTTGTATATCACTTTTTTTTTACTTCATAATATTCATGGACAATTTTCTTATTTTATTAAATAAGCTTAGAAAAGTTGATATTTTTAATGGAGTATATTTTCAATTATACTGGCCATTTAGGTTGTTTTATTATGGAAAAGATGCTAGGAATTAAATTCTTGTAGGTATGTCTCTTTGCACATCTCTGAGTACTTCTTCATGATGCAGTCTTGGAAAGAAAGTCATTCGGTTAGAAGGATGAATTCTTTTAAGATTCTTGGTACAGATTGTCAGATTGTTATAACTATTAGTAGAGAAAGGATGGTGCCTCTGTCACGTACTAAAACTGGGCATAAAAGTTTACAAACTTTTGCCAGTATAACAAATCTCATCTTCTATATCAATATTATCATTATTTTAATTGATAAATTTTAAATATGTTAAAATATATTTTTCCGTTTTAGTATATAATTGTTTTTGTTAGTTTTAGTTTCTTTTGAAACTGTCCTGAAGACGTTGGAGCTGGACCTGGGAGGTGTTTCAGCCTGGCATAATCAGAACATCTCACGAGAGGGAAGGAGGGTTCTGTGGAGCTGTGCATGGATAGTCAGGTAGATGGATAGGGGAGGATCAGCGAGAGGTCCTCCAGGGTGCTTTAGCAGGAGAACAACGAGGCATATAGGAGATGCATATGGGGGTGGGTATCCATATTGTTCTGACAGTTTATTGTTTGTCAGTTAAATCATTCATTTTGGTTTTAATTTAGAATTATTGATCTTAGTTGAGATTTGGGAAAATAGGCTTAAAAACTTAGCTTTATAAGGGGCAACTCTTTTTTTCATTAAAAAAAATTACAAAGAAGTCAGGCTTGTGTATTATAGTTGTAATGAAATATTCATTGATTTAAAAGTCATGTCAGGTGAATTTTTACAAGATCATGTCAACATGATCATAACTATGTCTTTTACTACTCATGTCATGAATTTTTTAAATCTATTCTTTTCTAGATTCTCTTCCCATATAGTTATTACAAAATATTATGTAGAATTCCCTGTGCTATACAATATGTCCTTATTGATAATCTATTTCTAAGATAGTCATTCATAAATGGTTTTGAATGTAATATATTATCACCACTTCTGAATAAAATTATTGTGGTTTTTAATATTTCAAATGTTTAAAATTGCATATGATTATGAATTTGTCTTAAACTTGAAATCACTATGATTTATTTTACATTATGTTAACTAGCTGACATTTCCAAGCCATAAAAGCAGATGTGAATCAATAAAATTTATCATCAAATCTTTGCATCTGTTCATGATGCAAGGGAATTATGTTTTCTAAAGAAGTTTTAGAGTAGTGTTAAGGATTTCCATGATTATTATTAGGGATAAATAGAAATCTGTGGCGGAGAAGGCAATGGCACCCCACTCCAGTACTCTTGCCTGGAAAATCCCATGGACAGAGGAGCCTGGTAGGCTGCAGTCCATGGGGTCTCAAAGAGTTGGGCACAACTGAGTGACTTCACTTTGACTTTTCACTTTCATGCACTGGAGAAGGAAACGGCAACCCACTCCAGTGTTCTTGCCTGGAGAATTCCAGGGACGGGGGAGCCTGGTGGGCTGCCGTCTATGGGGTTGCACAGAGTCGGACATGACTGAAGTGACTTAGCAGCAGCAGCAGAAGTCTGTGGAGATTTTTGTTTATATATATATGATATTTATATATGTCTGAATGCATTGCATTAATAAGCTAAAGAACCATAGCCACAAGTGAAATAGCAAGTATATATACTTTAGTAAGCAAAAGTAATATTATATAATCACATTATTGTGCTTCTTCTTTAAGTACTAAAAATAAATACAATGTAGTATTTCAGTTAATATTTTGATGATTATAAGATCAATCATTGGGATGTAGAAAAGAGACAGTCTCCAATTCCTCCAAATTCCTTTGGGAATGAGAAAAAATATTGCAGAGGAAGCATGAACCAGAATGAATGGAGGAAGTCTGGATGTGTGAACTAAAAGTTAAGAGACTTGCCGTGAATAGAAGTGAAGGTAGGTAGTAGGCTGAGATGGAGTGGCTATGAGGTAGGTGCTGGCATAATTACAGTCCTTGGAAGGAAACCCAGCACAAGGATTCTTCTTGTTACCCAATTCCCATAACTGGGAGGGAACCTAAGGGCTTGACGATAGTGAATAAGAAAAATATTTATTATCAGGCTTAATTATCAAAATTACCAGAATTAATGTTGTTTCCTTATGGAGTCACCAAATTTGTGTAAAATCTCTCTGACTTTTCCGCCATCTCAGTCAAATGATCCTAGAACCAGGGTGGGTGGGCTCAGCCTGCAGATGGCGCCTCTGAGGCCCCAGGTGTGGGCACTGAGCACCACCAGGCAGTTCGTTGAACAAACAATGCAAGTGTTCAAAATGAAGTCACAGTATTTAAAGCGTTAAAGGTGGTATGAGCCAGGTTTCCATTTCCTCTGTGAAAGGAAAGAGAGATTAGCCTTCACCATTAGCTAGGAGTTGACGGTCACGTGATATTATAAACTTATAATTTATCAGCCATAAGCACTGTCTTGGCCAGTGTAATTCATGCACATTGAAAAACTGTGTATAGCATTTTGTGTAGCACATTGAACACATCTCCAAAAGTCTCCTAAGTAACTTTCAGTGTTGAGTTGGAAGTTGATATGTATTTCTGGGATTTTCTGTTTATTTTTACATCATGTATGTCAGGAAATCTGTTTTTCGTGTCAGTGTTTATAGGAAACTAATAGTTTTGAAACATCTTCACAAATCTGGCTGAGCATATGTTTTCTGGATAATAGTCAAGAAATCTGCTATTTTTCTTTTAATATATAGAATAAATCCAAGAACCCACAAAAAGAGAACTTCAATCGTGTAATCAATCCTGTGCATAAATATCTTGCTTAGAAGGAAAGAATACCTAAACATATATTTCTAAAATCTAATTTTACTAATTTGGAATAAAAATGAATGATAATTACAAATAAGTTCTATTTAGTAACAGAATCGTCTTCAGTAGCAGAGAAGGAGATAGGTTGTAAAAATGAGTGAATATTCATTTAAATTTCTGAAATAGAAATTGTAAACCAAAATAATTTTAATAACATTTCAATTGCCTTCTGAACAATAAAATTTAATAATGACACATTTACTATCCACGCAGTGTCTCTAAGCTGAATCTGTTGTCTTTCTAGTAATGATGCTTATGAGACAAATTCCTCTTTACCACTTCTTCTCCTTGTCTCCTCACTCCTACTGTTAGAGACCTTCCTGATATTGAACTCATATTCTGGAGAAGCTTTTAGTTTTACACTTTGGAATACATTTGTACTCAAATAGAGTAAGAAATCATAGACTTGGAACTGACTGAAATTTCTGCTTTTAGGTCTCTTGTTAACGTTCTATGTGACTTGCTTAACTTTTTCTAAGTTTTCCACTTCTCAACTAAAAATATATTGCTTGTAGTTCCTACTGTAAAAAACTACAATGACTTAAGATAAAACCCCCCGCCAAGTATGGTCACTCACACTGAGGCATTTAGAGTAGCCACAGGGCCCAGCACTTGCTGTTCTCTGTCCCAAAGATACCATTTATCCCTGCTGTCTTCGTGCCTGCTCTTCCTTCAGATTTTTCAGGAAAACATTTACGTTTTCTCATCATATTATATAGTCTGTTAGCTCCATCTGTCTTTTTCTAGATACAGGCACATTTTAAAAATATCTGAGCAGTTATTTGATTAATATATGTCTTCTCACAATATTTTAAGCTTTCTGAATGGAAAGGTGCTATGTCTAGATTTTCTTATCTTTGTATTTTGATAACATTGCACAGAGCTTGACACATTTTATAAGGCAGGTGCTAGTTAAATGGATAGATGCATGGATGAAAGAATGAATAAATATATGGTAGTGGAAATATTTAATGAACATTTAATATGTCAGATATTGCACATCAGATAACACATACATACACAAAAATCTACTAGGTACTTTTATATCCTCAGTTTAACAACAGAAAGCGTGAATAACTTAACAATGATACACAGATGGGAAAGAGAAGAACTGGAAAAATAATTTATTTCCCATCCTGCTTGAAACTCAGCCTCTCTCCATCCTTCCCCCCCGCCTTTTTTTTTTCCGTTTATTTCTAAATGCATATAAGGTGTCCCAGTATTAGTACACGCACAGGATCCAGAGACTTTTTCACTCTGTCCTTCCTTGGCTTCTCCCATAGTGTGGTGATCACACATTAACAATTTCAGATTCAACAGTCTCAGGCCTCTAACACAAAGTTGATGTTTCTTAAACTTTGTTCTGTATCAGAAGCATGGGAGGAGATGTTCATAACGCACATACCGTTTTCCCCACTCCAGGACTGTTAGTTGAATAATGCGGTCTCCAGGTGATGATATGGCAGTTGCCATGCTACATCAGTGTTGAGGAACTTAAGCCTGAGGAAGTCTGATTTGGGAACAGAAACAGATTGTGTGGGTTAGGTATAGTGCAAGAAAGTGATACAGTCAAAAAGATTCCTCTGCTCTAAAAACAAGAAGTTTCAGCCTTGGGAACATGAACTCAGTGTTGGAGACTGAAAAGTTTTGTAAAGAACATAGATGTGTCTTTATGGTTAAGAGACAGTGATATCATACATAATAGGCAGAAAAACTGTCGATATTAAATGGCTTTAAAAGTCATATGGAAATACTGCCTGTGAGATGAGAAATTTTCATTTTGTAAAAATAACAGTAGTACAGTAGAAGCACTTACATGAACTGATTTGAATGTGTTCCTAATAACCATGCTATGTGAGACTGCATGTATATTCTTAAATATGTATCACTGTAATTTGTAGAAAGTTTGCCTAATTAGAATAATACACTATGTACCACAGACTTTAAAAATTTTTGCTCTTAAACAAGTCAGAAAAACGTGATCATAACTTAGAGATTTATTGTTTTTATTTTTGTCATTGTCCTGTAGTTTTGTATTTTTATCATTGTTTTTGTTGTTATTTGGCTCCCCCTCCCTGCCCTCTGGCACAAAAGAAAAACATGTAGCTACCCACTTCTCCAAATATGAACAGAGCTTACTTATTTTTCGGATTCTTTAAAAAATATTTTACAAATTTGAAGTAATATGTGTTAAACGTTTATAAGGTTAGATGTGAATACTTAAAATTAAAACTCACGAACATAGATTACATTAACTTGGAATTCATAATATTTTGAGGCGTGACGGAAGTTCTAAACTCAGACGTAGCTGCTTTTTTTGTTTTTATTGAAATACAGCTGATTTACAATGTTATGTTAGTTTCAGGTGTACCACACAGTGGTTTATTTGCATACATTGTGAAATGATCACCATAAGTATCAGTCTGTCTCCATACAAAGTTATTAAAATATTATTGATGAAATTCTTTATTTTATGTACTACATTTCATGACTTGTTTCCTCAGTTCAATTTAGTTGCTCAGTTGTGTCTGACTCTTCGTGACCCCATCGACTGCAGCACTCCAGGCTTCCCTGTCCATCACCAACTCCCAGAGCTTACTCGAACTCATGTCCATTGAGTCGGTGATGCTGTCCAACCATCTCATCCTCTGTCGTCCACTTCTCCTCTCACCTTCAATCTTTCCCAGCATCAGGGTCTTTTCCAAAGAGTCCGTTCTTCACATCAGCTGGCCAAATACTGGAGTTTTGGCTTCAGCCTCAGTCCTTCCAGTGGATATTCAGGACTGATTTCCTTTAGGATGTCCTGGTTGGATCTCCTTGGAGTCCGAGGGACTCTCAAGAGTCCCAACACCACAGTTCAAAAGCATCAATTCTTCGGCACTCAGCTTTCTTTATAGGCCAACTCTCACATCCATACATGACTACTGGAAAAACCATAGTCTTGACGAGACGGACCTTTGTTGGCAAAGTAATGTCTCTGCTTAGAGACACGAGTACCCCAATGTTCATCGCAGCACTGTTTATAATAGCCAGGACATGGAAGCAACCTAGATGTCCATCAGCAGATGAATGGATAAGAAAGCTGTGGTACATATACACAATGGAGTATTATTCAGCCATTAAAAAGAATACATTTGAATCAGTTCTAATGAGGTGGATGAAACTGGAGCCTATTATACAGAGTGAAGTAAGCCAGAAAGAAAAACACCAATACAGTATACTAATGCATATATATGGAATTTAGAAAGATGGTAACAATAACCCTGTGTACGAGACAGCAAAAGAGACACTGATGTATAGAACAGTCTTATGGACTCTGTGGGAGAGGGAGAGGGTGGGAAGATTTGGGAGAATGGCATTGAAACATGTAAAATATCATGTATGAAATGAGTTGCCAGTCCAGGTTCGATGCACGATACTGGATGCTTGGGGCTGGTGCACTGGGACGACCCAGAGGGATGGAATGGGGAGGGAGGAGGGAGGAGGGTTCAGGATGCGGAACACATGTATACCTGTGGCGGATTCATTTTGATATTTGGCAAATCTAATACAGTTATGTTAAGTTTAAAAATAAAATAAAATTAAAAAAAAAAAAAGAAAAAAAAAAATAAAAAAAAAAGAAAAAAAAAAGAAAGCAATTTAAATAAATACAAAGAGCCAATTAAAACATGTACTATTAAGTAAAATACGTACGTAAAAATGCTATTTTCCTCTATCAATATAAGAATTGCTTATAATAATACTTAATTGAGGCAATAGTATAATAACATGATCATTTATTATACTGCTGCTAGAAGGAGAAATTAGTATATCATTTTTGGAAAGTGAGCTTTAAGAAAATCATACATTTGAACTGTTATAAATCTATTCTTAAAAAAATGAAGTATACCAATACTTATATTTAAGATCCTATTTTTGTTTATAAATCAGGAATAAATCATTATGTTCAATGATGGAATAATCAAGAAGTAAATTATAATACCTTGTGATAGAATTTTTAAAATACTACTTAATGAAAGAGAAGAATGCTTACAAAATAGTATTTAGTGAAAGAGAAAACAGAATATATTACTTTATATGCTGTGTACAGTAAATTCTTTTGGCATTTAAACATATAATAATTGATTTTTAAAATCTGACTATTTATGAAGGACTTATATGGTTCATGACATAGAATATGATTTCATTTGGGAAAACTGCATGTGAAAGATTTCAGGTTCTTTTCTAATCTGTGCTTGTATACATGTTTCTTTAATTGTCCATCGGCTCATTTATTTTTATGTCTCTACATAGACAGCCCTAAATTCTTTGATATCGAATACTCAACAGATGTGAATATTGAAAAAAATTTTGCTTTCTTTCTAATCCATCATCCTCAAGCACCATCCCCATTGCAGGTTAGGGTTAGATGCACTGCCTTCGATTGAGACCATTGGGTTGGTAGACTTTGTTATGAATTCAAGAGACCACTGATGATATGGTGCCCCAGATAGTCATTGAGGAGGTGACCACTTGGGATTTGGGCAGACAGCTGTCCCTGCAGATGACTCTATTTTAAAGCACAGCAATAACAGAAATAAAAAGGTCTCCAAAACTAAAAAAAAAAAAAAAAAATATGTTGTCTAGGTTGGTCATAGCTTTTCTTCTAAGGAGCAAGTGTCTGAATTTCATGACTGCAGTCACCATCTGCAGTGATTTTGGAGCCCCCCAAAATAAAGTCTCTCACTATTTCCATTGTTTCCCCATCTATTCGCCAGTAAGTGTTATGTAACTGTAATTTTGTATCTCTTAGTCCCTTTCAGCTGTTTCGCACCCCACCTCCTGCCTTGCCCCCCAGCCTTTCTGCAACCATCCATTTGTTTCTCTGTCTTTGAGTTGGTTTTTATTTTATTATTTAAATTTTACATATGAGTAAGATTATGTGGTATTTGTGTTTCTCTTTGACTTATTTCACTTAGGATAAAGCCCTCTAGATCTGTCTGTGTTGCCACAAGTGGCAATTTTTTTTTATGGCTAATGTTCCATTGTCTGTATCTTTTTTATTCATTCGTGTATCAGTGGATACTTAGATTTCTTGCATATCTTGGCTACTGTGCAGTGAACGTTGGAGTGCATATCTTTTCAAATTAGTGTTTTTGTTTTCAAATGCTCCTGGTGTAAAATACTGTTTCTGGCACTTTCTAGTATTATTATTTTGGACATGTTCTTAAGCACTTTATCCTCAATTCAGTCATCTGCACATCACAAATTTTCTGTCAGCATTAGGTGAAGTAATGTATGTTAAAGACTTAGCATGGTACTTCCTGTATTTAGTTAAAAAAAATAATGCAATGAGTCAGTATTGACTCTTGGTACCACATCCAGCAACTGAACTTTCTGAGCTGCTGTAGGAGCCTCTTGAGACTCCCGCAGTCCTTACCTTTAGACCACTCATATATACTCCTCATTGTGCTCTACCTGGGATCCTGGATCTACTGCATGTGTTCTAGACACATATAGTGGAGCCAGCGCCTAACATGCCTGTTGAGTCAGTGTATCATCTTCACGGGTTTTCATATGTCAAAGTCAGCACAACTGTTTCATTCTATATAATTTTATGTATGTCTACTGTAGTATCAAAATCTGTAATCTTGCTGCTAAATAATTGTGTAATCTTCAGCTTCAACCATGGTAACAAGTGGATTGGATTTTTCTTTATACTCACTTTTAGCTGTTAAAATCTCTGTCATGATCCCTCAAGTAAGACTCTTCCTATACCATAACAATTTGGGTCTGGTTTTGTTTATAAAACAATTATTAAATAAAAGACAATTTTTTCAATATTCGTAGGAACTTTCAGTACGAGAGATGAAACCCTAAATAATTCTTTTTTCTTTTGCTACCAATAAATAATACAGATAAATGTTTTAGAATGACAACCAGGAATATCATCTAAGGTATGAGTGCATTTATACTGTGGGTGTGCCTGTGTGCCAAGTCACTTCAGTTGTGTCCGACTTGTTGCATCACCATGGACGGCAGCACACCAGTCCTATAGGCATACTTTTTATTTAAGATTGCTGAAGCTTCTTAGAATAAAAAAAGTCATTAGTTTCTAATGAAATATGTTCTTAGTTCCTCTTGTTATACAAAATGGAATTTTGTATAACAGTTCAGTTTTATTAACTGAATATTAATGTTTTCCTGATGCAATTATGAAGTAATTTAACTTGGGGTATGATGTAGTCTAAAAATCAGTGTAATTGAAAACAGTGTATCATATTAAGTCCATAAAAATAAAAAGGCCCTAAGTGCTGCAGAATTTTCTTCACTGAACACTTAAGACTTTATTTGTCCAAATCCATTTCCCTTTTTTAACCATTCTGATAACTAAAACAAAGTAGGAGACAATGTAAGAGACGTAACAGACGCAAGTTCAATTCCTGAGTGGGGAAGACCCCCTGGAGGAGGGCATGGCAACCCACTCCAGTATTCTTGCTTGAAGAATCCCCATGGGCAGAGGAGCCTGGTGGGCTACAATCCATAGGGTTGCAAAGACTCGGATGTGACTGAAGCAACTTAGCACACATGCTTGCAAAGTGCTTTTTATATTGTTTGCTAATATGTTTCATATTATTTCTTTACTACAGCACTATTTTACCAAAATTATGAATGTTATTGTTAATATATATGTATGTGTAATTCTTGATTTTTCAAAATAAGTAAAATGATTTAAAGAGGATTATCTGATTTATCAGTTATATATTGACTTCATGCATTAATAACATATGTTCATATTTTTATTTCCATCTTTGTGTGTATTTAAAAAACATAAAAATGTTACTCCGATCACCTAAAAAATGGTTATACAAAATGCTCAATTTATGAATACTCAAGAATACATGATTTATATATGAATGCATTTTTGTGTGTTTTATTTTTTTTTAAAGTAAGAAAAAAGAACATAATTCTATATACTAGTAAGAAGATAGTGTGAATAGTTATACCTTTACCTGTTCATCTTAATAGAACATAGATGGTTAGATGAATCCTATGCAAACTTTTTATCTTAACTGTGCATTAATTCAGATTGATGCTTCTGACTTTGCCTCTGCCTATGTGTTGCTTACAATATCTGTATGTCATATATTTTAAGATGAAGGTCTCAGTGACTGAGTTAAGTTTTCTCTTATAAATTATTAAAAATATTATTAGTTTCTCAAGCAATAATTTAAATTGAATGCAAGTAAATTTAATAACTATTTGAGGTCATTCAGAGTAATGCATCATTGATTATCTATTGAAGTAATGTCTTAACATGTGAAAGTGACATTCGATAAGCCTCTACACTTAGAGTAAAGCAGAAAGCAAATGAGTGATGTAGGAATTTAAATTGCCACAAAAAAACATGGACTTAAATGTGTTATCCTTAAATAGTATCAGTGTTCTGAAATATAAACAGTTAATCAGTTAAATATAAAAGCAAATTTTAAAATTTTTACTGGAGGCAAAAGGTAAGAAAATATGCATAAAAGCTTAGAAGGTATAAATATTTATTCAGAGTCATTTTGATTTACACAATTTCTGACTGACAAGTTTTCTAAATTGTGGAGTCTAGCTAGAATTTACCTCATATAATTTTATCTATTAGTGGCTTCCTTTAGAGAGCTTTTTTTCAGGCTTAGAAGTGAAAACAAAATAAAAAAAGAAAGACTCTTTGTCCCATATTCAATTTGTTATTCCCATTTGAGTAGCGTCTTGGATGGTGGCTCAAATGGTAAACTGTCTGCCTACAATGCAGGAGACCTGGGTTCGATCCCTGGGTTGGCAACATCCTCTGGAGAAGGAAATGGCAACCCATTTCAGTACTCTTGCCTGGAAAATCCCATGGACAGAGGAGCCTGGTAAGCTACAGTCCGTGGGATTGCAAAGAGGCGGACACGACTGAGCGACTTCACTTCACTTTTGGATGAAAACTCAGCAATGTTATTTTAGTATGCATACATGTGAACCATATTATACACGCTGTGACTGTATACCTAAAAAACTCAACATAGTATAGCAAACTATTACCGTTAATGGGAAAGTATGCTAAGTGACTGGATACAAGAAAAATATACACAAATTAGTAGTTATATTTAAAGTAACTAACCAAACCACTGGACATGGAACAGCAAACTGGTTCCAAATCAGGAAAGGAGTACATCAAGGTTATGTATTTCACCCTGGTTATTTAACTTATAGGCAGAGTGCATCATGAGAAATGCTGGACTGGATGAAGCACAAGCTGGAATCAAGATTGCTGGGAGAAATATCAATAACCTCAGATATGCAGATGACACCACCCTTATGGCAGAAAGCGAAGAAGAACTGAAGAGCCTCTTGATGAAAGTGAAAGAGAGTGAAAAAGTTGGCTTAAAGCTTAACATTAAGAATACTAAGATCATGGCATCCAGTCCCATCACTTCATGGCAAATAGATGGGGAAACAATGGAAACAGTGACAGATTTAATTTTAGGGGGCTCCAAAATCACTGCAGATGGTGACTGCAGCCATGAAATTAAAAAACACTTGCTCCTTGGAAGAAAAGCTATGACCAATCTAGACAGCATATTAAAAAGCAGAGACATTACTTAGCCAAAAAAGGTCCGTCTAGTCAATGCTATGGTTTTTCCTGTGGTCATGTATGGATGTGAGACTGGGCCTGTAAAGAAAGCTGAGCACCAAAGAATTGATGCTTTTGCACTGTGGTGTTGGAGAAGACTCTTAAGAATCCCTTGGACTGCAAGGAGATCCAACCAGTCCATCCTAAAGGAAATCAGTCCTGAATATTCATTGGAAGGACTGATGCTGCAGCTGAAACTCCAATACTTTGGCCACCTGATTCGAAGAACTGACTCCTTAGAAAATACCCTGATGGTGGAAAAGATTGAAGGCAGGAGGAGAAGGGGACGACAGAGGATGAGATGGTTGGATGGCATCACTGACTCGATGGACATGAGTTTGAGCAAGTTTCAGGTGTTGGTGATTGACAGGGAAGCCTGGCGTGCTGCAGTCCATGGGGTCACAAAGAGTTGGACATGACTGAGCGACTGAACTGAACGGAGCCATATTCTAAATGGGAAAAGTATCATAAAAATCAACCACTTGTAAAAGAATGAAACTAGAACACTTTCTAACACCATACACAAAAATAAACTCAAAATGGATTAAAGATCTAAACGTAAGACCGGAAACTATAAAACTCCTTGAGGAGAACATAGGCAAAACACTCTCCTACATACATCACAGCAGGATCCTCTATGACCCACCTCCCAGAATATTGGAAATAAAAGCAAAAATAAACAAATGGGACCTAATTAAACTTAAAAGCTTCTGCACATCAAAGGAAACTATTAGCAAGGTGAAAAGACAGCCTTCAGAATGGGAGAAGATAATAGCAAATGAAGCAACTGACAAACAACTAATCTCGAGGATATACAAGCAACTCCTACAGCTCAACTCCAGAAAAATAAATGACCCAATCAAAAAATGGGCCAAAGAACTAAATAGACATTTCTCCAAAGAAGACATACAGATGGCTAACAAACACATGAAAAGATGCTCAACATCACTCATTATCAGAGAAATGCAAATCAAAACCACTATGAGGTACCATTTCACACCAGCCAGAATGGCTGCGATCCAAAAGTCTACAAGTAATAAATGCTGGAGAGGGTGTGGAGAAAAGGGAACCCTCTTACACTGTTGGTGGGAATGCAAACTAGTACAGCCACTATGGAGAACAGTGTGGAGATTCCTTAAAAAACTGGAAATAGACATGCCTTATGATCCAGCAATCCCACTGCTGGGCATACACACTGAGGAAACCAGAAGGGAAAGAGACACGAGTACCCCAATGTTCATCGCAGCACTGTTTATAATAGCCAGGACATGGAAGCAACCTAGATGTCCATCAGCAGATGAATGGATAAGCAAGCTGTGGTACATATACACAATGGAGTATTATTCAGCCATTAAAAAGAATACATTTGAATCAGTTCTAATGAGGTGGATGAAACTGGAGCCTATTATACAGAGTGAAGTAAGCCAGAAAGAAAAACACCAATACAGTATACTAACGCATATATATGGAATTTAGAAAGATGGTAACAATAACCCTGTGTACGAGACAGCAAAAGAGACACTGATGTATAGAACAGTCTTATGGACTCTGTGGGAGAGGGAGAGGGTGGGAAGATTTGGGAGAATGGCATTGAAACATGTAAAATATCATGTATGAAATGAGTTGCCAGTCCAGGTTCGATGCACGATACTGGATGCTTGGGGCTGGTGCACTGGGACGACCCAGAGGGATGGAATGGGGAGGGAGGAGGGAGGAGGGTTCAGGATGGGGAACACATGTGTACCTGTGGCGGATTCATTTTGATATTTGGCAAATCTAATACAGTTATGTTAAGTTTAAAAATAAAAAAAAAAATGATAACAACTGCCAGATTAATATATGTGTTATGTAACCACATTACCAATGGATTTCTGTAGAATCCTATACAAAATTGTCTTAAAGATGATCATAAAAGCTAATGAATGCATGCTAAATGTTGACTTCTAGGTGTCATCCCATTTTTAAAAAAACATGAAAGTCGCTCAGTCCTGCCCGGCTCTTTGTGACCTCATGGACTATAGCCCTCCAGGTTTCTCTGTCCTTGGAATTCTCCAGTCTGGAATACTGGAATGGGTTGTCATTTCCTTCTCCAGGAGATCTTCCCGACCCAAGGATCAAACTCAGGTCTCCTGAGTTGCAGGCAGATTCTTTACTACCTGAGTCACCAGGGAAACTTGCTTTAAAAAAAAAGATATCTTGCATTTAAATCCAAAAAAAATACCCGACACATATTTTAACACAGTTCTAGGAAACAGTCAAGGCATAATTATGAGTATTATAATTTATAATGATCAAAAATTGTTTGCAAATAGTTGATGGGTTAACCTTATAAAAAATGTTGAACTAGGTGAAGTTTTATTTACTTGTTTTCTGACTCTTCTTTTGAGTCTTTCTTGAGCCCATATTTTTACTCCTCTCTACTCAAATATCTTTCATGTTTCTTAGGGCTTTTCATTCCATCAATTCTTTGCACACTAAGATTCATTGGTTCCAAAATATTTGGTCTCTATCCTGGTCAGGAAGCAGAAAGAAAGGGGTTCAAAGAACAATCCAACAAATGTGTATTTATTTATAAATTAGTACAAGTCTTCTGTAGTAGTATATATTTATTGACATGTATTTGAAATATAAGTAAGTATTCTATTTCAATCATATAAAAACTTAAATCTACGGGCTGGTGTAATGAATTATAATGATTGGAGACTTCAAATTGTATTCGATTTTTACAGTCTTTGTTTTGTTTTTTTTAAATCAAGCCATTACCAGAAAAGTAATTGAAGGCCATCTGCTATTTGTAAAGCCTGATTTCCTGTATGTAGATGGCATCATTTTCTGACAAATCATAAATGGCTTGTAAATGCTACTAGGGGTTGAGTTTAGGATTATTAGGATATTATGTGACTCTTGAGTTTCTAAAATAAATTTTTTCTTTCCTCTCCAAAAAGACAAAAAAGTTTTCTGTGTATGCTTATATGTATGTTTGTGTGTGCATATGTGTGTGTATATTCACATATATTTTTAAAATTTAGAATATAGCTAATTTTCCTAAGAATGCTTGAATTCATTAAAATGATTATCCATCTAATTTTGTGCAAAATCCAAAGTTGGGTATTGCTGTAGTAAAAATAGAAACAAAACCCCATTACAAGTGTTCATTAGATATAATCTGTTTAAAAAAACAGCAACTACTAAATTCTGTAACTTCTAGATATAACAACATTCAGAATTAACATATATAACAACATTATACATGTTAGAAACTGTTCTAGAGGACAAAAAATCTTCAAGGCCAATGATATTATTTATGTGGTGGATAATTTGTTTTGTTGTTCTTGATACTTCAAAAATGAAATCCTATTTCTACTCTGTTGTTGTATTGTCCCTAAATATGGCACAGGTTAAATAAGTTCCCTTCTGGTGCCTAGTGCTCTGCCATATATAATTTGCTTCTATTTTGAAGAAGACAAAGATGGCATGAGTGCTTTTGTATGATAGGCGAGTGGGTGGGAGGGATGTTGAAAAATGTTTCACTGGCAAAGAGACTTACATTTTAAGTGACTTTATGAAGATGAGCTCCTCGTTATTGATTCTTAGGTCTTAGGTGACGATATTAAAGCTTCCTGGAAAATTAAGCAAGCTTAATGCTGATACAGACCCCTTAGCTATGCTGCTTTCTCTTTCACGCTGTGGATTAGCAAGAGATTGACCTGAATTAAATCCTTATATCATATTGCTTGTTAGAAAAGAAGCAGGGGGGAGAGAAGGAAGTCGATGTATAGAAGAGAAGAGATTTCCATTTTCCTTTATATTTGGTCTGAAGGACATCACTAATGAACATTAATTCCTGAGCATAAGCTTGATATGGATATAATTCTAGATCAGAGGGATGCTATTCATTTTGACTTAATAAGAAATTCTCAATTGAATTATGCAGAGAAACAGTAATGAGTGACTGGATAAGCTTTGAAGTACTGACTATAATTTTTCAAGTTATGAGTAAAATTGTTTTTTATGCATCTGTATAACATATCCTTTATTTTACTATTGAAAAATGTGATAGGAGGTATAGCTCATGTATCTTGACCTGACAAACTTATTTATCTTATACCCTCTGTGTTTTACTGGCTTTAATGTAAATGAAATATATTAGAATATAATTACATAAATTAAAATATAATTTAGAAAATCTTTATGTCCTTAAAAGTTGCTGCTTTCCTGATTCTTCTCTACCTTTTTCCTCACTATATCACATTTATTTTTGAAAACATAATCTAAGATTCATTCTCTTTTTCTTCCTAAACTTTCCACAATTTTATGTTTTTATGTTGAATAATCTGATCACCAGATTGAAAAAAAAACCATCTGTGCATTTAGTTTTTATTTGTTTTTTACATGTTCTGCCTAAAAATTTTTGGAAAAGGCAAGGAATACATAGGCAGAAAAATATTATACTAGAAGTCCAAGGCAGCATATAGTTAACATTAAGCATGAATATTGTCATTTTGTTTTATTCAGCTATTTTTTTAAAGAGTTTGAAATTGGCTGCTTATAAAATTTTATTTATTTTTTACTTGAAAAGTATAGCATTTCCACATGACTTTTAGAAAGAATCAATGTCTTAATGACTATGTAATATTCCTTTTTGATTATTTTTTGATTTTTGCATGTTTCTCCATTTTGACATCAAAACAATATATCTTTTTTATTGTTTTCATTTCAGACTATTTCCTTAGATTTATAAAAGAAAAAAACAAGAGTGCGTTGTATAATCATGATTTCCAGATTCTTGAGTTTTTGCTAATTTTTTTTTAAGTCTAAATTTTATTTTTGTGAAAAAGCTGATTTCTTCCCCAGAGGAAGAAACATTTTTTCCAAGTTCACTGTTCAGTCTCTGTATGTCATAGCCCTTTTTGTCATTGCTGTATGTTTTTCCGTTACATACTGGAAGAACTATTTTGGTGTTGTTAATTATGTTTTGTTGCTTAAAATGTAAATATTAAATTTGCCGTTCCATTTTGATGACCTGAAACACTTATGACCTCCTCAGTCTCTCCTTTACCCTTCTTTCTGTCTTACCATTTGAACCTGTTAGTTTCATTTCTCCTGTGGTTGTCCCTTTCTCTTGCATAGAGACTATATGATTCTTTTATTCTTTCAGTGATACCAAACAGTTTAATGTAACTTTTTTCCTTTCCAGTAACTTCCCTTTCCAATAACTCATTAAACACACAACAACAAAATTTTAATTGATCCATACGTACCTTATTTTGAAATTATCATGCTCTGGTACAATGCAGAGATTGAGAAACTACAGCCCGCAGGCCAAATCTTGCCGCAAACCTTTTGAAAGTAAGATGTTATTGGCATAGAGCCTTGTCCATCCCTTTACACATTGTCAATGGCTGCCACTGTGCCACAGTGCAGAGGTGAATAGTCATGGTAAAGACTATGTGAATCAAAAACTCTGAACTGTTTACTAGCTGGCCCTTTATAGAAGATGCTGCTCATTTATAAGATAACAGATTAAAAAAAAAGTTTTGTTATGTTTGCTTTAGGCTACCCATGTATTTCCCCTCTCTATCTTTTATTGAAATCACAGAAACTTTATTAGATACAGTTTGGAGCTATTGTATTTACTCAATGCAGAACACATAACCTTGGCTAGTTTATTCACATGTACTTCTCCTGGAATTTGTATTTCAATAGATTGCATTTTGTGGTGAAGTTCTGATTAAACTGTCCCCACTACAGGACTGCTGCAGATATATTGCGGGAAAGGAGAGTTGATAATAAACTCAGGAAGACAGAGTTTGGAGTTAGGAGTCAGTTTGTTAAGGATACATATACCATGAAGAGTAGTTTGCAATGGGCAGCAGCCATTAAGGACTTTTCATCAGGAGAATGACATTCTGATTTATGTTTTAGAACAAGCAGATTGCCCTGCTCCTGCGGAAAAGCTTTACTGTAAAGGCGAAGAGCTTTTCCATTATCAGCAGAATGATCCAAGCCAGAAAGGGTAAGAAACTTCAGTCAAGCAGTGATGATGGAGAGGTAATAGAGTGATGTTTAGAGAGTAAAAGCAGTGACACATAAGATGGAAAGAGTGAAATGGGGGAAGTGGGAAAGACAGTTCCAAGGGCTCTAGTCTGCACTACTGTTAATGGCAGGAAATGCACAGAGAAGAGAGGCTCAGACCAATGGTTTACTTTTCAGACATATGAAGGTGAAGGTGTTTCTGGGAAATCTAGGTGAACTTATAAGGTGAATTGGAGAAGGCAGTGGCAACCCACTCCAGTACTCTTGCCTGGAAAATTCCATGGACAGAGGAGCCTGGTAGGCTGCAGTCCATGGGGTTGCTGAGGGTTGGACACGACTGAGCGACTTCACTTTCACTTTTCACTTGCATGCATTGGAGAAGGAAATGGCAACCCACTCCAGTGTTCTTGCCTGGAGAATCCCAGGGACAGGGGAGCCTGGTGGGCTGCCGTCTATGGGGTCGCATAGAGTCGGACACGACTGAAGCGACTTAGTAGCAGCAGCTGCAGCAGCATAAGGTGAATAGACTACCAGTAAACAAGAATAAAATTAGGAAAAAGCTTCCAGGGATAGCACCAGGAAATGCCCCAAAGCAAGGGATAGGCAAGGAAGAGGAGGAAGCAAACAGGAGGAAGCGTGAAGCATCCACAGAAAGGGAATGGTGCTATGCATCATTCATTTATACACTTCACTCATTTTATGCAATTCCTCTGTGACTTTACAATGTAGAAATTATTTTTCATTTGTTGATATGAAAGAACAAATAGCCATCAGTACCAAAATTTGAGATTTAAAGAACTAGACTATATAGGTTTTTGCATGATCAGTCACTCAGTAGTGTTTGATTCTTTGCAACCCCATGGCAAAGAGCACCAGGCTTCTCTGTCCATGGAATTCTCCAGGCAAGAATACTGGAGTGGGTTGTCATTTCCTCCTCCAAGGGATCTTCCCAGCCCATGGCTTGAACCCTTATCTTCTGCATCTCCTGCATCACAGACAGATTCTTTACTGCTGAGTTGCTGAGCCCTGTGTTTTCTTTATGACTAAATATTTTCTTAAAAAGGAGACAACAGTAAATACCTAGGCTGCCATAATTTGCTAAGGAATTTTCTTTATGAATCTTTTTTCATGTGAGCAGACAAAGGTTCACCATGAAATATACTTTACAAAAATTACTCAACTGTCAAAATCATTTCAGCTTTGAGAAACTACAGTTGTTCCCCAGTTCTTAATAGAAGATAAATATATCTGATCTAACTGCTTATATTCCACAATTTCCTAAGAAAAGGAGATAATGATGTGGGGAGGATAATGTGTTTATTGGTAGGAGAGCAATCCCAAAGAAGTTTCCAGAGCTATCTATAATAAGAGATAACAAAAGCCAGGTGCCAAGTGAATAGGATGGAGGACACTCGATGGTAATCAGAACAAACTGCTGAGACATACAAACCTGAAGGTTTTAGGCTGTAATGTCAAACTATACTTGTTTATATACTAGTTATTATATTTATGATTACTTTTAACTGTATGTTACTATATATTTATTTATCCAGGGTATCTTCCCAACCCAGGGATCGAACCCAGGTCTCCTGCATTGTGGGCAAATTCTTTACCAGCTGAGCCACAAGGGAAGCCCATATATTTATTTATACTATATCAATTAGAATTGACTAGCCTGTGTCCCACCAGGTTAAGTACTTATTGTTAAAGTTGTCTGCAGAAGTAAAAGGTTCAAATATAGTTTTATTTTGATCTTGTAAATTTATAGTAGACCAGAAAATTATGCCTGGTTAAATTTTCAGTCCTCCTAACTATTTTTTGTTCTTTACAATACTATAAACTTGATAGAATATTACAACAGAATACAGGGGGATATCTAGAATGGGTTTTTTTCTTTAAAAACATTGTGAAAGCAGTAAGATTTGTGAGTAGTCAACCTGGTGGAAAAAACATGTTTATTTAAAACTTTATCTCTTGAAGAAAATTGATAGAAATTAAAATAAAATCATCTATTGTCTTACTGACTTGAGGGAATGACTATGGTCTATCAGTCTTCATATTTTATTTTTATAAGCTTGTAATAATACATATTTTGGCATTTATATGTATCTACATATATGTGTGTACTTGAATCTAAAAAATCTTAAAAATCTTTTGGTAAAAGCTTTCCTAAGCATTAGATAACCACATTTTTATCAGTGTTGATCAGCATAGTAGTCTTCAAAATTTTTACAGTAATAGGAGAATTTCAAGTGAAAAAAATTACTTGTTTTTAATGTAATTTTAAACTTCACTAGGCAGAAATCCTCCTACTATTTCCCACTAGGAAGATCTTACTTTAAAAATTTAAATTTTTTGTTGTTGTTATTGTACCAAAACAGACAACGAACCAACATAGAGGAATTTGAAGGACTGTGTATGAAGCCATTCTATTGCAAAGTAGGGAACTGATTGTTCTTTACTTAATCACCCCCATTCTCTGTACAGTTGCTCTTATTGTTTCTTCTGTGTAAATGTTGCCAATCTGAAGATATGTTACAGCTTAGCTCCCTAATATCAGTTCAATTCAGTCACTCAGTCCTGTCCAACTCTTTGCAACCCCATGGACTGCAGCACACAAGGTTTACCTGTCAATCACCAACTCCTGAAACTTGCTCAAACTCATATCCATGGAGTCAGTGATGCCATCCAACCATCTCATCCTCTGTAGTCCCCTTCTTCTCCTGCCTTCAATCTTTCCCAGCATCAGGATCTTTTCCAAGGAGTCAGTTCTTTGAATCAGGTGGCCAAAGTATTAAGAGTTTTAGCATCAGTCCTTCCAGTGAATATTCAGGACTGATTTCCTTTAGGATGGACTGATTCAATCTCCTTGCAGTCCAGGGGACTCTCAAGAGTCTTCTCCAACCCCATGGTTCAAAAGCATCGATTCTTCTGCACTCAGCTTTCTTTATAGGCCAACTCTCACATCCATACATAACTACTGGAAAAAACATAGTTTTGACAAGAAAGACCTTTGTTAGCAAAGTAATGTCTCTGCTTTTTAGTATGCTGTCTAGGTTGGTCATAGCTTTTCTTCCAAGGAGCAAGCGTCTTTGAATTTCATGGCTGCAGTGACCCTCTACAGTGATTTTTGGGGTTCCCCATTATAAGTCTGTCATGTTTCCATTGTTTCCCCGTCTATTTACCATGAAGTGATGGGACTGTATGCCATGATCTTTGTTTTCTGAATGTTGAATTTCAAACCATCTTTTTCACTCTCCTCTTTCATTTTCGTCAAGAGGCTTTTTAGTTCCTCTTTGCTTTCTGCCATAAGTGTGGTGTCATATGCATATCTGAGGTTATTGATATTTCTCTCGGCAATCTTGATTCTAGTTTGTGCTTCATCCAGCCCAGCATTTTGCATGATGTATTCTGCATATAAGTTAAATAAGCAGGGTGACAATATACAGCCTTCATGTACTCCTTTCCCAATTTTTGAACCAGTCTGTTGTTCCATATCCAGTTCTAACTGCTGCCTGTTGACCCGCTTACAGATTTCTCAGGAGGCAGGTGAAGTGGTCTGGTATTTCTATGTCTTTAAGAATTTTCCATAATTTGTTGTGATCCACACAGTCAAAGGCTTTGACGTAGTCAATAAAGCAGAAGTAGATGTTTTTCTGGAATTCTCTTGCTTTTTCGATGATCCAACAGATGTTGGCAATTTGATTTGTGGTTCCTCTGCTTTTTCTAAATCCAGCTTGAATATCTGGAAGTTTCCTCAGCAATATTGGTTGTCATACAGTCAGCACTGTTATAATACAATCAGCACCATTCCTTTTCTATTTATTTATTTTTAATTTCTGTACAGTATAGCAGTATTTGAGCTGCTTAATTTGATTTTCAACCCCAATAATTTGGTTGCCCTCATTATGCAACATTCAGAAGTTTTAGCCTAGTCATGTAGGCTTTTATTTTCACTTTGATTGAGAAGTCCATGAATATTTAATTTGCCCCTTCAGACTTCAAATAGTATCTTTATTTCACTTAAAATCTCTATTTCAGTACACTTCTTGTATCTTCTTGTCTCCAGTCTTATCTCCATAGATTTAGTTTTCAAATAAATATTGGAAGTAAAGTATCAATGCAGAACAAAGATTTTGTTATTCATATTTTATACAATTTTAATACTGATTCTAGATATGCAAAATTGCATGTGCAAATTTACTTTCTCCAACAAACAGTTATGACAACAAATTGGACTCCCAGAAGTCTGTGTCACATAAATCCCCCATAAGGAGCTTAGAAGATGCTTAGGAAGAAGTGCCCTATGAGTAATTATTCATGAACAGCCATTAGGGACATACAGATAAATTGCAATTTAACAGAAAATCAAGAGAGTTTGTAAAACAAAAGTATTTTTTGTGTTGGTTCTTAAAAGATAAGGATTTATCTACTTGGAAAAGACAGTTGTGAGGTCCACAATTTGCCTGTTAGACTAGAGTGGCCTCCTAACTGGTTTTCTCTCTTCCATTCTTGCCCTCCATATAGCAGTCCAGGTGATCATGCCTGCTCTTAAAAATACCCCAGGGGCTTCCCTTTCCCCTTGAAATAAATCATAGCCATTTATAGTGGCCTGCAGTCCCCTACATGATTGGTTAATCATCCATCTTTCTGATCTAATCATTTGTGTCTTTCTACTTCGCTCAACAAAGTTCCAGGCACCAAAGACATCACTTCAGGCCTCTGCACTTTGTTATTCCCCTTGCTTAGAAAGCCTCTTTGCATCTGTAGGGGACTGGGTGCCCTGGAGAACTGCAGCCAGTGCTCCAGTGTCACCTATTCATTGAGCCTTTCCCTGACCATGCACTCGTCTCCTCACCCTGAATTACTATTTGACAAACCACTCAGTTAGTACTCCTCATAGCACTTATTGATATAAAGCTTCTTACTTCTTATAGATTTTACTCACTAGACTGTAGTAACAACAGCTAACATTTAAGTGACAACTTATTTTCTGGTACTTCATCTGTTACTACTCAGTGATAAATATTAACTCATTTAGTCTTAGAGCAATACTAGTGGTTCGTTAGTGGTTTGTTATCGGAGAAGGCAATGGCACCCCACTCCAGTACTCTTGCCTGGAAAATCCCATGGATGGAGGATCCATGGGTAGGCTGCAGCCCATGGGGCCGAGAAGAGTTGGACACGACTGAGTGACTTCACTTTCACTTTTCACTTTCCTGCATTGGAGAAGGAAATGGCATCCCATTCCAGCATTCTTGCCTGGAGAATCCCAGGGACGGGGGAGCCTGGTGGGCTGCCGTCTATGGGGTCGCACAGAGGCGGACACGACTGAAGCGACTTAGCAGCAGCAGCAGTGGTTCATTATAGTGTTATCTGAATTCTATGAATAATGATATTCAGTCACAAAAGACTTAAAAACTCCAGGTGAATGATAGAATTGAGATATGAATAAAGGACTCTTAACTCCAGAGCCTGTGAGTTTACCTACAGCTCCGTGTTACACTCCTACCTCCACACTAAGTCTTCTTTGTTCATATCTAAGAAAAAGCATTGCTATGCTATGCTAAGTCGCTTCAGTCATGTCCGACTCTGTGCAACCCCAAAGACGGAAGCCCACCAGGCTCCACCGTCCCTGGGATTCTCCAGGCAAGAACACTGGAGTGGGTTGCCATTTCCTTCTCCAATGCATGAAAGTGAAAAGTGAAAGTGAAGTCGCTCAGTCGTGTCCGACTCTTAGCGACCCCATGGACTGCAGCCTACCAGGCTCCTCCATCCATGGGATTTTCCAGGCAAGAGTACTGGAGTGGGGTGCCACTGCCTTCTCCAAAGAAAAAGCATTATTTGTACTCAAATAGTTGTTGAAAATTTAAAAAGACAGGCTATAACTTGAATAGTATATATATGGGCATACATGGCTTGTATAGAAGCTGAAGGGAAAACAGTTCCACAGCAGTGAATAATACCAAGAGTATCTAAGTTAAAAAAAAAAAATCAGAGGGCTATGCAGGGACTATTGAATACCTTAGAAATATAATTCCGGTCAGTAGATTTGGACCAGACTACAGAAGATCACATGCCAGATAAAAGTAAGCAGTTGAAAAGCAGTTGATTTATTTCAGTAGGAGAGTAAGTATCAAGTTTGTGTTTTTAAAATGATTGTAGCAGAATCATCGAGAAAGAACAGTAGAATACTAAAGGTGGCTATACCATGACTGCAGTAACAGAGGCAAAAGATATTGACATAAATAAGGTGGGCTTAGAGAAACGATTGGGATGGATTAGAGGCAAAAGAGTGTTCAGAGGCTGAATGAAAACTTGTAGGATGGTGGCGTCATTAAAAAAGAGAAGAAACAGAGGAAAAAACCTGTGCCATAGAGAAGATGATGAGTTTAGATTTGGATATGTGGACTTGGCAGTGACTGTGGGACATTCAGTTGGACATTTCAGCAGGCACTGGCAACCTGGAACTGGTGCTTCAGAGTGGTCATGAGTAGTGAGAATGGAAATTATGTGTGTGGAAACCCCATTCCACTCGGTCATTCTCTAGTATAGCAAATTGAGAATGAATAGAGAGAGAAGGCAATGGCACCCCACTCCAGTACTCCTGCCTGGAAAATCCCATGGACGGAGGAGCCTGGTAGGCTGCAGTCCATGGGGTCGCTGAGGGTTGGACATGACTGAGCGACTTCACTTTCACTTTTCACTTTCATGCATTGGAGAAGGAAATGGCAACCCACTCCAGTGTTCTTGCCTGGAGAACCCCAGGGATAGGGGAGCCTGGTGGGCTGCCGTCTATGGGGTCGCACAGAGTCAGACATGACTGAAGTGACTTAGCAGCAGCAGCAGGGAGAGAAAAGACAGATGAAAGATCCTAGGGCAGCATCTTTGGAGCAAAGGCAGAAACAGAAACCAGAGAAGAAGATCACGAAGGATACAGCATTAGGGGAGACTGAGGAGGAGAGCATATGCAACAGAAGATAGGGATGCTCAGGAGTGACATTGTTCCTAAAGAAATCAATAAGATTAAGAGCTGCTGCTGCTGCTAAGTCGCTTCAGTTGTGTCTGACTCTGTGCAACCCCATAGATGGCAGCCCACAAGGCTCCCCCGTCCCTGGGGTTCTCCAGGCAAGAACACTAGAGTGGGTTGCCATTTAAGAACAGTCTATTAAGATTAGTTGATCAGTGAAGACAGTATCCAGACTGCAAGTGGTAAATGCCCAAGGAGGGCAGGCATGTGATTTAAGTGGACAAAGCTGACTCGACAAGCATGGTAACGACCTGGAGAAAACTGCTCATTTTAATTTTTTTTTCCTAGATTTTTTTTTTTCAAAAGACTCGTCTTTAGTAGGTTCACAGCAAAATAGAGTGGAAAATACAAAGAGTTCCCAAGAAACCCATGACTCTCACGGATACACAGCCTCTCCCACTATCCACATCTCCCTGCGGGAGTGGTTACATTTATTATAGCTGATGGACTGACATTGGCCCATCATAACCACTTGAAGTGCATAATTCATTTAGGGTTATGTTAGGGTTTACTCTTTTTGTAAAGTCTATGTATTTTGATAAATGATAATGACATGTGTATAGTATTATACAGAGTATTTTCACTGCCCTAAATATCTTGTGCTCCACCTGTTTACCTAACCTTTTTAATGAGCATCAGTGGCAACCACCGATCTTTTTACTGTCTCTGTAGTTTTGCCTTTCCCAGAATGGCATATAGTTGGAATCATACAGTATGGTCCTTTTTCAGACTGGCTTCGTTACATTAATGTACATTTAAATTTCCTCCGTGGCTTAATAGGTCATTTCTTTTTAACACTGAGTAATATTCCATTGTCTGGATGTACCACATGCTATTTATGTATCCACCTACTGAAAGCAATCTTGGCTGCCTCCAAATTTTGGCAATTATAGATTAAGATGCCATAAACATCCACCTGTGGGTTTTTGTGGGGGCCTAAGTTTTCAACTGCTTTGGGTAAAAGTACCAAGGGGTACGATTACTGGATCATATGCAAAGAGTTTGCTTAGTTTTGTAAGAAACTGCCAGACTATCTTACGAAATGAGTGAATCATGTTTCATTCCCATCAGCAACGAGTGAGAGTTACTCTTGTTCCACATCCTCACTAGAAATTGGCATTGTCTTTGTCAGTGTTTTGGATTTTAGCCATTCAAATAGGTGTGCAGTGGTATTTGGTTGGTATTTAAATTTGCAGTTTCCTAAGGACATATGATGTGGAGCATCTTTTCATATGCTTATTTGCCATCTGTACATTTTGGGGGAGGTATTTTGGCTCATTTTTTAATCAGTTTTTAATTCTTAATGCTGAATTTTAAGAGTTATTTGCATATTTTGGATAATAGTTCTTTATCAACAGTGTCTTTTGAAAATTTTCTCCCTATCTGTGGGTTGTATTCTTATCCCTTTGTCATTGTCTTTCACAAAGCAGACATTTTAAATTTTAATTAAGTTCAGCTTATCAATTATTTCTTTCATGGATTGTGCCTCTGATGTGTTATCTAAAAAATCATCACTGTACGCAGGGTTATCTACATTTTCTCCTCTGTTATCTTTTAGGAATTTTATACTTTTGTGTTTTGCATTTATTTCTGTGATCCATTTTCTGTTATTTTGCGGATGGGTATAAGGTCTATATCTAGACTCATTTTTTTTTCCCTGTCAATATCCCAGCAACATTTGTTGAAAAGACTGTCTTTTCTCCATTGTATTGTTTGCTTCAGTTTCAAAAGCAGCTGTTGTACAACTTCATGAGTTTGCCCTCAGGAAGTCCTGGTCAGTCCAGTGTTCCCTAATCATTTTATGGTTCAAGGAATCCAGAAATCCCCAAAGTTAACATTTTCTAATACTTAAGTGTTGGTGATTAATTTAAAATTTATATAAACTATTGGGAGCCATGCAGGTAGCTCTTGCCACTAATGTGCCCTGAGGGCCACTAGTTTGTAGCCACTGTGTTGTGTGAATGGTTGGTTATAAAAGAGAGATTAGCAAGCATAATTAGTTGTTTCATGTTTTAATTTTTGTCAGCTGGGTGTGGAGGGAGATAGATATCAAAAGTCAAACGACATTTCTTGTTTGTATGTTTTTTAATGAGCATTCCTTTGAGAAGAACTCCGGCAACAGAGTTCTGTGGTTGAAAAATAAATCAAGGTCTCAGGTGCCTTTTGCTTTTTTTTTTACTTCACCTTTCTTAGCATTTTTTTGTAAGGTCACAGCAATTGCAAGACAGCTAGCTGATGCACCTCTAGACTTAACAACCACACTCCAGGCAGAAAGTGGTGGAGGCAAAGAAAAGTTACTTCTTGGAAGGCTTACCCTTTTTAATAAGAGAAGCTCTCCTCCAGGGTTTTCTAGCTATATTTGATGTTTGGCCACAGCCCTGTAGCTTGGCTTTTCATGACTGCAAGGGAAAATGCACAATTGGTAATTTCACTTGCTTCTCTCTATTATAGAGGAAGGTAAGACAGAAGAGGGTTAATGATGGGTCTTGTATGATTGGTCCAGTGTCTGTCACAGTGTAGAGGTGGGAGAAGAGTGAATATAAGTAGTAAACAAAGCATTCTAGAATGTGATAAAGGATCTGCTGGAGAAGGAACAACTGAGCATTCAAAGTAACAGGAAATAATAAGTAAAGCAGATTATTTTTTTGAGAAGAGAGAAAGAAATTAACTAATATGCAGGGCTACTCCATAAAGGATAAACTGGGTTAAAGGAAATTATTTCAGGTTGAAATTGGAAATGAGATTGAGGGGAAAGCAGGAAAATATCTCCAAGATTTAGTGAAAGATGAATTAAAGATTACAAATTAACTCATTTGAGTTTTGAGAAAGGATTTTTGATGTTATTTTTGGCTATTTTCTTCATTAAGCATTACTTTCTTCACTAAGTATTACTTTTATCATTAAGGCTTGGCAAACTGATTGCAACTATATTTTGAGGGCTGCTGCTACCGCTACTGCTAAGTCACTTCAGTCGTGTCCGACTCTGTGCGACCCCATGGACTGCAGCCCACCAGGCTTCTCCGTCCATGGGATTCTCCAGGCAAGAACACTGGAGTGGCTTGCCATTTCCTTCTCCAATGCATGAAAGTGGAAAGTGAAAGTGAAGACACTCAGTCATGTCCGACTCTTAGCAACCCCATGGACTGCAGCCTACTAGGCTCCTCCATCCATGGGATTTTCCGGGCAAGAGTACTGGAGTGGGGTGCCATTGCCTTCTCCCATTTTGAGGGCAGGATATATTAAATGTTTGGGATATGATATAAAATATTGAAACTGGGTGAGTGAATTTAAAGTATTTATTAGAACATGATTTTAATAATCACAAAAGTGGAAGAAATAAAAGCATAGTGGGACACATACTGTGCCAAAAGAAACAGGAGATGCTTTAGGGGCAGGATTAAAACAGTAAAGATAAAGAGTAGGTAAAAATGGGAATGAACAGATGAATCAGAGATAATATTTCACACACTGTGAAATACCTCATATCATGAAAGACCTCCTTATACTGAATGTTAATGCTCTATAAAATGCAGTCTAATATTGAAGTCTAATATTGAAAGTAGGAGTGAACTTACAATAATAGGAAATTTGAAGGATCAAAAATAGTAATATTAAATCCAGAGTCATAAACCCCACAGTGAAGCCAAGGCTGACCTGGAATGTGTACAAATAATCAGGGAACTGGGATTTTTCTAAGAAGCTCAAGATGGGAGAAAAGACTGTGGAACTAGAAGAGGTAGGCAGTTGGAATTGAGATTCCCACATAAAGTTCAGACATGTGAAGAGCTATGCACCCTTGCAAAAAAAGGACTGTAATCATAGGTCTCCATTTCATATATTTAAAGTTATATAGGACAAATATAAAATTGTCCTATCTAAATAATGTGAGAAGTTAATTCATAGTGGTCCCTTTTGGGTTCCTTGAAGTACTTGGCAAAAATCACCACAAACCCACAGTTTACAGCATTCCTATAGTCTGAATATTTGCTCACAATATCCTATTTGTAACACACACACACAAACACGCATGCACACACACACACACACACACACACACACACAGACACTGACTAAGGCTCAAGAGAAACTATAGACCTTATTATTCTACTGCATGAAATTATTGGCCCCAGTCTGTATAAGTATTTTTAGAATGACTTAAAAATTCAATATGGAGTGAAAACTTCTGAGAACAGACAAAGTTACTATCCAAGAAAAGGAGGAATATTTGAAAGGGAAAAAAGTAAGCTAGAAACAAATACAAACAATAATAATTGATCTTAAGAATTCAGTGGATTATTTAAGAGCAGATTAGGTATGGATGAATAAAGAATTAGTTACCTGGAAGATGAAGAAATTAAACTTAATGGAACAAAAAAATTGCAAATTATGAAAGAAGTTAAAGGGCATTGGAAAGAAAAATGATATTATTTAACTGATGTCCAATTGGAATTTCAAATGATAATATTTGAAGAAATGTTGGTTGGGAATTTTTCAAAAATGGTGAAAATATCTCCAAAAATTCTCCTAAAATTCAGGAAGCATTAAAAAAAATCATTCAGAATTATATATATGTGTATATATTTCTAGAAAGAATAACACAGAGAAGATAATGGCAACCCACTCTAGTACTCTTGCCTGGAAAATCCCATGGATGGAGGAGCCTGGTAGGCTGCAGTCCATGGGGTCGCTAAGAGTCGGACATGACTGAGTGTCTTCATTTTCACTTTTCACTTTCATGCATTGGAGAAAGAAATGGCAACCCACTCCAGTGTTCTTGCCTGGAGAATCCCAGGGACGGGGGAGCCTGGTGGGCTGCTGTCTATGGGGTCGCACAGAGTCGGACACAACTGAAGCAACTTAGCAGCAGTAGCAGCAGCAGAAAGAATAACAAGCAAATATTAACTATAGCAAGATTAGGGAGAGATCCTAGTTTCAGAGGAGAAGGTATTGACTTTTATTTTGTAACTTTCTGTGCAATTTGAATTTGTTAATGCTGTAGTTTTCAGTCAACAGGGATTTTTAAAACTTTATCTTAAGAATAATTAAATTTTATAAACAACAGATAATAAGTGGGTAGTTATGATTTATATCAATTAATTGATCAACCAAAGGGGAATTGTTTTTAATTTTTTAAATTTCATTTGGAATCTCCTAAAAGGACATTTTTATCACATCTTTAATATGGAGAGACAAATATTTCCTCTTTGCTAATATGCAAGAATATCTAATTAGGAAGGTAGTATTGCTTTGACATTTCTGCACTTGATATTTATATTGTAACATAGATATTGTGAATACAGAGGCAGATAGTACCATACCTCTTTCTTCTCTACTTTATTAGCTATTTGACTTCTAACTGCTCAATTCTGTATTTATTCATTTGAGGGCCTTTTCGGGCATTAAAGCCTGCTTTCTCTGCCTGGGAAATTAATGTTCTTGTAGTAGCCCCCCAAAAATAGTAGGTGAGAGTTTGTGTATAAATACCCCAGCTCTCTTGCCCCTCAGCACTGTGATAATGAATTGTCAACTTCATGTTGGCTCTCAGAGTTTAAGCTTCTGTTGCTTTCTGTGACAGCTAATTTAACCATGTGCCCTTTATTGACTCCCCGCCTCTTTTGGATCTGACTTTCTTATCCCTCTGGCAATGTTTCCTTTCAAGGAAGTAAACTATACACACTCAAATCATTGTGTTAGAGTTTGCTTCTGCAGGAACTTTAACTAAAGCAAAAGTAATTATCGTTTATTTTCGTAATTGAGATTTCAATAAAATAGATGTTCCTCAGTCATTAAAGTGGAAAAATTTACGTAATTTGATCATTCCTTATGGAAGAGTATTTCAGAAACCTAACAAAGAAGTCCCTATTACTGCAGAAATAATTCTATCTCCTTTTTAGAATAGCCACATGTGCCACAGCAAAGCATTTCATGGCAGAAATGTCTATAAATCTAAAAAGTAGGAGAGAATCACAAACACAGTTTTACATATTACATGTGTATTTTATTTTGCATGTGTATTCCTTTTCCAAGGCCATTAATAAGTTTCTGGCCTCACATTTATTTAAGACCTTTGACTGGTTTAGGTGATGAATATTGCTTACTCAACTCTGAAAGTTTCAACAAAAGAGACCTGAATTGTGATTTCTGTCATCCCCATTGCCTGAAGGTCGTTACTTTTCTTTTTTCCTAAATAATGTTTACAATTCATTTGGGAAACTACTAAAAGTACAAGGAATGAATGATTACTTTTTTCCAGAGTACCGTGTGTATGTGCTTAATTAAAAACTGTCTTTGTGTTCTGCAATAAAGACATCATAGCCCTATCTCTAAAAATATATTTCTCATGTTGATTCCTAACATCGGGCTGATCATTTGTGACAATCTGGCAGATTATTATAACCATGGCAGATGGCCTTAGACTTTAATCAGAAAATCCAAACTGAAGGTCCTGGATTTCCTTTATATTTTGTCCTAAAGTATGAAGTGCTACAGAACAGATGGGAACATTCCTACTTGTTGAAAAAAAAAATGTTTTCCCAGTAAATGATTATAAATTACCTTCCATTCTAGAGTCTAAAACATGGTCATTAGCCAAGGGTGATTTTGCCCTCTTGGAAACATTTGTCGATATGTCTGCAAACATTTTTTATTATATTGACTTGAAGTAGTGGAGAGAATGGTACTACCGGTATTTGGTGGATTGAGGCCAAGGGTATGCTGAGCATCCTGCAGTGCAGAGGAAAGCCCCCTTAACAAAAGATGTAGCACCTGGGAAACCCTGGTCTGTATGTCAGGAGAATTTGCACATGTTTCTTTTAATTTATAGCTTCTTGAGACACTCAGATATTATTTTCCCCTTAAAGTTTTGAAGATAGAACTCTTTTAACAACTGGATTTCAAAATAGAGAAGAGGGATTGTTTTGTTATCAATATAGAGCCAAATTATTTTATAGTTTGTTAGTATCTCAAACAGATGTTCAATAAATATACAAGTAAGAATAACATGTGACTTGCAGATCTTACTTATTTAAGATCCACCCAGATTTTGATAATAGCTCTTTCACTTGTAGCAAACACATTAACCATATATGGAATAAAACAGACTCTGAGAAAAGATCGTTAAGGTGGATTTGTACATGGAAATGCAGGTTGCAGAAGGATCATCTCCATCCCCTGACCTCGTAGAGTACTTGATGCAGCATATGCTTCTACTGTCTCATGCCTAGCACCCATGTTTTATTTCTCTGTCCAGGATATCTTATTACTACCTAATGCTTCCTATGAAATTAAAGCTCTTATTGCATTAATTATCCATTGCTGTGTAAAAAAAAATTCTAGAAAATCTAGTGGCCTAAAATACACATTTATTATTTCACACAGTTGTTGTCAGATCAGAAATTTGGGGAGTAAATTAACTGGATGATTCTGGAATAGGATCTCTCATAAGATTGAAGTCAAGATGTTTGCAGAACTACAACCATCTGAAGACTTGACTGATGCAAGAGAATCCACTTCTGAGGTGGCTCATTTGCATTCCCAGCCTGTTAGAGCTGGCTCTTGGCTGGAGACCTCAATTTCTTTCCATGTGGACCTCTAGATCCAACCAGTCCATTCTGAAGGAGATCAGCCCTGGCTGTTCTTTGGAAGGAATGATGTTAAAGCTGAAACTCCAGTACTTTGGCCACCTCATGCGAAGAGTTGACTCATTGGAAAAGACTGATGCTGGGAGGGATTGAGGGCAGGAGGAGAAGGGGACGACAGAAGATGAGATGGCTTGATGGCATCACTGACTCGATGGATGTGACTTTGAGTGAACTCCGGTAGTTGGTGATGGACAGGGAGGCCTGGCGTGCTGTGATTCATGGGGTTACAAAGAGTCACACACGACTGAGCGACTGAACTGAACTGAACTGAAACCTCTGTGTAGGGCTGCTTGAATATCCTCAAAACATGGCAGCCAGCTTCCATTGGAACTAGTAATCCCAGTGAAAGCAAGGCAGAAACCAGAATATTTTTATGACCTCATCCCTAAAATCACTCGCTATCATTTCCACAATAGCTGGTTGGTTACAAAGATCAGCCTTATTCACTGTGGGAGGAGACTGTATAAGACACAGAACCCAGGGGGTGCAAACTATTGGGGGGCACCTGTGATTCTGGTTCCCACACTTTTGATGTATTAAATCAAATATTTTACTAAGGTTAGCTGAAGTTTTTTCTTCTGCATGTTATAGAGTATGTTCATAAACTATTTAGCTGTATTTTATATTAATTCTGCAGCCCATTGATTGACTTGAAAAAGAAAGCGGCTAGAAGGAGAGAAATCAATAAGCAAGTTAATATAATGGTTCATTCAAAGTGGGATGAGGACTAGGCTTATGAAAGCATAAGTAAAGAGTGGTGGGAAAAGAATGGGGAGCTGTCAGGTTGGGTACATAAACATTAGATGTCAGAGACCTAGACTGCACATGATTCTGAGAAATTTTACCTCTGTTTGTAGATAGAACATGACCTTAAGTAAGATAGCAAAACAAACAGGTAAAGAGTACTTTTAGATAATGAATCTAGTTTTGATCTTTTGGGACTTGATATGTCAGACAAAGAAATTCACATAAAAATATCCAGAAAGGAGTTGGAAACTTGGATTTGTTTTATGGGACAGGGTACCTAATTAGAGATCTTGTCAGGGAATTAACTCCTAAAAGGTATAGTTAACATGGCTGAAGTTGAGGTGGGTGTGTGGCGGGGTGGGGGGGACTTTAACATTGAGTTGATGTAGATAGCTCTCAAAGATCAATGAAATACTTCTTGATGCCTGCGTGCTAAGTCGCTTCAATCATGTCTGACTGCTATCCTATGGACTGTAGCCCGCCAGGCTCCTCTGTCCATGGGATTCTCCAGGCAAGAATACTAGAGTGGGTTGCCATTCTCTCCTCCAGGGGATCTTCCTTAACAGGGATTGAATCCACATCTCTTACCTCTCCTGTATTGACAGTCAGGTTCTCTGCCCACTAGCACTGCCTGCTGCTGCTGCTGCTGCTGCTAAATCCCTTCAGTCATATCCGACTCTGTGCGACCCAAGAGACAGCAGCCCACCAGGCTCCCCCATCCCTAGGATTCTCCAGGCAAGAACACTGGAGTGGATTGCCATTCCTAGGAAGCTCCAAATACTATTTTCTATTTTAAGTAACTTGGTATTATGAAAAGAACATCACATTGTGTTGAATCTCTCTCTAGCACTAACTAGTAGATTGATCTTTGACAAATCATTTAATTTCTCTTATCCTTACTTTTCACATCTATTTAAGACTTAACTTTATAGTACATATATAGTACTATATAGAAATCTATATAGTACCATATATAGTACTATATAGAAATCTATATAGTACCATATATAGTACTATATAGAAATCTATATAGTACATCTCGGAGAAGGCAATGGCACCCCACTCCAGTACTCTTGCCTGGAAAATCCCATGGACGGAGGAGCCTGGTAGGCTGCAGTCCATGGGGTCGCTAAGAGTCGGACACGACTGTGCGACTTCACTTTCTCTTTTCACTTTCATGCATTGGAGAAGGAAATGACAACCCACTCCAGTGTTCTTGCCTGGAGAATCCCAGGGACGGGGGAGCCTGGTGGGCTGCCGTCTATGGGGTTGTTCAGAGTCGGACACGACTGAAGCGACTTAGCATAGCATAGTACATCTCGGTCAAAAACTTAATGACACATATATTCACATTTGTTTTATGTGAATATTAATATTCTTATTCATAGGATTGGAATAGGAACAAAATAAGATGTTGTATATAAAAGTACTTTAAATTATTGTTCGTGTAGAATCTGCATGATGTTTAAAAATAAGGATATTATAATTTTGTTTGTGCATATAGTTGGTAGAATCATTGGGTATATTTCTTAGTACATGATTTCAGTGTGACAGTTTCTGTTCTCATGAGCATAGTTTCTTAAAAAATCAGTATGCAGTTAGTCTCTTTTAATTGTCCATCTAGGTATAAAGCTTGAATTGTGATCTCTGAATATAAATATCATTCTTCATAATTAAAAGTATTTATTTAGTTTTTAAAAGTACTTTCCATTTTTTTGATCTCTTCAAAAATAAGAACTTGGTTATATTGAGCTTTATTTTTGTTGACACAATTAACCACATTCAAATCTTTAAAAATGGAGAGATTAACATGGAAACATATACACTATCATATGTAAAATCGATGGCTAGTGGGAATTTGCTGTATGACTTAGGGAACTCGAGGTGGGATGATGTGGGATGGGGTGGGAAGTGGGAGGGAGTTTCAAGAGGGAGGGGACATGCGTATACCTATGCTGATTCATGTTGATGTATGGCAGAAACCCACACAGTATTGCAAAGCAATTATCTTTCAAATAAAAATTAAAAAATAAGTGTGGAACTACAGCTACCCATTAAATAAGTGTTACAAGTTGGTTAGTCATAGTTAAAGCATTATTTAGGGAGGAATAATGAATAGCTTTATGTTTGAATCAAGTGTTAAAATGTGTGACAAAGATGTTTTTGTCTTTTAGGAACTCCTAGGAATCTGTTTAGTGGTTTATCTTTTCCAAAGCCCTAGAAAATAATACCCAAACTCTGTTAATGTGTTTACTGCATAGAGAAGGGTTTTGTTATTGTTGGAGAAGATACGATTTTAAGAGCCTTCATCATGTTAAAGGTTATCATAGAAAAAAAACTACTGGACTTAAAAGGAAACCAAGCCATAATTCCCATATCGGCTGTTTCATCCCTATTCAGTTCAGTTCAGTTCAGTTCAGTCGCTCAGTCATGTCTAACTCTTTGTGACCCCATGAACCGCAGCACGCCAGGCCGCCCTGTCCATCACCAACTCCCGGAGCCTACCGAAACTCATATCCATTGAGTTGGTGATGGATGCAACCATCTCATCCTCTCTTATCCCCTTCTCCTCCTGCCCTCAATCTTTCTCAGCATCAGGGTCTTTTCCAATGAGTCAGCTCTTCCCATCAGGTGGCCAAAGTATTGGAGTTTCAGCTTCAACATCAGTCCTTCCAATGAACACCAAGGACTGATCTCTTTTAGGATGGACTGGTTGGATCTCCTTGCCGTCCAAGGACTCTCAAGAGTCTTCTCCAACACCACAGTTCAAAAGCATCAATTCTTCGGCACTCAGCTTTCTTTATAGTCCAATTCTCACATCCATACATGACTGTTGGAAAACCATAGCCTTGACTAGATGAACCTTTGTTGGCAAAGTAATGTTTCTGCCTTTTAATATGCTGTCTAGGTTGGTCATAACTTTCCTTCCAAGGAGTAAGTGTTTTTTAATTTCATGGCTGCAACCACCATCTGCAGTGACTTTGGAGCCCCTAAAATAAAGGCAGCCACTGTTTCCACTGTTTGCTGATCTATTTGCCATGAAGTGATGGGGCCGGATGCCATGATCTTTGTTTTCTTAATGTTGAGCTTTAAGCCAACTTTTTCACTCTCCTCTCACTTTCATCAAGAGGCTCTTTAGTTCTTCTTCACTTTCTGCCTTAAGGATGGTGTCATCTGCATATCTGAGGTTATTGATATTTCTCCCGGCAATCTTGATTCCAGCTTGTGCTTCTTCCAGCCCAGTGTTTCTCATGATGTACTCTGCATATAAGTTAAATAAGCAGGGTGACAGTATACAGCCTTGATGTACTCCTTTTCCTATTTGGAACCAGTCTGTTCCATGTCCAGTTCTAACTGTTGCTTCCTGACCTGCATATAGGTTTCTCAAGAGACAGGTCAGGTGGTCTGGTATTCCCATCTCTTTCAGAATTTTCCACAGTTTATTGTGATCCACACAGTCAAAGGCTTTGGCATAGTCAATAAAGCAGAAATAGGTGTTTTTCTGGAACTTCCTTGCTTTCTTGATGATCCAGCGCATGTTGGCAATTTGATCTCTGGTTCCTCTACCTTTTCTAAAACCAGCTTGAACATCTGGAAGTTCATGGTTCATGTTGCTGAAGCCTGGTTTGGAGTATTTTGAGCACTACTTTACTAGCGTGTGAGATGAGTGCAATTGTGCAGTAGTTTGAGCATTCTTTGGCATTGCCTTTCTTTGGGATAGGAATGAAAACTGACCTTTTCCAGTCCTGTGGCCACTGCTGAGTTTTCCAAATGTGCTGGCATATTGAGTGCAGCACTTTCACAGCATCATCTTTTAGGATCTGAAATAGCTCAACTGGGATTCCATCACCTCCACTAACTTTTTCGTAGTGATACTTCCTAAGGCCCACTTGACTTCATATTCACATTCCTGTTAAATGTTGTTAATTTAATATGGATCTGCTGAATTTGACTTCATTAATGCCTTCCTTTACATCTGTGGACTTTGAGTGCTAGGGAATTCTATAGGATTGTTACCTCAGAGGGACATTGGAAATTTGGAAGACACAGAAATAGGTAAGATCTAGGAGCCATCTTCATTCCCTACTCTGGGTCCTCAGTAATGGGGATGATCTACCCACATAGGTAGACTTTGAATCATATTAGAGTACACTGTATGGTAGTTAATAGCCACAGTTGGCTTAGGTCTACAAGTTAGTGTGTGTGGGGCGGGGGGGAGAGGGTGAAATTAATTTACCTTTGTAACTGCTTCTGTTGCACCATTATGGCAAAATGATGGCCTTATGAGTTTTGTTGGGTCTATCAGCTTTAACATTCTCTCTGTTGTTGAACCTGTTATCATTACTGAATTTTGGCCTTCTTGTAGAGAGAAAAGTATAATAAATCTCTTGAAAATGTTATCAAATGCCACAAAGTGTCCCCTTCTGCTGAGAAGAGACAGCTGTAACTTTGCATTCTCTCAAGGAAATGTGCTTTTCAGAAGCTGAGCTGAGCAATTTACGTTGCTTTTTGTATTTTTCCCATTGCACATTATCTCTGGTGATGTGCTATCATACAAAATAAGCATTGCTTTCCATTCTGTCCTCAAAAATGAGAAATTATATCTTTTAATGCTTTTATAACATCTAAGAATACACACATAATGAATGCCTAGATGAACAAATGTAGTATGGTTAGACTTCTTCATATTAAATCGACTGAAACCTCTATAGCAGTGTTTCAAAAGTGATAGCCATTGCCACACTGATGGCTGAGATACCTTAAATTTAAATTGGCCTGATGAGAAATGACCGCTAATAATGGAGTTTCACTTTTTTCTTTAAGCTACGGAATACTTTTAAGCTCTCCAATGTTAGGACTTTTAAATGAAAACAATTTTATTAATTTATTAATTTGGCTCTTTTAGAACACTTCTATAATGTTTCATCAGTTCATTCAGTAGATATAATGCCTACATTTTCAGAGGCTGATTTTTTTAAAACTTTTACAAATTGGGTATGAAGAATGGAATAATATAATTCCATGTCTTATAAAACATTACAAACATTAAAACAGAAGAATCCAAAAGGGACAATCATGGTGCAGTATGCATTCAAAGTAGATTCTGTATAAAGTCGTGAAACAGAAAATGAGATCTGATTATAATGGACCACCCACTCTATTAAGGTTGTGAATAGTGACCAGATAATAAAGGGAAGGTTTTTTTATTTTTTTTAATTTTCTTTTTCTCTCTAGGGACTTCTGAAAAAATATAAAGCCTCCAACATTTTCCTTCCAGGCATTGTAGTCTCAGCAGCTTGATGTGTTTCATTATTGGGACTGATTTTTCATATGCAGATTCAGTCTCTGGGGCAGAATTTCATATGTGAGTTTAGAACAGCTTCTTCTACAAATTTGTTAGCTGCCCTGGGGGAGAAGATGAAACATATGCCCTAACGTTCATGTTTCTGATCATTGGTGGTCTGGAAGGATGCAATTTTCCCCCCAGTAGAACCTATCTAGAGAATCATTTTCAGTTTGTTTCATTGAAATTGCAATTCCCTGGGACCAGTTGTGCCTTAGGGAACATCTGCTTCACCATCAAAAGAGGTCTACAGAGGGAAACTACTCTCCTTAACTTACCCTTTAAAAGAATACCAGATCTCATTTATTTTACTTACCAAATGTGCCCAACAGTGGGGACATTTGAGGAGAATATTAGAGAATATGTAAGTATTTCATTATTTGAATGTTCATGGTTATTAATTTATGGAAAGTAATTTTATCCTTTTTTGTTTTTTAAAATTGTTACA
This sequence comes from Bubalus kerabau, assembly GCF_029407905.1. Classification (NCBI taxonomy): domain Eukaryota; kingdom Metazoa; phylum Chordata; class Mammalia; order Artiodactyla; family Bovidae; genus Bubalus; species Bubalus kerabau. Next base: position 22,779,364 of record NC_073631.1, on the reverse strand, counting down.
TGCATAACAAAATTTACTATTTTCACCATTTTTAAGTGTACATTTCTGTGGTATAATGTTTACGTTATTGTGCAACTAGTACCATCATCCATCTCTGGAATATTTTTCATCTTGTTACCCTGAAACACTGTACTCACCGAGTAATAACTCCTCATTACCTCCTCCCCCCAGGCCCCGAAAACTGCCATTCTACTTTCTGTCTCTATGAACTTCCTACTCTAGGTACTTCATAGAAGTTGAATCATACAGTATTTGTCCTTTGGTAGCTAAACTTGTTTCACTTAGCATGTCTTCAGCATTGTATCAGGTGTCAAAATTGCCTTCTTTTTTAAGATTGAATGACATTCTGTTCTATGTCTATACCATGTTTTATTTATTCACTTAGGTTACAATCAGTAAACACTTAGGTTACTTCTACTTTTTTGTTTGTTGTGAATAATGCTGCTATGAACCTTTGCATACAACTATCTCTTCAAAACTCTACTTTCATTTCTTTTTTATTTTTATTTTTTTATTTTTTTTTATTTTTTTTTTTTTTTTAAATTTTATTTTATTTTTAAACTTTACATAACTGTATTAGATTTGCCAAATATCAAAATGAATCCGCCACAGGTTTACATGTGTTCCCCATCCTGAACCCTCCTCCCTCCTCCCTCCCCATTCCATCCCTCTGGGTCGTCCCAGTGCACCAGCCCCAAGCATCCAGTATCGTGCATCGGACCTGGACTGGCAACTCATTTCATACATGATATTTTACATGTTTCAATGCCATTCTCCCAAATCTTCCCACCCTCTCCCTCTCCCACAGAGTCCATAAGACTGTTCTATACATCAGTGTCTCTTTTGCTGTCTCGTACACAGGGTTATTGTTACCATCTTTCTAAATTCCATATATATGCGTTAGTATACTGTATTGGTGTTTTTCTTTCTGGCTTACTTCACTCTGTATAATAGGCTCCAGTTTCATCCACCTCATTAGAACTGATTCAAATGTAAAAAAAATTTTATTGGAGTGTAGTTCAGGTGTAAAGCAAAGTGAATTAGTTAGACACATACATATTCCATTCTTTATTAGATTATTTTTCCATATAGGCCATTACAGATCATTGATTCGAGTTCTCTGTGTAATATGCTGCTGCTGCTGCTAAGTCACTGCAGTCGTGTCTGACTGTGTGACCCCATAGACGGCAGCTCACCAGGATCCCCCGTCTCTGGGATTCTCCAGGCAAGAACACTGGAGTGGGTTGCCATTTCCTTCTCCAATGCATGAAAGTGAAAAGTGAAAGTGAAGTTGCTCAGTCGTGTCCGACTCCGCGACCCCATGGACTGTAGCCCACCAGGCTCCTCCATCCATGGGACCCTCCAGGCAAGAGTACTGGAGTGGGGTGCCATTGCCTTCTCCTCTGTGTACTATAGTAGGTCCTTATTAGTTATCTATTTTATAGATAGTTGTGTGTAAACAAATGAACTTACTTACTTTCACTTCTTCGAGGTATATACCCATCTGGAATTGCTGCTTATATGGTAATTCTATTTTTAGATTTTTGAGGAACCACCATACTATTATTCACAGCAACTGTGCCATTTTACATTCCCATCAAGACTATGCAAGGGTTCCACGGATGGACCTGGAGATTATCATACCAAGTTGAAGTAATTCAGACAGAAAAAGACAAATATAATAATGTGATATCGCCTATATGTGAAATCTAAACAATTACACAGTTGAACTTATTTACAAAAATAGAAACGGGCTCACAGACTTAGAGAAGGAATTTACGGTTACCAGAGGGGAAGCGTGAAGGGGAGGAATAGATTGGGAGCTGGGGATTGACATGTACATACCACTGTAATATTTAAAATTGACAGCTGACAAGGATCTACTTTATAGCCCAGGAAAATGCTCAATATTCTATAATAACATAAATGGGGGAATAATTTGAATAAGAATAAATGCATGTATGTGTATAACTGAATCTTTTTGCTGTTTATCTGGAACTTATACAACATTGTTAATCAACTGTACTCCAATATAAATTTTTTTTTAAATGCCAAAACTTTTCAAAAGTGAAAGGTTGGCAAACACATACACACACGTATATGCACATACTTATAATGAGTGATCCACAAGTTTTGTACAATATTTGGTGGTGATGTTTTATGTAATATTCCTGTGTTTCCAAATATTAAATGGAAATATAAAAAATAATCCTAGTACCACAGGTTATCATTCCTAAAAAGATGATTCTAAATCTAGAGTACTAGAAAAATATATGTTTCAAATTAAAAAAAAAAAACAGTACACAAAGGGTTCAATTTTCCCACATACTCATGAATACTTGCCATTTTCTGTTTTTTTTTTTTTAAGTTAATAGTCATCCTAATAGATGTGTTGACTTCACTTTTTGTTTACAAGTAATAGTATTAAACAGTCTTTTTATTTTCTTAGAGTACATTTCTAGATAAAGATTTATTGGCATAGAGGCAAGGCTAATTGTATGATTCTTAGTAAATTGCCTTACAAATTATTATTTGCATTTATATTTCAGCTAATGGTATGAGTGCCGCTTTCAACAGAGAATTACCACTACTGGTTATTATTATTTGATTGAATAATTTCTTATTGAAACTTTTTTTAAAATAGTGAAGTTTCATAACACTATATTTATTTAAATATTGTTTATTTACAATGTTTCAGGTGTACAGCAAACTGGTTCATTTATACATTATATATACTTTTCAAATTCTTTTCCCTTATAGATTATTACAAGATATTGAATATTGTTCCCTGTGCTACATAGTAGGCCCTCATTGTTTTATTTTATACATGGTAGCGTGTGTCTGTTAATCCCAAATTCCTAATTTATTCCTCTGTTGCTCCTTTCTCTTTGCTAACCAAGTTTGTTTTTTATATCTGTGAACCTGTTTCTGTTTTGTAAATAAGTTCATTTGTATCACTTTTTAAGGTTCCAGATATAAGTGATAAATATTTGTCTTACTCTGACTTGCTTATTAACATTATTTTACTTTTAAGAATCTTGAGTTAATAATTGCTATATGTGTGCCATCAAGCTCCGTCATGTCCTACTCTTTATGACCCTATGGACTGTAGCCCGCCAGGCTCCTCTGTCCGTGAGATTCTCCAGACAAGAATACTGGAGTGGCTTGCCATGCCCTCCTCCAAGGATCCTCCCCACCCAAGGATGGAACCATCATCTCCTGTGTCTCCTGCATTGCAGGTGGATTCTTTACCCCTGAGCCACCAGGGAAATCCAATAATTGCTATATATTGCAAGTAGTCATAAAAATGTTTTTAGGTTAAAGTTAGAATTATTGGAATATTTCTCATTTAGAATTAAACTACTGGTGAACAAAATTAAATTTGTAACTATTTCTTGGATGTAAGTAAGTGAACTGGCTATAAATAAATAAACAGAAATGTTCATTTGCTATATGTATATTGAAAAACTACATGTAGTACTTTATAAGTAGTACAAACTCAAGAACTATTTACCAAAACTAATAAATCAAGTAAGTTATTTAGAATTACATGGGGAATGGTAAAGACCTTAGATATAATTACCAGAAGTGTTTCTAACTAAACGTACTAAAATTTTTTTTGCTTAGAAAAGCGTTTCCCTAATGACTATTTTTTTTTGGAGAATAGATCCTGCAAAAGAAAGATAATGTCCAGTTAAACTGATTTACATCACACGCTAATGTTAAACGGCAACCTAGTGATAACCTTACTTGATTGGGACCTCTTAAGTCCCAATCAAGGGACCACCTTAACTGATTCTTTAATAATTAATGCTTGTTTGGTTACAGATATATTCAAAATGAATTTTATGGAATAACTTGTCCTGCAATTGATTGTTTTAAAATCCATTAAATGTACTATAATAGGCCATGTGTTTGAGAGCGTAAAGGATTGTGATGCTTGTGATGTTGAGGTTGATTGTGTTCTAGAAAACTTGTAAGCCAAGTGATTGTAATTCAAAATATATTTTTTCATTTAAACATTGTATTTTTAGATAAAGCTTCAAACATGAAGTGTTCTGTATTGTAATTTAACAATGGATCATAAGTTGTCAATCTTTAAAGAATTGAGATGTATATTAAACACATGGAAAAATCTCCTAGCACTTTTAAAATAAAACCATGATCTCACTGTCTTTGTTCAAGAAGTCTAGTCCTGTGCTCAGAATCTCTAAGGTAGAGTTGGAGATCACTTTTGATCATCAGATGAGATCAGATCAGTCGCTCAGTCGTGTCCGACTCTTTGTGACCCCATGAATCGCAGCACGCCAGGCCTCCCTGTCCATCACCAACTCCCGGAGTTCACTCAGACTCACGTCCATCGAGTCAGTGATGCCATCCAACCATCTCATCCTCTGTTGTCCCCTTCTCCTCTTGCCCCCAATCCCTCCCAGCATCAGAGTCTTTTCCAATGAGTCAACTCTTCGCATGAGGTGGCCAAAGTACTGGAGTTTCAGCTTTAGCATCAGTCCTTCCAAAGAAATCCTAGGGCTGATCTCTTTCAGAATGGACTGGTTGGATCTCCTTGCCGTCCAAGGACTCTCAAGAGTCTTCTCCAACACCACAGTTCAAAAGCATCAATTCTTCGGCACTCAGCCTTCTTCACAGTCCAACTCTCACATCCATACATGACCACAGGAAAAACCATAGCCTTGACTAGATGAAACTTTGTTGGCAAAGTAATGTCTCTGCTTTTGAATATGCTGTCTAGGTTGGTCATAACTTTCCTTCCAAGGAGTAAGCGTCTTTTAATTTCATGGCTGCAGCCACCATCTGCAGTGATTTTGGAGCCCCCCAAAATAAAGTCTGACACTGTTTCCACTGTTTCCCCATCTATTTCCCATGAAGTGATGGGACCGGATGCCATGATCTTAGTTTTCTGAATGTTGAGCTTTGAGCCAACTTTTTCACTCTCCTCTTTCACTTTCATCAAGAGGCTTTTGAGTTCCTCTTCACTTTCTGCCATAAGGGTGGTATCATCTGCATATCTGAGGTTATTGAGATTTCTCCCGGCAATCTTGATTCCAGCTTGTGTTTCTTCCAGTCCAGCGTTTCTCATGATGTTCTCTGAATATAAGTTAAATAAACAGGGTGACAATATACAGCCTTGACGTACTCCTTTTCCTATTTGGAACCAGTGTGTTGTTCCATGTCCAGTTCTAACTGTTGCTTCCTGACCTGCATACAGGTTTCTCAAGAGGCAGATCAGGTGGTCTGGTATTCCCATCTCTTTCAGAATTTTCCACAGTTTATTGTGATCCACAGTCAAAGGCTTTGGCATAGTCAATAAAGCAGAAGTAGATGTTTTTCTGGAACTCTCTTGCTTTTTCCATGATCCAGCAAATGTTGGCAATTTGATCTCTGGTTCCTCTGCCTTTTCTAAAACCAGCTTGAACATCTGGAAGTTCACGGTTCACATATTGCTGAAGCCTGGCTTGGAGAATTTTGAGCATTACTTTACTAGCGTGTGAGATGAGTGCAATTGTGCGGTAGTTTGAGCATTCTTTGGCATTGCCTTTCTTTGGGATTGGAATGAAAACTGACCTTTTCCAGTCCTGTGGCCACTGCTGAGTTTTCCAAATTTGCTGGCATATTGAGTGTAGCACTTTCACAGCATCCTCTTTCAGGATTTGGAATAGCTCAAGTGGGATTCCATCACCCGCACTAGCTTTGTTCGTAGTGATGCTTTCTAAGGCCCACTTGACTTCACATTCCAGGATGTCTGGCTCTAGGTCAGTGATCACACCATCATGATCATCTGGGTCATGAAGATCTTTTTTATACAGTTCTTCTGTGTATTCTTGCCATCTCTTCTTAATATCTTCTGCTTCTGTTAGGTCCATACCATTTCTGTCCTTTTTTGGGCCTTTCATCTTTGCATGAAATATTCCTTTGGTATCTCTGATTTTCTTGAAGAGATCTCTAGTCTTTCGCATTCTGTTGTTTTCCTCTATTTCTTTGCATTGATCGCTGAAGAAGGCTTTCTTACCTCTTCTTGCTATTCTTTGGAACTCTGCATTCAGATGTTTATATCTTTCCTTTTCTCCTTTGCTTTTCACTTCTCTTCTTTTCACAGCTATTTGTAAGGCCTCCCCAGTAGCCATTTTGCTTTTTTGCATTTCTTTTCCATGGGGATGGTCTTGATCCCTGTCTCCTGTACAATGTCTCGAACCTCATTCCATAGTTCATCAGGCACTCTATCTATCAGATCTAGGCCCTTAAATCTATTTCTCACTTCCACTGTATAAGGGATTTGATTTAGGTCATACCTGAATGGTCTAGTGGTTTTCCCTACTTTCTTCAATTTAAGTCTAAATTTGGCAATAAGGAGTTCATGATCTGAGCCACAGTCAGCTCCTGGTCTTGCTTTTGCTGAATGTATAGAGCATACGCATCACTAATTTCCTAAATAAGTACCACTTAAATACCCAGGAATAGAAGAGTGACTAAGTAATGCATATCCTGCAAAGAAGTTTGAGTGCCATGCCCTTTAACCTGAAGATTCCTATTCACCTCTCCACACTCAGAGAGAGGATTCTATAATTCCATATTGCCACAATATGAATTACATGCCATTGGTTGTTTATTTCCTTTGGTATTAAGGTAGTTTGTGATTACATTGCTGATGTTAGAATTTGAAATATGAAAACCTTACCAGGTGGTTTTGCCTCCTAACAAGCATATGCTTCATTTGCTATCGTCCTTAAAGTAGTAGGGGCTTCTCAGGTGGCTCAGTCGTGAAAAATCTACCTGACAATACAGGAGACCCAGGTTTGACTCCTGGGTCGGGAAGATCCCCTGGATAAGGAAATGGCAACCTATCCCAGTATTCTTGCCTGAGAAATCCCATGAACTGAGGAGCCTGGTGGCTACAGTGTATTGGGGTCACAAAGAGTCAGACACGACTGAGCATGCATGCATGCCTTTAAATGTGTTACAGGACAACAACCCCCATTGGTAGTAACCCAGGCTTTTTTGCAAATGAGCTTTGAAGTCAGGTCGCAGTCTCAACATTTCGTCATTAGGATACTATATAGTTTGACAAGTATAGTGTTCTTACTCCAATTCTGATTAAATACTCTACATTAAATACTTCTTGTACATTACTAATCAAATACTTCATGAGCATCTGACTGGATTATATTTATTCTGAATCATTTGATTGTAAATGAGCTTTCTCATATTACAAAATATCTACAGGGTAGTCAATATATTTATTTTATTTTCCTTTCAGTTCCTCGTTCAATTTGTAAAAGTAAGCAAATATCTCAGTTGTCTTGAGATCCTTTCTGATTCTACCTCTTTATTGCTTTTTCTCTTCCCAGATTTCTATGTCTCTATGCAGAACTGTTTCTTCCTTGCAGTTTTATTTTCCACAACCCATTGTGTTCTACCACAAAATTGCACTAAAATCTTCCATTTTCTAAGTAAAAAGAATGCCATAAAGGTTTTTTTTTTAATTTCATTAAACTTTCAACAAAGATTAGTTAAGAATCTTTTATATGCTTATGTGCTATGAACCCTCCCAGGTCCTTCAGTGAACATAAAACCCTACAGTCCAATCATCTTGGAGCTTACTTTGGGGTAATGCATGCAATAAAAGTGAAAATAGTATGTAATCAAATATGTAACAATTTGAGAAGTGATTTAAAAAGAAAATGTACACGTTAACAATGTGTTGCAACCAAGTTACAATTTTAAATAAGGGGGTTACACTAGATCTCCTTGAAGTGCCTTTAAATAAGGAATTAATACATCTAGAGGAATGGTGTTTCAGGCTGAGGGAACAGGCCAGTACAAAGGCATGCCTGGTATGTTTGAGAAGCATCAAAATTTCCAGAGTGGCTGAAGTGAATTAACAAAACGGGGAGAATTATGGGCAAAGAGATCAGAGAGATTATGAGGAATTAAATCATGTTGGGCTTTGTAGGTCACTCTGAAGAATGGCCTAATTCTAAATAAAATGGCATACCAGTACAGATTTTTAAGCAGATGAATAATGTGATCTGATTTTTTTTTTAAATTAAAGTGTCTTAAACCCACATAAAAGTTGAAATAATATGCAGTGTATCTATGTACACTTTTTTCCTAGGTTCATCAACTCCTTACCTCTTCCCACAGTTGCTCAGTGTACACACACACACACACACACACACACTCTACTACTTTGGGAGTCATGACATGTTGTCTCCAGACATCATGACACTTCCCCCTAAACATTTGTTTTGCCTTCCCCAGAAACAAAGACCTTCTACAGAGCTCCATGACCATTATCATACTGAGTGCAATAAGCAATAGTTTTGAATTTCCTCAGTTTCACTCAAATATCCTTTTCACTACCTGGCTATTCTGTAATCCTGGATAAGCTAATAAGGCTCACTCATTGCATTTGCTGAGCTCATTATTATTCCCTATTTCTGAGTTCTCCCTCCTGTCTTCTTCATGGCAGCTAATTTCTGAAAGAATTTAGGTCTCTTGTCCTGCAAATCACCCCTCATTCTGTATCTGTAAGGCTCCTGATTTTATTAGATTTCGGTTATAATATCATACTATACTTTGCTTCTTTCTATATTCATTGGCTAGTTTGGCAGAGTAAGTCAATCTTATATCTACAAAGTTCACATGACATTCACTTGTGTACTCTCTAGAAGGACAAACATTGAACCAGTAGAGTTATTTCTATAAGTCATATTCATTTTAAATGATAAATGAGACTCTCGATGAGATAAATTATCTTGGGATCAATACCTTTGAGTTTGCCTTGAAAAGTTGTGTCTTATTTACCTACTTTGTTTTTTTCTATTAGGGCAGACAGTTGATTTCTAAAATTTGGAAATTTCTGGTTAGATGTGTTATTGATGAAATTGCTGTTCAGATCTGATGACATTTTAATATAGAACAAAACTGGATTAAATCACCTTTGCCGCAGTCGATGTTGGCCTTTCTTCTTGTTAAGTGACTGGGCAATTTATCTAAGTTAAGGGAAATGTTGTGATTGCTAAATCAACTGTCATAGATAAAGATATACACCATTCATCTTGAAAAGGTTCGCCAGGCAATAGTAATAAGAGAAGGTCAAGGGGCATGGCACTTCATAAACCTTCTTTTAAAATTCATTGTCCTTCCACACTTAAGTAGTAGTATTTTTTTCACTCTTAATTCTGTGTTCAGGGTTTAGTATCACTGAATAGACACTGTGCACACCCAGTAGTTAGAATCGATTTTGCTGGATCATTGCAAAGTCAAACTGTTGGATTTTGGTCCAGGATAAAAAGTGATCTGTGTTTATTCTTCTTGATGGGAAAGCAAGCTCAAATAATTATGACTTTAAGTTGCTTAAGTTCTGGACTATTTCTAAGGAAAGTGGGATTTATTTCCTTATAGTGTTGTACCTGGTCACGGTATATAGGTTAGAAGGGACAGAACCATAGATTCATAACCAGCTTGGGTATAAAATGGAAGACTGCTGCTGTGTACTTGGCACAAAACTATTCAAGATAATTAGACCTTCTTCAGGAGAACTGGAGCAGGTGAAATGTTTCGTATTCTCACTTAGTGACAGAATGTGTGACTAAAATAAACCAAGAAAATGTGGCTGAAAAACAAAATTTCAGTTGGCAATACCTGAAGTTCTTTCTCTAGAAATGACTATACAAACCATGTATATTTTAATCACTTATTGGCCTAAACAACTTTTAAGTAGTGAAAGCATTTTTTAGTTCTGACATTATTTGCAGATCTTCATAGATAGCTAGTTACCTGTGGGACTAGTGAAAAGTGATACTCATATTGTTGTTCACTGGTATATCTAACTAACACATGCCAAGGCTGGGCAAGTTTATATATGGTTATGTACTTTCAAATCATTTCTCCCTGTGTTACAATGTGACATATTAGCCTCTTGAAATCCTTGTCTTACATTGTTATGGCTTTTCCTACCTTAACATTTAACTATATAAGCAGAGAAATTCACTTAAATTTTCTGAAATTTAGTTGCTTCATTAGAAATACCATATTTGCCAGAAGGCTGGAGTTGAATAAATTAACTTCCTGAAGTCCCACTCCAGTACTCTTGCCTGGAAAATCCCATGGACAGAGGAGCCTGGCAGGCTGCAGTCCATGGGGTCTCTAGGAGTCGGACACAACTAAGCGACTTTACTTTCACTTTTCACTTTCATGCAATGGAGAAGAAAATGGCAACCCACTCCAGTATTCTTGCCTGGAGAATCCCAGGGACAGGGAAGTCTGGTGGGCTGCCGTCTATGGGGTCGCACAGGGTCGGACACGACTGAAGTGACTTAGCAGCATCAGCAGCAGCAAAGTCCCTTTGAAGTACTATGATCTATTAGTTTACTATATTTGTTTACCCATAATAACTCAAAATTATGAAATCAATATTTAGATTTTAATAACATTTCAGGATATTGAACTGACTCTGTGATCTTTACATGACAATCTACGTAAGATCATTATAATTTCATTCCCTTTCTTTTATTTTCTTATTTATCTATTTATAGTAGAGATAATTTGTAAATATTGTTTAATTTCAATTTCTCTTTAATATCAGAGGCATCTGTGCTGTCAAACACTGACATAACCTTTTTACTGTCATGTGATTCATTCAGCTTTTGAGATTTGAGATAGAAAATCTTTTGGAACAATAGATTAGTACTAATATATTTTCAATGAAGAATTGCAGGATTTACTTATGTTCTTTTTCTGATTCTCAACTGGAAAGAAGAAATTAAAAATGGTAAAGGGAGGAAAATATTTAACAATATAATGAATAACTAACGGATCATAAAGTTTAAATTCTTTTAAGAATTTTGCAAACTTTGACTGATCTCCTTTTTATACTAATCATAGTCTATGGTAACTACTCCACAAAGCAAATTTTACATTATCTTTCCAACTGACATTTAAAAAAAAAATACATCATCTTTAAATTCTGATAAAATGAGCAGTAGAGAAGAGCTTTGAAAAAGAACTAAAGCAATTACTGAAATATGTTTTCTCCTGAAAAGTCAGAAACAATATTTAATGACAAATGGCAAAATAGTGCTATAATCACTAAGGAAAATTATGTTCCAAGGATAAGTTATGGTGATAAAAATAGATTGTTCATTGATAAACTAAATTAGAAGAGCTGACTGCTGCTAAGTCGCTTCAGTCGTGTCCGACTCTGTGCAACCCCATAGATGGCAGCCCACCAGGCTCCCCCGTCCCTGGGATTCTCCAGGCAAGAACACTGCAATGGGTTGCCATTTCCTTCTCCAATGCATGAAAGTGAAAAGTGAAAGTGAAATCGCTCAGTCATGTCCGACTCTTTGCCACACCATGGACTGCAGCCTACCAGGCTCCTCTGTCCATGGGATTTTCCAGGCAAGAGTACTGGAGCGGGGTGCCAGTGCCTTCTCCGAGAAGAGCTGACAAGCTTTATTAATACATCTACTTGACTTTTTTGAGTAAGACTGTTTTCAGATACCATGCTATATGTTGCTGCTGCTGCTAAGTCACTTCAGTCGTGTCCGACTCTGTGCGACCCCATAGATGGCAGCCTACCAGGCTCCTCTGTCCCTGGAATTCTCCAGGCAAGAACACTGGAGTGGGTTTCCATTTCCTTCTCCAATGCATGAAAGTGAAAAGTGAAAGTGAGGTGGCTCAGTCATGTCCAACTCTTTGCCACACCATGGACTGCAGCCTACCAGGCTCCTCTGTCCATGGGATTTTCCAGGCAAGAGTATTGGAGTGGGGTGCCAGTGCCTTCTCCATGCTATATGTTAGGTGTATATATATAAAAAGTATTCATATTCATATATTAATATAGATATCTGTGTTTATATGTATATATACAGGTACATATACATCTGTACAGGTATTATGTGCATATATGTATATGTATACATGCGTATGTATTTACACATTACAAACAAAACAATATATAGTAAAAATAGTTTTAATTTCTATGAGTACAAAAGGAGAAAGCATCTCACTCAACCTAGTTGAGATCTAGGCAACCAAAAATTAACCCCAAGAATGATGTTCTAGCTGAGGCCTGAAAGTCAAATAGAGTTGCGAAGATGGAGGAGGACAGGATGGGAGAAGGCATCTGAGACAGAGAGAACAGCATGACTGTGTTTCTGACTGTGAGATGATTTGGGTACCATTAGGGTCCATGGGGTCGCTAAGTCACTCACAATGGAGCGACTTCACTTTCACTTTTCACTTTCATGCATTGGAGAAGGAAATGGCAACCCACTCCAGTGTTCTTGCCTGGAGAATCCCAGAGATGGGGGAGCCTGGTGGGCTGCCGTCTATGGGGTCGCACAGAGTCGGACACCACTGAAGTGACTTAGCAGCAGCAGGGTGTGTGTGTATGCTGAGTTGCTCAGTTGTGTCTGACTCTTGGCAACCCTAGCTCACCAAGCTCCTCTGTCCATGGGATACTCCAGGCAAGAATACTGGAGTGGTTGCCCTTTCCTTTTCCAGGGGAAAAGGAAAAGGTGACCTGAGTCACCTGAGTTGGCAGGCGTATTCTTTATCACTGAGCCACCTGGAAAGTGAGTAGGAGCATAGTTTGATTTGGGGAAAAAAGATAGTTGTTAAGGAAAGTATTAAAACAATTCAGAATGGCTTTATCTGTCATAAAAAAAAAACCTGTTATTTTCATTTTATTTTGTGATCAGTGCTAGGGACACAAGAATTTTGAACAAGTATTTGGGATGACATTAGTTAGAAGACTATTATGATATCAAAGGGGGAAATGGTTTGAAGGCTTTTTGTAAAAAAAAGTTTTTGTTGTTGTTTATAGTTGCTCAGCCATAGACTGCATCCTTCCAGGCTCCTCTGTTCATGGAATTTTCCAGGCAAGAATACTGGATTGGGTTGCCATTTCCTTATCCAGTGGATCTTCCTGACCCAGGGATTGATCTCGTGTTCCCTGCACGGGTGGATTCTTTACCACTGAGCCACCAGAGAAGCCCCCTGTTTAAAAAAAAAAAACAACAACAACAATTAGAGGATTTTAAAATTTGTCAGTTTTCAGCTCTTTCATAGTGTATTGGGCTTCCCAGATGGCACCGTGATAGTCTGCCTGCCAATGCAGGAAACTTAAGAGACTCCAGTTCCGTTCAATACCTGGATCGGGAAGATTCCCTGGAGTAGAAGAGGGCAACTGCTGCAGTGTTCTTGCCTGGAAAATTCCATGGACAGAGGAGCCTGGCAGGCTGCAGTCCATGGGGTCACAGAGAACTGGACAAGACTGAGCAAACATAATGAATTACTGCTCATTCACATGTTAATACAGTCTTTTCAATGGTGTGCTTTTATATACAAGGAGATAATGCCCCCTCATAAAAAACATGCATTCTAAAAGCATCTTTGAGAAATAAGCTCTAAGAAAGTGTTTCTAATGAGTCATTCTATCTGCAAATATGTGATATATTGACCAAAATTGTGATGGTCAAAAGTATTATTTATTTTTCAGCAGATTTTTAAAACAGATTTTAGATTTCCCTTTTCCATGAAAAAAAATACTGATTGTTAAATATCTTGTTTAACCAATAATGAAATATGTTTTATTAATGAACACCAAAGACAATTTTTGGATTTAGAAATAGAAATACTTTTTTAAAACTGAGTATAAAACTCTTACATAGTGTTTGATGTGATTGAAGTCTTCCTCTGGTTTCACAAACAGCAATTAAACCTTCAAGACCTTCCAGCAGAGTTTTTGTTTGTTTGACATATTTGTAATTTTGCATTAGACATGTTTGTATTTTATCACAATCTTAACAGCATGACAAGTTTGTATTAGAATAATAAGTTAGAATAGTATAGTTGAGTAGTTTTTGTTTTCCAAAATATGTGAAGTCAGTGGATAATTAGTTTTTGAATACATAAAAATGATTAGTATCACATTAAAACAAGTTGAACTTCATAAATTGTTTCCAGTTGAAAGTATTAATTTTGATTATCTGGTTTTTAATTCGTTGTTTGCTGATGTTATTCGCACAGTATGTGCTAAAACCTCTGGTAGAACATGAAAGCAGTAATAAAATCTGTAAGCCATCCACAAAGGGGACTCTTGCAAATGTTGAGATTATGTGAGCCTGCAGGCTGCATGGCTGTAATTGACCTTCTGTGAGGCTAGAGTTCTGCAATCCTTCCTGTAAGCTCAGCAAGTAAGATTGGATTTCTCAATGTTTATATTTGTTGACTGATATTTTTGAGTTAGCAAAGTTCCTGCTTATATCATTGTTCTTTGGATATGAAATGCAAAATTACATCTTAGTTTCTCTTTTTTTTTTTCTGCTAGAGATTTAGCTACATAGATATTTTTGAAATGACTATCCAGTAATTGCTGAATGTTCTTAGTTTCAACACATTTATTCCTTCCTCTGTGTAAATATACTTAACTCTACTTGTAGTCCTGTAAATCTCTCCAAATTTAATTCAGTTAATTTTTTTCACCTTCTAGTTTGGTAATTTTACACTTCTTAGCTAGTTATAATAGATAGTAATAGATATAATAGTGGTTATAATAGATATCTTGTCAGAAATATTTAAATTTACAAATCCTGAGTTTAATTGCTGTCTCTTCCTTCTGCAAAATACAAGTGCCTTAGACTGTTTTAAATCAAATCACATATTGACTTCTAACCTAATTCCACAGTGACAAGTGAACAGACTCTGGTATGATTTCAATAATGTTAGACTATGAAAATTTTGCACCTTGTTTTATGTTCCTAGATATGTTCCAGTTCCAGTGTTCCCTGGTTCATAGTCAATGGGAACTTGAATAGAATTTGTATCCTATTGTGTGAAAATTGTGTAAATCTTAATTATGTTGAATTGGTTGAATTGGTTCATGGTGCTTTTCAGATCTACTATATCCTTCTACTTTTCTGTCTGTTCATTCTGTTAATTTTGGGGAGTGTGATATTGAAACTCCAGTTAAAATTCTTTATTTATCTACTTAAAAACATTGTGATATACACACACACACAGTGGAACTATAATCAAATATGTTCTGTATTTTCAAGTCTCCTGTAAATGGGTTATCATAGTTTTGTAATTTAAAAAATAAAAAAAGAAAAAAACAAATCACACTTTTCCAACTTATCTAAAAAGGTGTGATTTGATTTATCATATTTAATTTTTGCATTTTTATTTCCTAAATATTAGCTATTCTTACTAATTCTTTATACACGCATACCCTGTTTTGATATTGCAAGTTCAGTTCTGGATTACCAAAGTAAGGCAAACATTGAAATAAAGCTAGTCACAAGAATTTTTTGGCTTCCCAAGACATATAAAAGTTATGTTTATACTATACTGTAGTTTTAAGTGCAATAGTGTATGTCTATAAAATAATGTACACAACTTAATTTAAAAAGTAACGCTATTAGAAAAAATGGTACCAGTGGACTTGCTCACTGCAAGGTTGCCACAAATCTTCATTTTGTAAAAAACGCAGTGTCTGTGAAGTGTGGCAAAGCAAAGCACAATAAACTGAGAGGTATGCTCGTACAGTCAATAATACCTTAAATCTATCCACATCTATGGACTGTTTCTCAGATTTTGAAGCTCAATAACTTCTTTATGAGGTATGTTCTTAAGAAGATTTCCTAGTGAGAATATGTAGTTGGCCAATTGTCCTTAATTTGGGGTATCTGAAAATGTCCTTAATTCACCATTATTTTGAAAAATAATCCTTTTCCTAGTGTATGGCTGGTTGCAAGATGCCAAATACTTTATCTTAGCACTTTGAGAAAATTTAATATATTCCTTTGTTTTATGTTATGCTTCTAGATGTGAGTTTTGAAAAAATTCTACTTCTAAAAATTCACTAGAATCCTAAATCTGAGAACTGATATTTTTGATCAATTTTGAAAAAAAAAAAAATTTAGCCCTTCCTCTTCTGAAACTACTTTCTCTAATTCTCAGAATACTAATTGAAGATATTAGAACTTGCTATTTGTTTTTTCCTTGTCCTGATGTCTGTGTCACACTATGAATGATTCTACAGACCAGTATTTCAGTTCATTAATGTTCTCATGTGCTGTATCAAATCAGCTGTTTAACATTCTCACTGAATTTATACCAATAATTTGAATTTTATCTTTTATTTGTAATTGTTTTATTCTTTTTCAAACTATTACTTAGTTATTTTATAGCCTCTTTTTATTTCAGCATACTTTTGTTACATGCATATTCTTTTCAGTGAGTAAACATTCTTACATTATAATTCCGTTATCTGCTCTTTTTGCATGTATTGGTTGCAGTGTGATAGTTATTGTTGACTTTTGCTCCTGGTTGTTCCTTTCCTAGTCATTGACATGGCTCAGACAGTAAAGAATCTGTCTGCAATGCAGGAGATCTGGGTTTGATCCCTGGGTCAGGAAGATCCCCTGGAAAAGGGAATGGCCACCCACACCAGTATTCCTGCCTGGAGAATTCCATGGACAGAGGAGACTGGCAGGCTACAGTCCATGGGGTCACAAAGAGTCGGACACAACTGAGCGACTAACACTTCCTTTTCCTATAGGACTTGTGTTCCTTAGAACATTATTGATGGAAATTCTTTGAAGTTTGGGTTTGAAGTATTTTCTGCAAAAGTGATTTTTGAGTTTTTTTCCTGCCAAGTCCCTGTATCATAACCAGCATGGTGTCTCTTAAAGCTGATACTTTCCCTAAGGTACTTTTAGCCAGGAATCAGCAAACTACAGCCTTAAGAACAAATTCAGCCTGCCTGCTGCCTGCTTTTATGATTAAAGTTTTATTGGAAATACAACCACGGTTATGTTTTGTTCTTGGCTGCTTTTACTACTGTAATGGCAGAATTGAGTGGCTCCACAAAAACCATATGATTCACAAACTCTCAAATATTTACTGTCTGGCCATTTGCAAGAAAACTTTGTCAACTATGGTTTTAGAGCATAGAGGTAGTATGAATTCCAGCCCCAACCCTAAAGGAAGATTTGTGGTTATGAATTACCTCAATATTTAGAGTGCTGACTAATGAGTACTGACAGTATTTAGAGTACTGACCTGGTGGGAGTCCTAACATCCTGCACTGGTCTTTCAAAAAAAAATCTTGATTTATTTTTTAATAGGAGGAAAATTGCTTTACAATGTTGTATTGGTTTCTGCCACTGTACAATAGCACAGTGTGTACTGGTTTTTAATTTGACTTCTTATTTTGAGCTGGTTAAGACTTTGTCATATGTCCAGTATATCTCTAACCATTAAAGCTAAACCCTGCAAATTGTGAAATTATTTGTTCTAGCTCTGTGAAGAATGCTGTTGGTAGCTTGATAGGGATTGCATTGAATCTATAGATTGCTTTGGGTAGTATACTCATTTTCACTACATTGATTCGCCTTATGATCCAGCAATCCCACTGCTGGGCATACACACTGAGAAAACCAGAAGGGAAAGAGACACGAGTACCCCAATGTTCATCGCAGCACTGTTTATAATAGCCAGGACATGGAAGCAACCTAGATGTCCATCAGCAGATGAATGGATAAGAAAGCTGTGGTACATATACACAATGGAGTATTATTCAGCCATTAAAAAGAATACATTTGAATCAGTTCTAATGAGGTGGATGAAACTGGAGCCTATTATACAGAGTGAAGTAAGCCAGAAAGAAAAACACCAATACAGTATACTAACGCATATATATGGAATTTAGAAAGATGGTAACAATAACCCTGTGTACGAGACAGCAAAAGAGACACTGATGTATAGAACAGTCTTATGGACTCTGTGGGAAAGGGAGAGGGTGGGAAGATTTGGGAGAATGGCATTGAAACATGTAAAATATCATGTATGAAACGAGTTGCCAGTCCAGGTTCGATGCACGATACTGGATGCTTGGGGCTGGTGCACTGGGACGACCCAGAGGGATGGAATGGGGAGGGAGGAGGGAGGAGGGTTCAGGATGGGGAACACATGTAAACCTGTGGCGGATTCATTTTGATATTTGGCAAATCTAATACAGTTATGTAAAGTTTAAAAATAAAATAAAATTTAAAAAAAAAAAAAAAAAAAAAAGCTAAACCCTGTACCATCAAAGATGAATGAAAAGATACCTCTGGCAAATACAGATTTTAACATCTTGTCTCACTGAATTAATGTGAGAATAAGAATGTTAATATTCTGGAGAATCAACAGTCAGCTTCTATTTGGTCAGTAACAAAAAAGTACCTCTAATCTCAGTCCGTCAGTCTACTCACTCTGGCAAGTTTTATTTAAAGCAAAAGACAAGGAAGTGAGAGTTTAGATTTCTGTGACACCACTCTTGCTCCTGCCCCAAAGTGTATTATCAACAAAGAAACAAGGGTGTTTTTTTTAAAGAAAAAAGTGTAATTAAATTATCCTTTAGAACTTCCAGTGGCTTCCCATCTCTCATGGAATAAAATCCATATTCTTTATCATGATTATCTAAGCCCTGCATCACTTTACCTGCGTGACTTAACTCTCTTATCTCATCTGCCATTTTCTTATCTATTTTAGTCTATAGTCACACCTGCTCTTTTGATATTCCTTGGTATAAGAAGGACATGTCCATCTCAGTGTGTTTACAACTCCTGTGCCTAAGTATTTTGGTCACTTAATGTTACCCTTTCAGAAAGGATACTGCATATCCTACTTAAAATAGTACCTTCACCCATCACTTGCTACACAATGAGCCTGCTTTATATTTCTTCCTCTTCCCTATAGATGTTATTATATTATTTATTTGATACTGGTTTCAATTATCTACTAAATTATCTACTATCTTTCTCTCACTACTAAAGTATGTTTCATGAGATTTGTTGTTCAGTCACTCAGTCGTGTCTGACTCTTTGCGACCCTAGGCTCTTTGCAGCACTCCAGGCTCCCTTGTCTACCACTATCTCCCAGAGTTTGCTAAAGCTCATGTCCACTGAGCAGATGATGCCATCCAAACATCTCATCCTCTGTCTCCCCCTTCTCCTCCTGCTCTCAGTCTTTCCCAGCATCGGGGCCTTTTCCATTGAGTTGGCTCTTCACTTCGGGTGGCCAAAGAATTGTAGCTTCAGTATCAGTTCTTCAAATTAGGATTGACTGGTTTGATCTTGCTGTCCAAGGGACTCTCAGGAGTCTTCTCTAGCACCACACTTAGAATCTGTTTTTCAGCTCTCAGCCTTATTTATGGTCCAACTCTCACATCTCTACATGACTACTGAAAAAACCATAGCTTTGACTATATGGACCTTTGTTGGCAAAGCGATGTCTCTGCTTTGAAATATGCTGTGTAGGTTTGTCATAGTTTTTCTTCCAAGGAGCAAGTGTCTTTTAATTTCATGGCGGTAGTCACCGTCCCCAGTGATTTTGGAGCCCAAGAAAATAAAGTCTGTCACTGTTTCCATTGTTTCCGCAACTATTGGCCATGGGACCGGATGCCATGATCTTTGTTTTCTGAATGTTAAGTTATAAGCCAGCTTTTCACTCTCCTCTTTCACATTCAACAAGAAGTTCTTTAGTTCCTCTTTGTTTTCTGCCATAAGGGTGGTGTCATCTGCATACCTGAGGTTATTGATATTTTTCTCAGCAATCTTGATTCCACCTTGTCTCATCCAGTCAGGCATTCTGCATGATGTACTCTACATATAAGTTAAATAAGCAGGGTGGCAATATACAGCCTTGACATACTCCTCAATTTTGATCCAGTCCATTGTTCCATGTCCAGTTCTAGATATTGTCCAGTTCTTCTTGACCTGCATACAAGTTTCTCAGGAGGCAGGTAATATTCACCATCACTTTAAGAATTGTCCAGTTTGTCGTGATCCACACAGTCAAAAGCTTCATTGTGGTCAATAAAGCAGAAATAGATGTTTTTCTGAAATGTCTTTGCTTTTTTTATGATCCAACCTCTATGATTCCTGAGGTTAGGGACATTGTACTTTTCATTATTGTATACAAGTCCATGGTCAAGTTCTTGGCATACAAAGGGGGTTCAGTTAATAGTATTTGAATAAGAAGATGAATTCGAACTCAAACTTCCACACCCTGCAAAATAAAAGTTTACCCTTTCCATTGTACCACACTCTTCTTATTCCTAACTTCTGTTTAAAGCCTTTCCTCATTTTTCAATTGATGCTTGATATTCATATTATTTATGTTCTTTTCTCCACAAACATGATTTTGGATTTCATCACTATTACTCAACAACCTAGCCTAATACCACCCTTCCTCTACCCCTCATAGTTTTTTTTTTTTTTTTCCAGGATTCATGAGTGAGATCTGGATACTCAGTGTGTATCAGAATTAGTCTAAACTTCTGAAACTTCCATGAGCACTCTATAGGCTTTAGCTTCTAGTACTAAAGTGGTGAAATCTGGGAGCTGGGTGTCCTAGACTGGGATGGATGTTGGCAAGTTAGGGGAGAAGCTGTCAGCAAGTTGACAAGTAGGAAATAACCTGCCTAGTTTGAAGGACAATAAGTGCTTTAAAAGTTGTGTTTACATTGTTTTCTCGATGGACTTTTCCTCAGACTCTAATATAAGTTGCAGGAGGACATGGACCTTTGACTCTGTGTCCGATACACATAAAATGATATCTGCTACATATTAAGGGCTTAATACATATTTTTGTATATATGAAATTGATATTTTTTGAAGGTAAATTCAATAGCATTTGCTTATGGACTGGATGTGATAAAATGAGAAGAAAGAGAAGTCAGTAACTTAAAGAATGAAGTTTTCATTTATGAAGGAGAGGGAGGACTATGAGAACAGATTTATGGGTGATAGAAAGGGTTTATTTATGGTATATGAAGTTAGGGGTGTATATTAGATATCAAAGTGGAGATGCCAAGTAGTTAGTTAACGTGTGATTCAGAAATTCAGGGAAAAGACTACAGTTGGAGATGTCAATTTGGAATTTGTCCATGTTGGGCTGTCGAATGGCTGTACTGGACAGCAAAGGATTCTCTGAAGGGTACTTGTAAGGGATGGCATATGCATTCAAAAGATTATTTTGGCAACAGTGCAAAGAATGAAGGAGAAATGTAGAAGAAACTGTTAATACTTGAAATGGGAAATTAATATTTTATGCAAAATAAATGAAAAAGATAAATCCTTAACAAGAATAGAAACAAGAGGAAAAGTAAGGCAGTAATGGCTTTATGTGCATTTAAGGAGGTGGGATGTTTAGGTTTCATTAACATAGTGAATATGGAGGGAAGAAAAAGAAAGGATTCACAGGGGCTTGAATGAATAACTGAGTGCTTTGACTATGTAAGAAACTAGAATATAGGGACATTCAAAATCATATGTAACTGTAATGTTAGTTTTAGATAGGTTGAGTGAAGTAGACCATTCAGGTATGACCTCAATCAAATCCCTTATGATTATACAGTGAAATGACAAACAGATTCAAGGGATCAGATCTGATAGAGAGAGTGCCTGAAGAACTGTGGGCAGAGGTTCGTGACCTTTTACAGGACACAGTGATTAAGACCATCCCCAAGAAAAAGAAATGCAAAAAGGCAAAGCGGTTGTCAGAGGAGGCCTTACAAATACCTGAGAAAAGAAGAGAAGCTAAAGGCAAAGGAGAAAGGGAAAGATATACCCATTTGAATGCAGAGTTCCAAAGAATAGCAAGGAGAGATAAGAAAGCCTTCCTCAGTGATCAGTGCAAAGAAACAGAGGAAAACAATAGAATGGGAAAGACTACAGATCTCTTCAAGAAAATCAGAAATACCAAGGGAAATTTTCATGCAAAGATGGGCACAATAAAGGGCAGAAATGGCATGGACCTAACAGAAGCAGAATATCTTAAGAAGAGGTGGAAAGAATAAACAGAAGAACTATACAAAAAAGATCTTCATGACCCAGATAATCACGATGGTGTGATCACTCACCTAGAACCAGACATCCTGGAATGCAAAGTCAAGTGGGCCTTAAGAAGCATCACTACAAACAAAGCTAGTGGAGGTCATGGAATTCTAGTTGAGCTATTTCAAATCCTAACAGATGATGCTGTGAAAGTGCTACACTCAATATACCAGCAAATTTGGAAAACTCAGCAGTGGCCACAGGACTGGAAAAGGTCAGTTTTCATTCCAATCCCAAAGAAATGCAATGCCAAAGAATGGTCAAACTACCACACAATTGCACTCATCTCACACACTAGTAAAGTAATGCTCAAAATTCTCCAAGCCAGGCTTCAACAGTATGTGAACCATGAACTTCCAGATGTTCAAGCTGGATTTAGAAAAGACAGAGGAACTAAAGATCAAATTGCCAACATCCGTTGGGTCATCGAAAAAGAAAGAGAGTTCCAGAAAAACATCTATTTTTGCTTTATTGACTATGCCAAAGCCTTTGACTGTGTAGATCACAAAAAAATTGTAGAAAATTCTGAAAGAGATGGGAATACTAGACCACCTGACCTGCCTCCTGAGAAACCTGTATGAAGATAATGAAGCAACAATTAGAACTGGGCATGGAACAACAGACTGGTTCCAAATCAGGAAAAGAGAACATCAAGGCTATATATTGTCACCCTGCTTATTTAACTTATATACAGAGTACATCATGTGAAATGTCAGGTTGGATGAAGCACAAGCTGAAATCAAGATTGCCAGGAGAAATATCAATAACCTCAGATACTCAGATGACACCACACTTATGGCAGAAAGCGAACAAGAACGAAAGAACCTCTTGATGAAAGCAAAAAAGGAAAGTGAAAAAGTTGGCCTAAAACTCAACATTCAGAAAAAAAAAAAATCATGGCATCTGGTCCCATCACTTCATGGCAAATAGATGGAGAAACAATGGAAACAATGAGAGACTTTATATTTTTGGGCTCCAAAATCACTGCAGATGGTAACTGCAGCCATGAAATGAAAAGACGCTTGTTGTTTGGAAGAAAAGCTATGACCAACCTAGGCAGCATACTAAAAGCAGACATTTCTTTGCTGACAAAGGTCTGTCTAGTCAAAGCTCTGGTTTTTCCAGTAGTCATGTATAAATGTGAGAGTTGGACCATAAAGAAAGCTGAGCACCAAAGAATTGGTGCTTTTGAAATGTGATGTTGAAGAAGACTCTTGAGAGTCCTTTGGACTGCAAGGCAATCCAAGTAGTCAATCTTAAAGGAAATCAGTCCTGAATATTCATTGTAAGGACTAATGCTGAAGCTGAAACTCCATGACTTTGGCCCTGTGATATGAAGAACTGACTCATTGGTAAAGACCCTTATGCTGGGAAAGATTGAAGGCAGGAAGAGAAGGGGACGACAGAGGATGAGATGGCTGGATGGCATCACTGACTCGACGGACATGAGTTTGAGTAACTCTGGGAGTTGGTGATGGACAGGGAAGCCTGGCGTGCTGCAGTCCATGGGGTCACAAAAAGTTGGACCTGACTGAGTGACTGAATGGACTGAACTGAGTGAAGTATCTTTTAATCATCATTAAGTAGTTTTTTAGCTGAAACGTGAAAATGTAGGTGTATATCCAGATTTTTCAATGTGTCAGTTTTTTTCAGACTGATTTAAAAATGTATCTGTGGCATATTTTTACCTTTATTTGTCTAATGAAAGTGAAAGTGCAGTTTGCTCAGTTGTCTCTAACTGTTTAAGACCCCATGGACTGTACCCTGCTAGGCTCCTCTGTCCACGGAATTCTCCAGGCCAGAATACTGGAATGTGTAGCCGTTGTCTTCTCCAGGGGATGTTTTGATCCCAGGTCTCCCACATTGCAGGCAGATTCTTTACCATCTCAGCCATTAGGGAAGCTCAAGAATACTAGAGTGGGTAGCCTGTCCTTTCCAAAGCACATCTTCCCAACCCAGGTATCGAACCGAGGTCTCCTGTATTGCAGACAGATTCTTTACCATCTGACATAAGAGAGAATCCCTTCTATTTATCTAAAGGTTGTTATAAATGTATAATTACATAGCATTTTTTTTTAACTTTATTTCAAGTTATTTAACTGAAAACACCTATATGTTTTAAAGGAGTATTTCTTTGAAACTTAAACATATTAAAAAGTTTTAACTTCTTTTTATAACAAGTGAACTGCACAGTTCGTATGCCTGTAATACATGCATTTGTTAACTCAGATATGTGATTACATTGAAATCTCAATCCCCAAAGTGAATGACACAGATGGTGTCCTTAATATAACATCCTCTTTTTATCTAGCCTATAGATAATATTCCCTTAACTGTGTTATTTAAGCTAGTAGACAAGTCAAAAGAAAAGGATTTCATATTGAATTGTTTCAAATAACTTTGCTGGTGGTCACAAAGAGTTGGACCTGACTGAGTGACTGAATGGACTGCAGCATGCCAGGCAAAAATGTTTATTTCTCTTTGGCTGTGCTCAGTCTTCGTTGCTGCACCAGCTGTCTCTAGTTGCTGTGAGTGGGGTCTCTTCTCTGGCTCTGGTGTGAGGGTTTCTCATTGCAGTGGCTTCTCTTGTTGCAAAGCGTGGGCTCCAGTAATTGTGGTGTGTGGGCTCAGCAGTAGTGGCTCAGAGGTTCCAAAGATCAGTCTCATTTGTTGTGGCCCATGGGCTCAGTTACCCCCGCAGCATGTAGGATCTTCCCAGCCCTGGGATGGAACCAGTGTTCTCTGCATTGCAAGGTTGATTCTAACCACTGGACCACCAGGGAAGCCCCCGCTACCCCCTCCCTACACACACTTTGAGTCTTAATTAGCATTTTCTCCATAAATATCTTACATGTCCAATCCCATCTTGGCATCTGCTTCATGGGGGACATAAGCTGTCATCCCTATATGATGGTGTTCTTGGGTGTAAGATTTTTCATATGACCTTATTATTTTTGTATTCATACTTTTAGTTGGCATTACAGTAATTCAGTGTGGACACTTGCTGTTTGGAGAAATGCTTTCTGGAAGATTTCTGTGAAGTGTTCACCTGTTTTATAGCATGTACCTACACCAGAGTTTGCCAGTGCCGCCACTAATGAAATTTTTGGATGTCTCTTTGTTCTGACAGCTGTCTTATTCGTTGTATGAGGTTCGGCAGCATCTGTGGCCCCTCTACCCACGAGCCGTCAGTAGCGCGGTCTTCCACGCTGCAGACATTGCCGGATGTCTCCACGCGTCGTCAGTGGCCTTTCATAGGCAAAATCATTCCCAGATGTAGAAGTACAATATCTGATAGAATCAATTATACCCTAGGAAACAGGCAAAGATTTGATCATTACAGCTCAAACAGTAGGAAAGGTTTTTAGGAGATGGCACTGAGACAGATTTTGAAGAAGGGCAAGGATTTCCTTACCTTCTAGGCAGTTTTAGTTGCATGACTTAAAACATAATAGCAGAAATAAAAGCACATACAAGAAAACCCTTTCCAAGGAGACTGTCTTGATATAATCAGAAGAAATGTTCTTTACTGGCAGTGGCACAGTGATAGATATGTAACTTCTCCAATAGTAATATTCCGTAAGGTAAAAGCTGTATTTCTTGTTTCATTCCCTTTATTCTATCAGCTTTTAACTAAATGCTGTGTGTGGCCTCACCATGTGCCTTCAGTGTGTCTTTTCTCCATTTGTAATGCAGGCTACTAAACCCATGAACTTTGTGCCACCCTAACATTTCCTTATGTGAAGCTCCTATCCCAGCTCTTTCCTACATTTTATTATTTCAGTCTCTTTATTGCTGTTCTGTATTTTGTGTGACATTACTCTCATACTTTCCTTTAGTACTTTAGACAGGTTTTTTTTTTTCATTTCTTTGAACATATCTATAATATTTGATTGAAATCTTTGTCTACTAAGTCCAATATTAGGGCTTGAGGTAGCTTCTGCTGACTTCTTTTGTCTATAAATGGGTCAAAGTTTAAAATTTCTTTTATGCCTTACAATTATTTTTGTTAAAAAGTAGAAGTTTAATATAATGTGATACCTCTGAAAATTATACTGCTCCCCCTGTTGTTGCTGTTGTTATAGTTGTTTATATTGTTCTGTATCTGTTCAGTGATGTTCATGAACCAAGTCTGTGAAGTTAAGATCCAATTCTCTTAAAATCTGTACTAATGCCCCTGCTTTATTCTAGATATTGATAATTTATGTTCTCTCTCCCTCTCATCCTTCTCTCTCATCAGTTTTGCTGAAAGTTTATAAGCATATGAGTGTTTTCAAAGAGAACTTTCTTGAGTGTTTTTCCCATGTGTGATCTCGAACCTCAGAACAGTTTTAAGGAGGGATCTGGTTTTAAGGTGGGTTCTAAGTTTTAAGGTGGGTCCATCCTTAACCTGGAAACTGGGCCCAGATGACCCATAGTGACAGTGGCAGCTGAAACAGTGATGGCGATGATGGCTGCAGCCATGAGGGGGAGAAATGATGTTGCGTTTTTAATTTCCCAAACCCCACTTTTCCATTATTGTTATATGGGAAAGTCATTGATTTTTATATAGTGCAACCTTGTATCCTGCAACTTTGCTATAATTGCTCATTAATTTCAGGATATTATTGTTCATTCTTTCAGATTGCCTTCATAGATGATCATGTCATTTGCAGACAGTTTTAAGTCTCACTTCCTGATCTGTATACCTTTTCTTTCCTTCCTGCATTAGCAAGGACTTCTTCTTCAGTGTTGAAAAGAAGTGGTGATAGGGAACATCCTTGCCTAGCATCTGATCTGAGAGGGAACACTTGGTTTCTCGCCATTAGTTGTGACACTATCTGTAGGTTTGCTGTACTGTTTATTAAGAAAGTTCCCCATATACCTAGTTTACAGAGAGTTTTTATTATGAATGGGTATTGGATTCTGTCAGACACTTTTTATCAATCTATTGATTTTATCATGCAGTTTTTTTTAATAATGGTTATTTTAATTGATTTTCCAGTGTCGAACTAGCCTTGAATACTTGGGATAAATCCTGCTTGGCTGTGGTATATCTTTTAAAATGTTTTTTAGATCTGATTTGCTAACATTTGTTGAACATTTTTGTGTCTGTGTTCATAAGCAATACTGATTAGTAGTTTTCTTGTAATGCCTTTTATCTGGTATTGGTATTTAGGTTAATTTCCTATAATGAGTTACGACTACCTCTGCTTCTGTCTCCTGAAAGAGATGGTAGGAAATTGACATAACCCCTTCCTTAAGTGTTTGGTAGCATTCACCGTGAACTCATCACTCACTTGGGCCTGGTAATTTCTGCTGTGGAAGTTATTAATTATTGATTCATTTTCTTTTGTAGATATAGGCCTATTCACATTATTTGTTTCTTCTTGTATGTGTTTCAAAAGATTGTGTTTTTCAGAGAACTGGTCCATTACATCTAAGTTATAAAATATGTGGACACAAGGGTTGTTCATAGTACTCCTTTATTGTCCTTTTAATTTTTGTGGGATATATGGTCATGTTCCCTCTTTCATTTCTTATATTAGCACTTAATCCTTGATTTTTTTAAAAGGGGCCCTGAATTTTTATTTTTCACTGGACTCAGCAAATTATGCATTAATCCTTAACTCTTAAGGGTATACATAGTTTGGAAATTTATACTTTAATAATCTAGTATATCATTTTCCTACTGGGAATGATATACCTAGTATATCATTCCTACCTAGATGATTTCTTTTGGCTTTGTTCTGAGTTTTATTTTGGACAGGGAGAGAATTAAAGATTAAATTACAGAAATACCAAGAATATGTGTTTACTTTCTTGTTCAACTATTTGCATGTTAACAATTTTGGCTTTGTTCTGAGTTTTATTTTGGACAGGGAGAGAATTAAAGATTAAATTACAGAAATACCAAGAATATGTGTTTACTTTCTTGTTCAACTATTTGCATGTTAACAATTTAAATGGCAAATACTTTAAAAATTTTCTTCTGACATTTTGTCCTAGAAGTGTTTTCAAGAGAAAATGACCTTTCACAAATTAAGAAATAGCTTCATTTCCAATAACCTGCTAAGTCATATTATCTGAAAGCTCCATTATCTGAAACAGCCTTGATCTCATTCTCTTCCTATTGAAGCTTTTCCCAGAAAGAAAACTGTTCTTCACTCCTGAAATTTAGTCAGTTCATCAAGTCTTACCAGTTTTGTCTTCTAAACAATTTAGCAAATGACTCACTTCCCTCCATTTCCACTTCTATAATCAGACCCTGTGTACTTCAGTTCTATTCTACCGGACCTTTCTGTCTTGACATTGTGCCAGACTGCTCTTAAAATTAGTAATCATATGGTATACAACTCCCCTATTTAGATTTCCTTAGCTTTTGAGTTTAGCTTTTTAGCTTAGCTTAGCTTTTGAGAAGGCAGTGACAACCCACTCCAGTATTCTTGCCTGGAAAATCCCATGGACGGAGGAGCCTGGTAGGCTGCAGTCCATGGGGTCGCTAAGAGTCGGACACGACTGAGCGACTTCACTTTCACTTTTCACTTGCATGCATTGGAGAAGGAAATGGGAACCCACTCCAGTGTTCTTGCCTGGAGAATCCCAGGGATGGCAGAGCCTGGTGGGCTGCCATCTATGGGGTCGCACAGAGTTGGACACGACTTAAGCGACTTAGCAGCAGCTTTTGAGTTAAAGCACAAGTTCCTTCACATGATATAGATTTATTCATGATTTGGCCAGTGGCCTCAACCCTCTTGTCTGTAACCTCCATGTATATTCTGACATGCCAAAATTGTATTTCCCTGAAGGCGACCTGTTGTGTGAATGTCATTGTGCCTTCCTACATACTTTTCTCTCTGCCACTAATCTCTAGTTTTCCATTGTTCTGTTGGTTAATGCCATCCTTAAGACTCAATAGTATGTCAGTTTGTCTACAACACTTCCCATGGCCCGCCAGGGAAACTAAACTGTCATAGCTTGGTGCTGCACAAGATCCTCCTTTCCATCACTACAGCAGCACATATTCATTGTAGAATTATTGTTCATTTGCTGTTGCCTATCTAAACATATTCAGTCAGTCAGTTCAGTCGCTCAGTCGTGTCTGATTCTTTGCAACCCCATGAACTGCAGCACGCCAGGCCTCCCTGTCCACGACCAACTCCCGGAGTCCACCCAAACCCATGTCCATCAAGTCGATGTTGCCATCCAACCATCTCATCCTCTGTCATCCCCTTCTCCTCCTGCCCTCAATCTTTCCCAGCATCAGGGTCTTTTCCAATGAGTCAGCTCTTCGCACCAGGTGGCCAAAGTACTGGAGTTTCAGCTTCAGCATCAGTCCTTCCAATGAACACCCAGGACTGATCTCCTGTAGGATGGACTGGTTGGATCTCCTTGCAGTCCAAGGTACTCTCAGGAGTCTTCTCCAACACCACAGTTCAAAAGCATCAATTCTTTGGCGCTCAGCTTTCTTTATAGTCCAACTCTCACATCCATACATGACCACTGGAAAAACCATAGCCTTGACTAGACGGACCTCTGTTAGCAACGTAATGCCTCTGCTTTTTAATATGCTGTCTAGGTTGGTCATAACTTTCCTTCCAAGGAGTAAGCGTCTTTTAATTTCATTGCAATCACCATCTAAACATACTAGGTAATCATTTTCTTACAGGTAGAGGCTGTCTTCTCTATATGCATCTCCAGCACCTAGAACAGGACTTGACATATGCTAGACTTAAAACTTATGGGATGAAAGAATCAATGAGTGAACCCAAGAAGCTAAATTGATAAAACTAGATTATGTTATGAGTGTGTTTGTAGGCATTCAATAATTTAGTATGGATAAGGAAAGATAGTCATTTTCTGATGGAGAATCCTGGTAAACACTACCTTAGCCAAATGATTAAGGTTAACATCCCTAATGAGGATCAAAATTAACAAGCCTTATGGTGTCAGATTCAAACAATGTATACCTTACATATTAGGATGAGAAAGCCCTCCATCTCTGAGGTATTTGTTCATAAAACCAATAATTACAAGCTTATCATGAGAAAAACATCGGACAAACCCCAATGAAGGAACATTTTATAAAATATGTG
Source organism: Bubalus kerabau (assembly GCF_029407905.1). NCBI lineage: Eukaryota > Metazoa > Chordata > Mammalia > Artiodactyla > Bovidae > Bubalus > Bubalus kerabau. The sequence goes on along the minus strand of NC_073631.1, from coordinate 22,749,378 downwards.
ACTAGTCCTCCTCAAAACTGTCAAAGTTATAAAAAAAAATGAAGATCTGAAAAATGTCATAGTATAGAGAATCCTAGAGACATGACAACTACATGCAAGGAAAGAATCTTCAGTTAGATCTTGAAACAGTAAAAGATATTAGGGAAAAAATACTGATGAAATACACACAAAGTCTGGGATTCAGGTGGAAGTAGTTTACCAAAGTCTGTTTCTTAGTTTTGACAAATGTGCTTTCTTTCATTTCTTTGAGTATTAGATGTTAACATTAGGGAAGTTTGTAAAGGCTATATTTAAACTCTTTATACTATCTGTGGCTTTTCTGTAATTTTGTAGGTATACCAACATAAATGTTCATACACAAAATATAAGGACGAATGCCATAATTGAAAATACTAACAAGTGAATACAGTTAATGGTTAGTTAAACACGGTATGAAAATTTATATCAATACTATTAATCTACATATTTTAATTGAAAACAAATGTACATTCATTAGTCAGTCTTTTGATGTCAGGAAAAGGCTTGCCCTATAAGTTTATTGCCTCATGTGTGGGTACATTAGTCAGTATGAACATAGGGCTTAATTTTAATTCAATATGTGAGTTATATTAAGGTCAAAAAAGATATCTCCTTCTAAGAACTTTTTTTTTAACTGTAAGAGATCATTAATAATAAGACAGTGATTGTATTAAAGACCTTTATCTGCAGTACCCAACCTACTATGTAAGAAATCATGAGATGTTAAATTTCTGTGAAAGATGTGGATTTGTTTTGTGTTCCTTAACAATGAGGGGATCTCTAGAAGGAAGGTGCAAGACCCTTCAAAATGCTATGTAGTGTCAGGCCATGTCAGCTTTGTCTGTATTAAGTGTCTGACAACATTCTGAGTGGTTGTGCTGAGAACAAGTGGTAGGAGCCATCAAAAGTTAACAAAGTGAAAGTCACGCAGTCGTGTCCAACTCTTTGTGACCCCATGGATTATACAGTCCATGGAATTCTCCAGCCCAGAATACTGGAGCAGGTAGCCTTTCCCTTCTCCAGGGGATCTTCCCAACCCAGGGATTGAACCCAGGTCTCCTGCGTTGCAGGCAGATTCTTTATCAGCTGAGCCACAGGGAAGCCCCAAAAGTTAACAAGATTATAGTTTATTTTTGTTGTTGTTTAGTCCCTAAGTTGTGTCTGACTCTTTGAGACCCCATGGAATATAGCCCACCAGGCTCCTCTGACCATGGGATTTCCAAGGCAAGAATGCTGGAGAGGGTTGTCATTTCCTTCTCCAGAAGTTTATTTAATGATTGGATATTCAACTATTCATTAATTTTACCTAAAACTTGAATTTTTAAAAATCAAGATCTTTGTAATTCTTTATAGACCATTTGAATATCACATAAAATAGGCAAGAAGTACTTTTTGGGAAGATGTCTAAGTGCACTATAGAATTATTGGTTGGTTACCATACTGTGGGATTGGGCAGTCAGATCTGTATTAATTTAGCTCTGAGTGTTTTATAGATGATAATAAAAATTAGTGAGTTTTCACACTACTTTGTACTTAATCTCCATGTGACCATGGTGTAATCTTTCTCGGGAGTGAAAAAGCAGTTTTCAAGAGGAACTATATCACTGAGAAAATACATTATATACCAAGAGGAATTAAAACGCAGTAACTGAAAATAATATCTGAAACTAGAATGGATAGGATTAGATTACAAAAGAGAGCGCAGTGTTTATTCTTAATTATTTAATATTTTCACAGAAATACTGCTCTCCATTGAGCTCATCACCAAATTGATGAGACATTTGAACATGCAGAATATAAATTTGATCTCTCAGACTTAGATAAGTATCCCCAGTGGATGATAAATTTATTTCCAGTTGCCGTAAATTTCAGGTCTAAGAGATAAGGAAATAGAATACCATAAAAGTAGGTTCAGTGTTACATTATAAACACCTTCACTATTTATTATTGAGCTGATTTGTAAAGATAACCAAAGTCAATAAAGCATTGCTATGTATCTTATCTATTAGGGCTATAAAATATTTGTATGCTTTCATAAATGTTAATGAAAGAGACTAGGTAAGCAAATGTCACTGACTGCAAATTAGAGTTTGGAAAGACAGTAATATGTAGCACAGTAGTTTAAATCGTAAATTTTCTTGATCTTTACCCTTTGAATAAAGGATAAGGCCACCTTGGTGTAGCTGAAGTCTTCGGTAAGGAAAAGGAGTCAGGACTCTTGATTGCAGGCACACTTCTAACCGTAATGGTAATATTTTTGAAGAATTGTATCAGAAAGTAGCAGATGGTATTGTGAACCTCAATGAACAAAACCATAATGACACAAAAGACAGCCATTAATTAGGTATGAATTACTGTGTTTTAAAGTGCTGGCTGTGGAAGGAGAAATGCCACCTTTGAATGAATAGCTTCCTCTGTCTGACCTGACCTCCTCCCACTTAGATGTGAAGGTGATAAATCACGAAGTGCAGCAACAGCAGGGATCCTTATTAATAGCTACATCCAAGTCATCTGGCAATCACTGCGAGTGCCAGTGACATGCACAAAGGTTTTCCTTCTCGGCTGAAAGGATGTGAATTTTCTATGAGAATCTGTTAGAAGTGAATGGGATGTGGAATTCTCTGGGTTGTGCATCTGAGCACTTCATCTACTAGACAAGGTAGAAATTCTTAGAACGTGCTGTATCAACACACGAAGGCATTATCACAGTGATTTGAATTGAGAATTTTATATTATTAGAGTAGGCATATTCTTGAAACAAAAAAATGACTATTCAGTTTCTCTTTAATGAAAATAAAATTGAAGCAATGAGCAAAGTATTTGATTTTTTACTAATCATCTGAAAGAGGAATAAAATTTTTAAATGAAAACTTCAGGATGGGGAACACATGTATACCAGTGGTGGATTCATTTTGATATTTGGCAAAACTAATACAGTTATATAAAGTTTAAAAATAAAATTAAAAAAAAAAAACAACTTAAAACAGCAACTGGATTTAGTTGTTTCCCCTCTCTCAGCCTAATTGTTACAGAAGCAATTGAATCTGATCATTTCTTTTTAAAATATGTTTTTCAAGTTTTCTTAAGTTCAGTCATTCTGGTACTGCCTATGAGTTTGACAGCTTTTTCTGAAAACCATAACCAGATGACAAGCAAGAAGCAGTGAGGTTTAATTTTTATTTTACAAGTTTACAGTACTCCCAAACTTAAAAGTTAAAGACTTGCTTGAAGGAATACAAGGAGTTTGAATTTAAGAAGCCTGAGTTTAAGCCCCAGATTAAGCCTTGTGTGACTTCGGATACATTACTTATCCTTGAGACTGAGCACTCACATCTATAAAGTAAAAATTAGCATGCCAGCATTATCTAGCATAAGGATTTGGGGTGAGTACCATATTAAAAAATGTATACATGTGAGCTTTGGAAATAGTAAACATATATAGTTTAGAAGT